>NC_081558.1:203789222-203902191 GCF_022355385.1 Mustela nigripes | reverse complement strand
TTCTTTTGATGGCTGCATAGTATTCCATTGTGTATATATACCACATCTTCTCGATCCATTCATCTGTTGATGGACATCTAGGTTCTTTCCATAGTTTGGCTATTGTGGACATTGCTGCTATAAACATTCGGCTGCACGTGCCCCTTTGGATCACTACGTTTGTATCTTTAGGGTAAATACCCAGTAGTGCAATTGCTGGGTCATAGGGCAGTTCTATTTTCAACATTTTGAGGAACCTCCATGCTGTTTTCCAGAGTGGCTGCACCAGCTTGCAGTGATTATTGCAGTAGGTTTTTAGTGAATGTCCATCACCTCACATAGTCACAATTTTTTTTCTTGTGATAAGATCTTTTAAAATCTAGTCTTCTAGCAAATTCCAAATATACACTTCAGTATTGTTAACTATACTCATTATGTTATTTGTTATATTCCCAGAACATATTTATCTTGCAAGTAAAAGTTTGCATCTTTTTGCACCTTTTGAATTGGGTGAAGGTGGTCAAAAGGTACAAACTTCCATCTTAAATTACTTTTAAAAACTGACAAATCCTACTTAATAAAAACGAATGGAGTGTGTGGGTGGCTCAGTGGGTCAAGCTTCTGTGTTCGGCTCAGGTCATGATCTCAGGGTCCTGGGATCAAGCCCCACATTGGGCTTTCTGCTCAGCAGGGAGACTGCTTCCCCCCCTCTCTCTGCCTGCCTCTCTGCCTACTTGTGATCTCTGTCAAATAAATAAATAAAATCTTAAGGGGAAAAAAATAAAGTCATGAGCCCTGATCTGTATACAGGGTTATTATTAAAAACAAACAAAAAACCAAAAACCCACAAATGCATATGTTTAATATTTATTGTACTACATTTTTATTCTTATGAAATATTGCTTGAAATAAGCAGGGATTCATCTAGGACATAGCTAGTTTTCGGTCACATGTAGACCTCTGTCTTAACTAAATGTTACTAAATGTGACAATATTCTACCTGTAGACCTGAGTAGGGCATATTCCACTGTGATAGACAGAATAATGGTCCCCAAAGATGTTCACATCCTAATCCCCAGAATCTGTGCCTATGTTACCTTGTCCTGCAAAAGAGACATTGCAAATGTGATTAAATTAATGATTTTGATAGAGGAAGATTATTCTGGATCCTCCACAAGGCTCCTCCTAAGAAAGAGTAGGCAGAGTAAGGGTAGAAGATGTGATGAAAACGGAAGTCAGGTTGAGAGGGAGAGACAGAGAAAGGGCTTGGGGAGAGAAACAGAGACAAAAGTATTGATGCTCTCTTGCTGGTTTTGAAACTGGAAAAAGAAGACAAGTCTAGGAATACAAGTGGCCTCTAAAAGCCAGAAAAGGCAAGGAAATGGATTCTTGCCTAGAGTCTTCAGGAGGAATACAGCCCTGCTAACCCATTTTAGACTTTGGACTTCCTGAATTATAAGAAAATAAATGTGTGGTTTCCTTCTTCCCTTCTTTCCTACCCGCCTTCTTTCCTTCCTTCCCTCCCTCCCTCCTTCCAGTAATCTTTACACACAACGTGGGGCTTGAACTCACCACCCCAAGATCAAGAGTCACATGCTCTAGGGATGCCTGGGTGGCTCAGTTGGTTAAGAGTCACATGCTCTATCAACTAAGCCAGCCAGGCACCCCTGATTTGTTTCAAGCCATTAAGTTCATGGTGATTATAGCAGCAAAAGGGAAATAGCGCATCAATAGCCACTGATTTTATTTCCTTAACATGGTACACCTAATATCAGTTAAAAGCAATGTAAACCTTAGACTCTAGTTTTCAGATCTCTCAAGAAACAAGCATAGTGGGTATTAGACTGGCTAATTTACACTTCTGACATATACTGGAGCTTCAAAAGCTGGGAGAGCTGGTAGTGAGCGTTGTGTGCACGTCCATTACTACTCAGCACGCCGGAGACTTGCATGGTTGACCCACCTGGGACCACTGAACACTGGAAATGTGTAAAGTGTAAAACACAATGTGAATTTTATAAAGAAGAATGTAAAATAGATCATTAATAATTTTTCAGTATTGATCACATTGTCATTGAAACGTTACTATTTTGGAGAAATTGGGTTAAATAAAATTCATTACTAAATTTTAATTTCTTTTTACATTTTTAATGTGAAATGAAAAAATTTAAGTTACATTTGTGAATCGTGTTATGTTTCTGTTGGACAATGCTTCTCTAAACAGATAATTCATTTTTTTAAAGATTTTTATTTATTTACTTGACAGACAGAGATCACAGAGAGAGAGGAAGACTCCCTGCTGAGCAGAGAGCCCAATGGGGGCTCGATCCCAGGACCCTGGGATCACAACCTGAGCTGAAGGCAGAGCTTTAACCCACTGAGCCACCCAGGTGCCACTAAACAGATAATTCTACATAATGATGTAATTAGCATACTATAGATTAAACATGTTGATTAATATATTGTTGAGTAAGGAATATAGCAATGCAGCTAAGAGAGTGGATGGATTTATTCTCATCCATTTTACACATTTTAAAACTATCTCTCCAGTTTTCATAGTCAGAGCCCCCAGAGTACCACAGTCTCCAATTAAATTATGGTGAGATCAGTCAGACTTTATTTTTTAAAGATTTTATTTATTTTATTTTTTTATTTAAGAGAGAGGGACAGAGATAGCGATGGTGACAGAGAGCAGAGAGCCTGCTGAGAGAGAGAGAAACAGACTCCCCACGGAGTAGGGATCCAGACCAAGGCTGCATTCCAGGACCCTGAGGCCATGACCTGAGCGGAAGGCAGCCGGTTAACTGACAGAGGCACTGAAGGACCCCACAATCAGACTTTAAAAAAAAATCTAGAGGGAAAGCCTAAGGGAGGTGGGAAATACTACTAGCAGCTCAGAGGTAGCATTTTTGCATGAGGAAAGGTAGGGGTTTTCTGTGATGGATGAAAGTGATCTTAGCATGCATTTTATTGTTGTTGTTTTCCGAGAAAGGAAAGGTGGTCTGTGGACATGAAGATACTATTACTAGAAAAGACTTAATTTTAGGCAATGTTTCATTGTAACATTAAAAAAAATGTATTTTCCTTTTTTTATAGGAGTACTCCCAGTGAAGATTTAGAGATAGAGAGAAGACACAGCTTGTCTGGATGAAATAATCCGATTGAAGCCATTAGGAAAAATCTAAAACTTCTGGGCTCATGAACACAAGACATGTCTGGATGAAAATAGAACATACTATCAAATGAATGATTAGGTTAGAGATGCCTAGACCACTTGTGAGTTTCTGTATGGTTTATGAATATAGAGAGAGCTAGTATGACAGCTTCAACATTTGGGATACATATGCCCTTTTACCTGCAGAGAGAGTATGTTTGTCTTCTTCCAAAGACCTCATGGACATCACATCTTTCTCTTCTGGAAGAAATATAATTTCTTTTGAAGTCCAGTTAATGTTTCATAAAGGCATCCAGCCAGTATAATTTCCTGGATCAGATTAATGTTTGTAGGATCAAGAAATCTTAGGAAACTAAACAGAATCTGTAAACAATTATATTTTGGGTAATGATTACCTTAGAGTTCAGTGTGGAAAAAAACTATATATGTATACTAGGAATATATATGTATATATGGAATATACATATTTGTATATATAGAATATATGTGTGCTTTAGGATTAAATATACCTACACATCAATACAGATAGGGGTGACTGGGTGGCTCAGTCAGTGAAGCATCGGACTCTAGATTTTGGCTCAGGTCATGATCTCAGGGTTGTGAGATCGAACCGATGTCAGGCTCTGCACTCAGCAGGGAATCTGCTTGCAATTCTCTCTCCCTTTCTCCCCACCCCATGCTCTCTCTCTATCTCTCTCTCTCTCTAAAACAAACAAACAAATAAATAAATAAGTAAATAAAATATATATGTTATGTATATATTTTATATGTGTATGTATATATGTTTATAAAATATATAAATTATATATATATTCCTAATGTACACACACATACATTTATATGAATGCCAAAGCAAAGTGATGAAAATTTGGTAAAAGACAAAGACAGATTTTGCCTCCTGGATCGTCCATGACATTTTGGGAATGCCAAATATCATATAGGACGTGAGGATCATGGTTCAACCTTCAGCATGAGCAAATCTATGTATTAAGGAAATTATTCTAACTTCAGAATTTCAGTAAGTGCATAGACACTATAAACCCTTATCTGGGGGGGGGGGATTTCTCTGTAATTTTCTGGATCATCCTCCCTCAACCCCAGTTCTCCACTTTATTTTGTATGGGTGGCCACACCCAGCGTCTCTGTCTTGGTGTAAATATCAACCATCTCAATGGCCTATAATGACACGGGAACCTTTCAAAAGGTTTCTCTATTTCCTGATAATGTCCCTGTGTATATAATGTTATTGTGGCACATATACAGGGAAGTTATCACAGAATAGGGAAAGCTTTCCAAAGAGTACTTGCATTGCATGGAAGTCAGCTATCAGAAGTTAATATCCAACTGGACTTCCATTGGCAAATGTTCTCATTTTTTCCCGATGGGGTGTGGAGTGTAAATTTCTTGGCTTGCCAAGGATATGAAAACAGCCCATTCATTAAAATAACTTAGCTTTCATACTTCAAATAAATAATTATTCTGATTTCTTAGATAAGATACCATCTAGATACAAATGCCCTGAGGCAGGATCTATTGCAAATTGTTATGTCAAATTCAGAGTTGTTTTTATGTTTGCAAAGCAGGCACTTCAAATCTGAGTACTCTGGATTAAAACTGTCAAGGCATGAGGCTGAGTAAGGACATACCAGCTTTACCTGCCTTGGGGCACTACTAAGACTGGTTGGCTCTCTCTGAGCCATAAAACTTTTTATTATTTTTCTGCATATATTATGCCATGGAACCATGTAGCCTTCTGGGACTTCTGTTGCTTGTAAAATGGCTCAACATTTTTGTTGGCAGGAGTGCAGGGTGAGAATTGCTCATCACTCTTGCAGAGCACCAGGAGACCTCTTTCGGAGTTCATTGGTTAACCTGCACTGGAGACCAGTTAATAAACCAATGAAGGAAATGTTAACATTAAATTAAAATATGTGAAGGTGGATTCTTATGAGCATCAGATAAGCTACATGCAGTAGACACACTGAAAATCAGAATTCAGGGAAAAAAAAAAACAAGTGCTTTGTTCCTTTCTGAGGCATGCAGAACTCATTATTGTTGATGGAAAGGAAATCCACAGGGTTGAGTGCCTCAAATAAGTCAAGGGTTGGAAACCCTTTGGCTCAACTTTATTGACCAAAGAGTTTCTCTAAAGAGAAGCTTGCTTACCCTGGTGTGAGAACATTCATTATAAATCATATATAAATAAATAATAGTTTATAAATATTATTGTAAATATTTCATAAATAATCATCATACATATCTCTATATACAGTTTCTTCACATTTTTTTAGAACTTGGCTTCTTACTGGTATAGAAGTTATGGATGGATTAAAATCAAATGCTTAAAATTCACTCCAGAGACTATGGAATTGGTCTTATAAGAAAGTGATCTTTGGGCTGATAGGTAAGTCATGGTATTAGATGTCTCCTCTTGGTAGGTTCTATTGAATTCTTAAGATTCTCAATGATTATAATTGAGCCAGTTGGAGTAGCTGAAAGAGTAAGAGAAAGCATGTGTAGTCATGATAAATCAGGCCTTGGAATTTGCAGATCAGGTGCAAAATCCTTATTAATTTCAGTCTTATTGACATAGTAGAATTTAGCAGTCTATAGTATAACAAAAGGATTGTGCAGAGTTTTATTTAGCTCTTTGTGTTGTAAAGACTAGAGTCACCTATTCCAAACAATTAAAGACATGTTTAATATAGCAGTTTACATATATTGCTTGGGAAGCTAGTGTCTCAGAAGCCCAAGAACAGGGTAAGAGTAGAACAATCCCTATGGAAAATGGAACAGGAACTGGAAAATGCTCTGGGATCCAAGACGAGTCTGGGATCCTCAAAAGTAGGAGCCTATTAATTTCACTGGGTGTCCAACATTAAGGTGAAGACAATATGCATGTAGTGTCGGCTCTATGGCTACCAAGTGGCCTGCTTTTTTCTGTATTTCACTATTCAGATTCCTGGAAGATGCATTTTGGTCTCTTTAGATAAGCATTTATTGGCCAGGCCAATAAGTCTGCTAGTCCCTGGGAATTTGTTGTGGTTGGGTTTGATCTATATGCCATCTTATTTTCTGATTACATCTCTCCATAATCACTGAGGCACAGGTGGAAAGAAAACAAAGATCTTCTTTATTTGAGACCACATCTTTTGAATGTCTGCAAAAGTCAATGAAGCTCAAGATACCTTCTCTGGGTAGGGCTCAACCTATCAACTTATCTACCCTACAGTTGTAAACCATAGATTTCCTACAAGTGACAGAGTAGAACCTGTCTACAAGTAAGTGACAGAGCAGAACCCATCAAAGGACCAAGCAGGCAATGAGGTTTTGTTGTCAGGATTATCATTTCTTCTCAAACTCAGATCCATTTTATATCCTAGTAAATTAAAGGCAGCTGTAGTTTGCTAGGAAGAGGATGTGACTTAGTGTGAGGAAATACCCTTAAATCACGCCTTTGCCCATATCTGGTAGCCTTGGGTAAATTAATGAGCTTCTCTAAGCTTTAGTTTCCTCTTTATAAAATGTAACTATTATACAAGGCTGTTTTAAATACTGTATGAAAGAGATGGGCATGTGGTAGATCATTATTTAATAAATACTTATTAAAAAAAAAAAACCAGAGGGAGACCCTAAGTGTTCCATTTTCCAGATGTGGAAACTGGGTCCAGACATGTGATTTACTTGTTTAAGTCCAAGCAACTACTTGATTGTAGTCAACACTGAAAGACAAGTCTCCTGACTTCCCAGACCAATGCTTCTGCAAATTCCTTCTTGGTTTCTACACAATTCTCAAAACTTGCTCTTTAAAAAGAATGTGTGTATGTGTATAAAGTTACAGCTTCTAGTTTCTTCCAAAGTTTCTTTCAATGAACAAGACATATTTTTATAATTAGACTAAGAATTCCTGACGTTCTTTAAAAAAAAAAAGTATCTGGTTTTTATTCGCTGTGAAGAGTGAATAAAAATTAGTCTAGAGGCACCTAGGTAACTCAGCTGGTTAAGCATCTGACTCTTGATTTCAACTCAGGTAATGATCTCAGGGTTGTGGGATCGATTCCCACATTAGGCTCTGTGCTTAGTGTAGTCTGCTTGTCCCTCTCTCTCTGCTCCTCCCCTGCTTGCATGCTCTGTCTCTCAAATAAAAATAAATAAACAAATAAATAAATACATCTTAATTACTAACCGTCCTCGAGGAACATGTGTTTGAATAGTAACTCCAGTCTTATAGGAGTGAAACTCCTCAGCGTGTTCCTGGGCCTCCCGCAGTCACTCTGGCCATATTTTGGCCTCCTGTGGCTTTAAGGTCAAGAGCAAAGCCAAGACTCCAATTGGCAGCCAGATGATGCAGACTGAATGGCCATGAAACCCAAGGTGATCTGGGGCTCACCTGGCTGAACACCACAATCCACAAGTGTACTCCATGCCACACATTTCTCTGCCTCCTGAGCAAAACATGACATGATGGAGTGGAAACTTCATGTAATCCATTATGTTTTCAAATACCAAAGGGTTGACTTTTAAGAAATGTTAAAGTACTAGATTCCAGATTTCCTCAGCAGAATACAATTGGTTTGTCCACATAATCGCTTTCTTTGCCCAGGAGCACAAGATTTTCGAAGCATGTCTTCCTCCTTCCACTCATTACGATTTCCTCATAAACACTTACTGTCTGTTTTGTGCAAAGCACCCTGGGAGATACAAAATGACATCTGGTGTACTCCTTCCTAATGAAACCCATTTTCTCATTGAGATGAGAATGGAGGCTCCTTGAGGTCTGGGATCTTGTTGATCTTATTCACTGGTAGCATTAAGAGTCTAGAACAGTATGTGGCATTGAATAGGCACCCAGAAAATACTTGTGGAATGCAGTAACAGATTTACCTAAATGGGACATTAATCATGGCTAACATTTATTTTTACTAGTTTTCTCAACACTGCCTCATTGAGCCTCAAAACTCTTGAGGTAGGAAGTATTAATATTCCCATTTTGGAGATGGGGAAACCGAGGCTTAGGGAATTAGGTAACTTTCCCATTGGTGACCCAGGGCTTTGTACCAAAGTCATCTGGCTCTGAAGTCCATGCCCTTGGCCACTCTGTTGCCCTGCATGTTATGCTGCCATCTTGCTTGGGGCAAAAGGTACTCCTTCCATGGTTTTAGAACTATAATCAAGGAATGTTTACAATGGAATCTCACTTGTAGTATAAATGATAAGCACATTAGAAAGTTTTGTAGAGGGGCACCTGAGTGGCTCAGAGGGTTAAAGCCTTCGGCTCAGGTCATGATCCCAGGGTCCTGGGATTGAGTCCCATATTGGGCTCTCTGCTCAGTGGGGAGCCTGCTTCCCCCCTCCCTCTCTGCCCGCCTCTCTGCCTACTTGTGATCTCTATCAGATAAATAAATAAGATCTTAAAAAAAAAAAAAAAAGGAAGTTTTGTAGAGTCTGAAACAGATGTGGAACCAAAACTGCCTGGGAAGGATAGGAAGGGTTTAAAAGGTGAGAAGTAGAGTTCATCTCCCTTTGACTTCTGGGAGATGACCTTGAAAATCCTCTCTGTAATATGATTATATTATAAATGTATACAACATTATAACATTATTTTTTTTCTTCAATCCCATTTCATCATGTTAAACAGTTCATGTGGGAGAGAATTCAGTACCCTCAGTACTAGCATGGCACCTTTCCACTGATTTGAAAGGAATTGAAATTTCACTAGGATGCTAAGCTTGATGGATTGGGGAAGGCTAGTTACACCAGCATACCCTAGACAAATTTGAATTCTGATAAGCTTGCCTCTTTCATGCTTTTATCCAATCCATCCTTTTCTTTTTAAGAAGTCCCAGAGAAGAAGAAGAAAAAAAAACCACCCACAATATTTCATATAAAATCGTTTTTGACATCTTTGGAGATTTCTCTGAGTTCTGGTCCAAGCCTGAGTATTGTTCGATTCTACCTACATTCTTCCTACACTTAAGGGATTTCAAAAAATGTACTTAATGATTTGGACTTGTTTTAATTTTCTCTAACTCATTTTCTCTTGAGGTTAAGAACATTTTGTAAATTTGCAAATACCAAAAGTATTTTGCACACAATGAATAGACTTAAAAAAAATAATCAGATCAGATTCAGAACATTTCCCCAAGGAAAGGAAGTGCACAAAATAGTCAAATGACTAATTGAAAAACAAAGCAAAGGAACTAAAATATCTCCCTGAACTAGTTCCTAAGGTATGCTCTTTTTCCATTATGAAACACTGACTAGTCTGCACTGTTTGTTTTTTGAAGTAAAACTTTGATGGGAAAATTAATAACTGAATCCACTGTGTGTTTCACACTAACATTAACCTTCCTTTTCTTGCCAAACATTTTGCCATGAGCTTAGGCATTCATGCTCAATACATTTTCCAGCCTGTTCATCTGTCCATCTTTCTTGTTCCCATAAATATTCTATTAAATTTTCAAGTGTTACTTCTGGAAAGGTAGAACATCACCATATCATTGTAGAGATTGATAATAAAAGCAAATTTTCTTTTGTTGTCCATATGGACACAAACTCCTAGTCTGAATTTCACTCCATTGGGTAGGGTCGCCATGGGATCTCATGTTGATAAAATACTCAGTTGTGGAAATGCTTGGTATCTGAAGAAGAGTGACAAATGATGCATGACCTAATTGACAAATTGATAAACTGACTGAAATTTTTAAATTGACAAAATGATTAAAGTTGTTAAATTGATAAATAAATGTTTCTTGAGCAAAGACTATTTGCAAATTGGGACTTGTTACCTATTAGACAGAGGCAAGCATGTAGGGTCTTGGAGTACAGACCCAGTTAGGGATGTGCTTCCTGATATGTTGCCAGGAAATCATGGAGAAGATTCAGCTCTTCTTAGCTTGTTGTTCTAACTTACAGTAACTGGGCAAGAATTTGACTTTCACACCCAAATCAGTTCCTCAGTGTAACTGACACTTTCTAATGTGTTCTACTCCTTAGCAAGTCATGCCACTGTATAATATTACTCTTGGCTTACATTGAAGTTAACACAAACTTTTCTTTCTCTGGATCTCATCTTGCTAAGAAACATTCCCCATGCCTGCAAGATTTAATTATATCTGTTTGCATAAGTCAAACTCAAAAATGTTGATAGACTTATTAGAGTCCCTTATGTCAGGGACTTAGGAGACTATAAAGAGTCATGAATAATAATAGCAGAAACAGCAGTAACAATAGTAGTGAAAGTAATAAGAATGGTAAATGTTAATATTTACTGAATGCCTTCTATGGGGCACTGTGCTAAGCACTTTACATGCAATAATGTGACGACCAAACCAAAATGCAGAGAGTTGAAATAACCTGCCCTAAAACTCACACAGTCCTGTGGTTGACATAGGAAATGATTTTTCTTTAAGGTTTAGCAAAACTCACCATCTGAGAATTATTTTTTGAAGGGGAATTTTTTTTTTTACTATCATTTCAATTTCCCACTATTTCCTGGGTAGGTTTTCTTCTCTGGGTTTCATAGGGATATATTCACTTTTTATTCTTATGGTGGTTGCTCCTCACTTAAGCACATTGTATTTTTCTATCGAGTTCTGAAAATTTTTAATGTCTATGTTTTCCCTGAACCAGACAAGTAATTTAGTATGGTCTTGTGTCACTTTGCTTTCTTCCCCACATCTTATGCTGATATTTTTCTAGAATAATTCTGAGTCATTAAGTATATGTATTATGTTTTTCTTTGCTTTCATCTTACCCTTTTAATTAATTAATTTTTATTTTTTAAAGTAGGCTGCATGCCCAGCATGGAGCCCAATGGAAGGCTTAAACTCACAATCCTGAGATCTAGACCTAAACTGAGATCAAGAGTCAGATGCTTAACTGATGGAGCCACCCAGGTGCTCCACATTTTACCCTTTTAAAGATCCTTTTCATGAAGTTTAAGTCCTCTCTGCCTTGACTGATTTGCTTTTGTCTTCTTGCTCTATCAGACAGAGAGAGAGCAATCCCCCTAGGATTGCTATTTCTTTTAGCTTTTTCAACTTTTGCATTATAGATTTTGAACCTTTTTTAACAGATGATAACACTTGTGATAAATATGTATTACCAGTAATTGAGTCTTTATCATGGAAAAAATGTTTCATTTTTAGAAAAGCTACTTATCTGAAAGCATATTTTGTGTGTTACTAGGATAGCTAAACTAGGTTTTCTTTGATTCATGTCTTGACTTTGTCCATCATTTTAATTTGAATCTTTTTGTATTTTTTTTTAGCTTAGGTATATATTGTGATATATATAATGTGAATTGGATGTTTCTGTTTTCCACTGAATACATATATTAAAGCCGTAACCCCTCATGTGGCTGTGTCTGGAGAAAGGTCCTCTAAGGAAGTAACTAAGGTCAAATGAGGTCATAAAGGTGGGGCCCTAATCAGATAGGGTCAGGGTCCTTATAAGAGACATCAGAGAGATTGTTCCCTCTCTCCATATGAGTACACAGCAAGAAGGCGACCGTCTATAAGCCGGGAAGAGAGCCATCACCTCCATCTTGCACTTCTCAGCCTCCAGAACTGTGAATAAATTTCTGTTGTTGAAGTCACCCAGTCTGTCATATTTTGTTACAGCAGCTGACTGATAATACAGATTTTGGTACCGAGAAGTGGGATGCTGCTGTATAATTACCTCCACCTGCAGACGTGGCTTTAAGACAGTAATGGACAGAAGCTGGAGAGTTTTGGAGAACATGCTAGAAGTTCTTGGTTGCCCTGAAGGGAGTGTGGATAGAAATATGCACATTAAAGGTAATTCTGGTAACATCTCAGGTGGAAATGAGGAATAAGTTAACAGGAACCAGAAGCAAAGCAAACTTCATTAAAAAGTGGCAAAGATTCTTCTCCTACCCACTTAAGCCCCCATGTTGCATCACCACTTCCTCATATCAGGGAGATCATATGATAGTTGTCTTTCTCTGCTTGACTTATTTCGCTAAGCATGATACGCTCTAGTTCCATCCATGTTGTCGCAAATGGCAAGATTTCATTTCTTTTGATGGCTGCATAGTATTCCATTGTGTATATATACCACATCTTCTCGATCCATTCATCTGTTGATGGACATCTAGGTTCTTTCCATAGTTTGGCTATTGTGGACATTGCTGCTATAAACATTCGGGTGCACATGCCCCTTTGGATCACTACGTTTGTATCTTTAGGGTAAATATCCAGTAGTGCAATTGCTGGGTCATAGGGCAGTTCTATTTTCAACATTTTGAGAAACCTCCATGCTGTTTTCCAGAGTGGCTGCACCAGCTTGCATTCCCACCAACAGTGTAGGAGGGTTCCCCTTTCTCCGCATCCTCGCCAGCATCTGTCATTTCCTGACTTGTTGATTTTAGCCATTCTGACTGGTGTGAGGTGATATCTCATAAGTCAAGCAGAGAAAGACAACTATCATATGATCTCCCTGATATGAGGAAGTGGTGATGCAACATGGAGGCTTAAGTGGGTAGAAGAAGAATCAATGAAACAAGATGGGATTGGGAGGGAGACAAACCATAAGTGACTCTTAATCTCACAAAACAAACTGAGGGTTGCTGGGGTGAGGGGGGTTGGGAGAAGGGGGGTGGGGTTATGGACATTGGGGAGGGTATGTGCTTTGGTGAGTGCTGTGAAGTGTGTAAACCTGGCGATTCACAGACCTGTACCCCTGGGGATAAAAATATATGTTTATAAAAAATAAAAAATTAAAAAAAAAAGTAAAAAAAAAAGTGGCAAAGAACACGGCTGAATGATGTTCCCTGTCTGGGGAAGGTAGAGCTTGTGAAATGGGACATTGGGGGAGGGGATGTCTAAGCAAAGTGCTGAAGGAGCAGCGTGGTTTCTCTATACCGCTTATAATAACATTTGAGAGGAGAGAGATACATGGAAGGAATTGTTAAGCAAAAATGAACCAGAACTTGGAGATCGGGATGTTTTCAGGCTATCCAGATTGTGAAAATGAGGGGACTGCTGCAAGAATGAGGGACTGCGTACTAAAAAGATCAAGAAGGGAGTGGCTGAACAGCCGTTTGATAAAGAGATCCGATGTGCCTCGCGGATGTAGTGTACCTTCTCAGGAGAAGCCAGGGGTAAAAACAGGATTACACCAGGAAGACGCTGCCAGTTTGAGCTAAAGGAGACAGAGAAAGTGCCTTTCTCTGACTGACTTATTTTAAGCTTGATATTCTCTGTTCCATCTGTCTTGTTGCAAATCTATTATCTTTTATCTTATTTATTTCACCTTGAGCTTGACTTACCTCTCTGGGTCTTAGTGTCCTCATTGATAAAGTGAGATGGTTGGCTTAGATGTGGTACAGTCAACTTGCTGGGCATGAGCCCAAACAAATGACCCCTTCAAACTCTTTCTATTTTATCAGAGTATTCTACCCCCAAATTCAAACAACTTTACAGATAGCCTGTTAATTTCACATCAGGCAGGCTTTTTGTTTTGAGTTTAGACCAAGATAAATGTTAGTGAGCAGCATTTTTCATAAGAAAGTGTAGCTGACCTTTTAATAATGTGTTAGGGGTGCTGACCCCCCCCCACACACAGTTAAAGATCCATATATTAACTTTTGATTCCTCAAGAACATAACTAGACTAACAGTCCACTGTCAAAGCCTTACCAATAACATAAACAGTGCATTAACAGATATTTTGTATGTCATATGGGATGAGGTAGCATAAGGCAAGCTGAGAACAAAGCACAAGCAGACAACACCCCCCCCCCCCCCCCACAGGCCCTAGGAGATGTGTGACATTCCTTCTGGAAACTTCTATCTTAATGTTAATGCTGTGCTGGGGGAAAAACAATCTTAGCTTGACAATGGCAAAGCCTCCAGAATCCTGAGAGTCTTCTTTAGCAGGTGGAAGTCCTTTTGGACACCTCCCCAACCCCCATGTATATAATCAGCCATTTCTCAGAACCCCAGTGCAGCTCTTTCTGCCCACAGGTCCTGTTCCCATGCTTTAATAAAACCAGCTTTTGCACCAAAGACATCTCAAGAATTCCTTCTTGGCCGTCAGCTCTGGATCTCACCTACACTGAAAAACTACATCAATATGCACTAATACAGTATTCTTATAATATGGTAAGCTAGAGAAAAGAAAACCAGGAGAAAATACATGTATAATACTGTGTTGTGTATGCTGAAAAAATGTCAATACAAGTGGACCCACACAGTTCAAACTGATGTTGTTCAAGGGTCAGCAGTAGTGGGGAAAACAGTTCTGTGTTCTCAGCTTCTGTTTCTGGTTTCCAGTTTTTGGCTTAGTGACTATCAGACTCTAAAGCCCCAAGGACCACCTTTTAGGAGTTTTCTGGTATGGCTAAATGCTCCTGGTGAGCTTATTGTGCAGACCAGGATAATGGGAGAAGATTTGGGAAAATAGAAATTGTCAAAAGGAAGAAACAACTGAGGGGTGTTTGGGTGGCTCGTCTTCAGTGTCTGCCTCTAGCCCAGGTCTAGATCTCAGGCTCTGTGTTGGGCTCCTGGCTCAGTGCAGAGTCTGCACCCCACCCCTCTCCTGTGTACATGTTTTCTCTCTCAAATAAATAAATCAAATCTAAAAAGAAAAAAGGAAGGAATAACTGATAAAAGAGATAAAGGAAAAAGAAATAAACCAGCATGGGAGGAGAAAGAGATTGGAAGGGAGTGTTTTGTGGGAAAAAAATCATGTGAGGACCCCACCTCAGGTGTGTGGCTTACCCATTAAAAACAGCACTATTGTACTAAATTAATCTGAAAAAGGGACATTTTAGGAATATCAGGTTGTTGAATGATGAGAGGTACAAACTGTTTAACTCTAAGGGCATGGGTTGGATGAGAGTCCCCTTCTTCCTGGCTCTGTGAACTTAATTTCTTTAAATTGTGCTTTCCTCACCTGTAAAACGAGTGCCTTAACACGGAGAGTCTGCCTCATAAAGTAGTTCTGGGGGTTAAATATTCACGGTTCAGATTTTGGCACATTATAAGTCCTCAGTAAGTGTTACTTTCTTTCAATGTTATTATTATTGTTACAATTATTATTGTTGGCATCCTAGGTCGGCAAAAGAAAGTTATAAGCTTCATGCTTTAATTCGGCCCTAACTAGAGATTATAATTCATTCTAGCAGCCATGAGTGTCAATCAGCTGTTTCATGAAGAACTAGCTGTCGTAAAAGTTAAATTATGTCTATTTGCATTTAGTTTCTTCTTATAATAAAATCGAGTTCTTTTCCTATCTGCTAAGAATAGAAAAAAGCTTTCCTGAAATAAGTTTCTTTTTTTTTTTTTAAGATTTTATTTATTTATTTGACAAAGAGAGAGAGATCACAAGTAGGCAGAGAGGCAGGCAGAGAGAAGGTGGGGGGAAGCAGGCTCCCCACTGAGCAGAAAGCCCGATGCGATGCGGGGCTCAATCCCAGGACCCTGGGATCATGACCTGAGCCGAAGGAAGAGGCTTTAACCCACTGAGCCACCCAGGTGCCCCTATTAGTTATTGTTGTTAACTTTATGGTGCATAATATATAAATTAAAATTTATCGTAGGTATGTGTGTATAGGAAAAAGCAGAGTACCTATGGGGTTTGATACAGTCCACAGTTCCAGGCATCTGTTGGGGATCTTGGAACACATTGCTTGTGGATAAGGAGGAATGACTTTTTTTTTTTTTTTTTTTTTTTTAACAGATTTAGTTAGTAAAGCAGATACAAGGGTTTCTCTCACTAGAAATGCAGCATTGTAGAAATAACATTATGTCTTTGTGAGATGTTTTCTGAGGAAGATAACTCTCCAAAAATTCCTTATGTCGTCAGACTTTACGCTGTTTTCTGGAGTGGAAGGTTATTATTCCTATTTTGCCAAAGAGTATGTGGGGGATCAGGGGCTTCATAAATGCCAACAGCAGCTCTCCAGTGTGACCACGACCATAACCTGAATTCTTTATTATAGATTCTCTTTTCAGTCTACACCATTGCTATACAAAATTAAAACACTTGTGTAACACCAGAAACAAAACAAAACAAAACAACCCCAAAAAACAAAACCCCAAACCCCAAGCTAGTAAGTCCTAAAATTAGATGTAAACCTTTTAAATAGTTTCTGGATATGAAACTAATAAACATTATTTGCCCTATTGGATGGAATGCTAAGAAGCTATTTTTGTTGGATTGTGAAAATTCATTAAAGACTCTATATGAACAGCAATAAAAGTGTATCCATTAAAAGTTACCTATTAGCTGATTTTGCCCACAGTTTCCAGGTATGAGACTTGGCATTTCAACAAAATTAATGACCATCCTATTTTGGGTCACCAATTCCTTGCAGTTGATTATTATTCCCCAGAAATTTCTCTGGTCCATGTCTTAGAGCCAAACTAATTCTTTGAGAAAAAGTAATAATTGTGAATAGGTGTAGTAACTCCATAAAATCATAAAATAGATGAAGCTTCCAGTGTTTGATAAATTAAGAGAATAAATGAATGATTTATACGTAAAAGAGAAAATGAACGTCAATAAGAAGTAGTACATTTACCCTTCCACCTGCCAGGAATATCACCTTCGTGTTTGTGGGTAACGCCAATTATTGAGACAATTAAGCGAATATGGGAGAAAACCATACAGTAATATACCGAATGACCAATGAGTTCATGTCTATCCTGTGTGTGACATTTCCATAGATTCTGTGGGGGCTAAAGATATGTTTAAGGCACATCTACTATTTCTAAAGACTTCATAATTTGACTCATAAAGCAATACTTGATACAGACAAATAGAAGTTTAGATCATAATTAAATAGGGAAAGTTTTAGAAGAGAACTTAGAGATCACCTAGCCTAATCTACATGATTAAAGAAATAATTTAGTGAGATTTTAAAATTAGTTGGTTCCTTATAATTGTAACTGATATGACAGGCTCTCACTTCTATTTTTTTTTTTCTCCCTCAAACTGAGTGCTATGGTCTCAGCTGACCATATAAATTGAGTTATGAATTCAATTCATAATTGAGTTATGAATAAGAATTGAGTTTTCAATACATATGTTGAAATCCTCACCCCTAGGGCAAAAGCATCAGGGAGTGGGTCTTTTGGGAGGTGACTGGGTTATGAGGTTGGGGTTCTCAAGAATGGGGTGATTGTTCTTAAAAAAGGGATCTCACAGAGCTCCCTTGTCTTTAGTCATCTATAGGTGTCCCTTTACTATGGAAGGCTTTTGGGTTTAGAACTTTCTAGAAACTTACAAGGGTGTGAGTGGGTAAAGTTCAAGCATCAAGTGCTAGCTCTTTTGTTGCCACAGCTTATAACCCCCGCATTAAGCCAAAGGAAGGGTTCTGCTTAGTGGAATGGATAAGACTGTTTCTGGGAACAGAGGCACAAATGTTCAGGAAGGGCAAGGTTTAAGAGCAGTTTCATTTTATTATTTTTTTTCAGTGTTCCAAAATTCATTGTTTATGCACCACACCCAGTAAAATTAAAAAAAAAAAATCTTTTAAGAAAAAAAGAAAGAAAGAAAGAAAGAAAGAAAAAGAACGGTTTCAATGATCCTGCTGTTCGTGGTCTGGAAAGCAGAGGAGTGACAGTACTGTTGTGCTTTGGCGATCTCTTAATTTGAAGTTCATGGACTTCAGAGATCTGGCAACTCTCTGAATGCACATTAAAGTGTTTTCCTTCTAGAGAAAGAGTGTCTACCTTTGTTCAGTTTCTCACCCACATCTGTTATCCCCCCCGAAGTTAAGAACCGCTTATTTCCTGAAGGCCGGAAAACACGATAAAGTCGAGCCTCAATTTATCTTGCTACAAAAGATAAAGCTCAAACAGTTCATTTATTAGTTCATTAAAGAACAAAACCAAACAGGGATGCCTGGGTGGCTCAGTTGGTTGGACGACTGCCTTCGGCTCAGGTCATGATCCCGGAGTCCAGAGATCGAGTCCCGCATCGGGCTCCCAGCTCCACGGGGAGTCTGCTTCTCTCTCTGACCTTCTCCTCGCTCATGCTCTCTCTTACTGTCTCTCTCTCAAATAAATAAATAAAATCTTTAAAAAACAAAACAAAGAAAACATTGAGGAAAAGGTTGGATAGCAGGAGGGCTCTGGGGAAAATGGTTACCTAATTTTGGTTCCTTTTCTCTTTACAGGGAAAGCCTATGGGGGTTTCCAGAGTCGCAGGCCTACTAAGCAGAGGCTGCTTCTCCTTCCAGCACCCAGGGGAGTGTAGCCATTCAGAGCTCTCCCCACCATGACCTGGTCCCAATGAGCCGCCAAAGATAATTAACCATGTAAGGATCTCACAGATGAGGGGGGAAAAAATAGAAAAACTATTTTTTTCTTTTGCACTGGACACAGCACAAGTCCAGTGCAAAAGAACTGTTAGAAAACAGAAGAATGATTAAAACAAAAACAAAAACAAAAGACGGCTTCTTGTAACAGCAAGTCTTCTTTGGTGAATTTGAATTTGACCGCATGATTTCTGAACTAAACAACTCTGCAGGTAAATTGAAGGTTAGGACGGTTGTTACTGATGCTTCCACGATCAGCCCCAAGGACAACCTCAAAGCGCAAAGGGAAACCCTGGCTGTAGGCGGTTGCAGCCAGAGCCCCAGCACAGGGTGAGGCCAGCAGCGCACGGGGAACCGCACAAGCGCGTGCGCATAAGGGAGGCGGTGCCCCTGGGCTCTCTCCCAGGCCTGTGCGCGGTGGCGGCTCTTCTTGTGGCACTGTCCCGGGTTCCACTGCCTCTCGGCCCACCAGATGGTACCGTACGGCCTCCTCACCTGTGCCTGGAAGCGGAGCGTCGCGGATGGTCTTCAGTGACCAGCGTGTGCAAGTGCATTCCACCAAGGAGGCCTGCGGCTTCGAGGTGACCGGGGTCGCCTCCACCGTCTGTCGCGCCATCCGTCTGCTCATGTCCGTGGCCTTTGTCCCCCAATGCCTCATCGGCTGCGTGAAAAGGAGCGAGCAGCGATGGACACGGCCACCTGGCTGTGGCTCCGGCTCAGAACCGGGCACCTGGAGACGGTGCAGGCCGCCTACCTGGGCCCTTGTCGAGGCCCGAAAGAGCAGGGTGGCAGCGGGGAGCCGGGGGCAGGCCCAGCCGCCGCCCGACCACCGCAGCTTCCCCGCAGAGCTGGCGAGGGCTCAGGGCTGGCCCCGCGGCGTAGCCTAGGGTCTCTGGGCCGGCCATGCCGGCAGCTCGCCCCGCGCGCAGGACATGCTTCCCAAGAGGAGAAGCTGGGCGCACCCCACCTGCCCCACCTTGGGGATGTCCCCACAGCAGGCGGTCTGCGTCCCCGGGGTGATGGAGGGTCAAGTCTGACCGCACCGCCGGCCACCTGCACTTTGACGTGTGTCCAGCCTGAGACTGGTCTGGAAATCAACTTCTGGGCTTGGGGATCCCGCAGGAAGCAGCGCTGGGGACTCCAGCGGGATGTCCTGTCCCAGCGGAGCTCAGCTGGAGCAGTTTTTGTAGATGTTTCCCTAAAATGGTCGCGGAGGCTCTGGAACCAGTTGGGGCCTGCGTCTGGCCGAGCCCCTTCGGAGTGGCTGCGGGACGTTTTAAGCACATCTATTTGGTGGTGTAGGAAGCCGGTGTATGAAGCCGGCTGCAGACTTCCCGCAGCTGCTGATGGCCGCCTTGTCCTCTGTGCCTGCAAGCAGGGACCTCGCCCGGGTGCTGCGTCCTTTACCTGCAAAGCAGTCATGAAGGACGAGAGATGTGGCCAAAACAATTCTAATACTGGAAAAAAAAAAAAAAAAAAAGTAGGCAACTTGGATGATGATTTGAGGATCCCTACCATGGAAATAATTGGCATTTTTGAAGTGAAAACAAAAACAAACAACCCCCCCCCAAACCAAAAAAACCAAACATTAGAAAGACATTTATCCGAAGTAAATAAATTCTTGAGATTGTAGATTGTAAGGACTGCCTGAATTACAGGCTTTGCTGATGAGAAAAGACCTGCGCATGTATCAGTAAAATCCTGGAACTTTCAGGAAGGAAGAGAATATTAGGAACCTCTAGGCAGGAAGAAAAACCAACCAACCAAAGCACATATCAGCAAAGCATTGGACAATGGCAGCCTAATTTTTAAAATTATTTTCCTGAAACCCGACAGATCGTGGAATAACAGCAGTCAGAGAGCTGCAAGCTAAGGTGTTGTGAGGTAAGATACCATGGGCTGGAGTGATAGAATGAGAGAAGATAGGTGAGCATAAGTAGGAATGCAGAGTATATCAACTACACACCTTAAAAAAATTCCTTGTGAAAATGGCTGAACAGTAATTAAACCACAACGGAAATCTTAAGGTGGAGAAAATACAGAAGCCAGGCAACCGTGGTGAGCGGCAATAAATGTCCCTCCCTCCTGTCATCCCTTCTTCCTTCCTTCTTAACTTCTTTCATGTTTCCATCTACACATCTGTCTGAATAGAATTTATTATCTTGAAATGTGATCCATAAGTATTACGCAAGGTTTTTGAAATAGGAGGGATACGCTTTAAGGAACTTTCTCTTCCTCCCTCTTTCCTTCCTTCTTCGCTCCTCCTCTTCCTCTCTCTTCCTTCCTCTCCCTCCCTCTCTCTCTTTTTCTCTCTCCTGCCCTCTCCTCTCCTCATCTCTTCTCTTTTATGGTCTTTCTAACCAATTAGTCTTAAGAGCAAAGAATAAGCCTCACACTGAAGAAGTCTGTCTTCGTGAACCTGGGTGTTTCTTCTACCCTGTAAGTGCTCCTTTTCTTTGTTTTTAAACCACTTTATTGAGTATAAGTATTTAGTGTCTACAACTTGATGGAGTTCGAGGTACACACCTGTGAAACCACCAATACCATAAACATATCCATCAACTCCAAAAGTTTCTTTCTGACCTTTTTACTTTTAGTTTTTATATTTGTGATTTGGGGACCATGTAGTATTCATTCTTTTGTGTCTGGCTTATTTCACTTAATATCCTCTAGGTTTATCCATGGTGTCACATATGACAGGATTTCCTTCTTTTTTTAAAGGCTGCATAATATTCCATTGTATATCATATTTTCTTTATCCATTCATATGTCATTGGACATATGGGTGGCTTCCATGTCTTGACTGTTTTGAATAATGGTGCAATGAACATGGAAATACAGATTATCTCTTTGAGATCCTGATTTTGATTCTTCTGGATTTATGCCCAAACATGAGATTGCTGGATCATACGGTAAATCTATTTTTGATTTTTTGAAGAATTCTTATACTGTTTTCCACAGAGACTGTGCCAATTTACATTTCCTCCCACAGTATAGAAAGATTCCATTTTCTCTACATCCTCACCAACAACGTTATCTTTTCTTTTATTGATAACAGACATCCTAATAGGTGCGAGGTGATATCTCCTTATGGTTTTGATTTACATTTTCTGATGATTAGTGCTGTTGAGTTTATGTTCATATGCCTCTGGCGTGTCTTTTTTGGATAACTGTCTATTCAGATCCTTTGCCCATTTTTAAATTGGGCTATTTGAGCTTTTTATTTTGTGTTTGTTTTTTTTCCCTATTGAGTGCTTTAAGTTCCTGAGGTAGTTTGGATATTAACCCTTTATCAGATACATGGTTTGAGAATTTTTCCTTCCATTCTGTAGGTTGCTTTTTCACTCTGTAACTTTTTTTTTCTTTGCTGTACATGAGTATTTTAGTTTGAAATTTTAAATAGTTACTATATTAACTCAGAAAAGCCTGGGAATTGGGGATTGTGGAGAGTGGTGGGAAGTAGAAACATTCCATGGCTCTCTTCGGGGGCAGAAGGTCAAGGAGGGAAGAGAAGAGGGGAATGAAGATACTCTATGGGCCTCATCTTACTGGCATTGAGAGAAAAGTAGAGGTGAAGCAGAGCAACCTGGTGGGGAAAGGGTTGTTAGGGACCCAGTTGACCAAGAGTGTAGACTGGGCTATAAATAAAATGTAGCTACATGGTATTTGCAAGAAAATAAAACCTCATTTAGGCCATGTTAACAACTAAAATGAAAGATTGGACAGAGAGATAGGAGATGATTTCAAATTAAAAAAAAAAAAAAAAAGGAGTGTGTAGTGGATCTTTGCAGCTGTTAGGCAGGCCAGTCACATAAAGATAAGAACAAGGATGGAAGGTCTTAAGAGTGGGATTACAGACTGCATTGGGGCAGCATGACCTCTGAAACGAGAATCTGTTATTTTCTAAAAGTAAAAACCAATCATAATACCTGCTTTCATCTGGATGGTGTTTAAATGAACATCTGACCACTCCAGAACACTGTTCCTAGAACATACATAGCTTTATGACATAAATGCATGCTAGTTAAACAGTATCACGACTTATATAGAGAGTAGCTCATAGAACACCTTTCCCAGAAGGAGGGCATTCTTTGGCCATTCTACGTAAGACCTGGAACATCTGTTTTCTGACATATGCATGCAATTTGTTTTATGCAACAAATGACAATATTAATAAAAGACAAGGTTAAATTTAAAGTTAAATGTATTGAAGCGTTACATTATGTAATAATGAAAGGAACAGTTCATGAAGACTATATTATGTTTCTAAATTTGTTTGCATAGTGGCGAAGTATACAAAGCAAATCAACATAACCTACTGTGTCAACACATTGAAGAAAAAAATTGTAATTATATCAACAGATGCTTAAGAATCATTTGGTAGAAAACATCAGTCATTTCTAATAAAGTTACTGAGTAAAACAGAATATAATGAAATATGAAACTATAAAACCATTCAGTAAGTACTTTGAAATTAAAAGCATGAAAACTATTTTAATTAAATTAATTACTAGATAGGGGTGAGCACTATTACCATTATACTTAACATTATTTTGGAGGTGCTAGTGAATGTACAAGGTAAGAAAAGAAATCAGATATAAACTTCGAGAAAAAAATACAAAATTATCTTTTTTTGTTAATGATATTATTATACACCTAGAAAAGTCAAGATGCCCTAGTAAATGTTACTATATTTAAAAAGCAGAATTTGTTAAGGGCATGTATATAAGATAAATTTTTAAATTTATCTTAAATTAAAATTAAATTAAATTAAAATTAAAAAATTTAATTGTTTTAATTTTAGATAAAGTAGATTTTATCTCCCTTAACAAAATACATAGAAAGGGGAAAATTTTCCTACTTACAGTCACTGAAAAATATAAAATACTTAAGAATAAATTTAATAAGAAAGACAAAGTATAAAACTATAAAAACTAAAAAGTTTTACTGAAAGGGGCTCATGGGTGGCTCAGTCAGTTAAGTGTCCAGCTCTTGATTTCTGCTCAGGTTGTGATTTCAGGGATGTGAGATCAAGCTCTGTGTCAGGCTCCACACTGGGTGTGGAAACTGCTTAAGATCCTCTCTCTCCCTCTGCCCCACCCTACCCCCTCCTTTTTTTTTTTTACTGAAAGAAATTAAATAAGATTCAAACAAATGGAAAGGCATACATTGGATAAGAATACTTAATACAACAGACATTAGGTCCTAATGGACGTACAAACACAATATACTAAAATTAGAATTTTTGCGGGGATTTTTAAAAGGAGGTTAAAGGTTAAAGCAGCGCCTGGGTGGCTCAGTGGGTTAAAGCCTCTCCATTCAGCTCAGGTCATGGTCCCAGGGTCCTGGGATCGAGCCCCTCATCAGGCTCTCTGCTCAGCAGGGAGTCTGCTTCCTCCTCCCTCTCTGCCTGCCTCTCTGCCTACTTCTGATCTCTGTCTGTCAGATAAATAAATAAAATCTTAAAAAAAAGGAAGTTAAAGTCCCTACTTTAATAGAATAACTGCCCCAGGATAGTTAAGAAAATACATAAGGGAAGAATAGTGGGTGGTCTTATCTTACTGGATATTAGTATGAATAATATAGGTATTGTGTCTCAGTCATATGGTATTGGTAGAGGAATAGAATAAATAAAGAAAGGAATAGATAAAGAATAAAAACAGAATGGAATTAAATAAAGAAAGAGACCAGTGAAGATGATAGTTTAATATATTTATAAAGTGGTAGCTCATTTTAGAGGGAAATGAATCAATTATTTAATGAATGGTATTTGGACAACCGACTATACATCTGGAAGAAAAGAAAAGTGAATCTTTATCTTACTCTACATTTAAATATAAATTTTAGATGGCTGAAAAGTTTACATAGTAAAAATAAAATTGTGCAAGTCTTGTAAGAAAATCTAAAAACTAAATGTATAAAATCTATAGACTGAGAAACGGCTCTTCCAAAAGCTATGGAAATCCAGAATCTATAAAATGTAGAAAAGAGAGATGGGGGTGGTGCCTGGGTGGCTCGGTGGGGTAAGTGTCTGCCTTTGGCTCAAGTCACGATTTCAGGGTCCTGGCATCGAGGCCAACATCCTTCCTCAGTGGGAAGCCTGCTTCTCCCTCTGCCCCTCTAGCTCCCCCTATTTCGTGTTCTCTTTCTCTCAAATAAATAAATAAAATCCTAAAAAAAAAAAAAAGAAGAAAAGAGAGACATATTTAAATTTATATTATAAAAGCTAAGAACCTTGATAAGACAAAAGATCTCATAAATAAAACAAACATTCAAAGTACTTGTAACTGATTCATCCAAATAGCTAAACATTTGACAAAAAAAGAAAGAACTCAGTTGAAAAATGGACAAAGAACAGTGAATGCAAATGGCCCCCAAATTCTCAAATTCATTATTAGTAAGGAAAATTCAAATTAATGTAAAAATAAAATGTCACTTTACACCAGACTGACAAAAATGGAAAAGAACTATGATAACTGTTACTGGTGGTGATGGGGGAAAGGGTTACTGTCATGGCTGGCAGAAATATGGGGTGTTATAGGTTTTGGCAAATACGTCTGCCAACACATATTAAATTTTTAAAAATATGTATACTTTTTGGCCAAGCAGTTCCAGCCCTTGGACTCTTTCCCATAAAAAGGAAGGCATCAGTATGTAAGGCCATGTGTTTGTAGTGGCAAAAGCCTCCTTAGAAGTAATGAACCAGTGCAGCATCTCTTGACTTGTAGTGATTTCCATAAAGTGTTTTTGAGAGAGAAGAGCAAGACGTGGAAAGTTCAAGATCCTCTTTAGTAAAATTATCATAATACTCACAGAGGTAGACATATTTACATGTGCATTTCTTTCTTTTTCTTTTTTTTTTAGATTTTATTTATTTGACAGAGATCCCAAGCAGGCAGAGAGGGGGAAGCAGGCTCCCCACTGAGCAGAGAGCCCGATGCGGGACTCGATCCCAGGACCCTGAGATCATGACGTGAGCCAAGGCAGAGGCTTAACCACTGAGCCACCCAGGCGCCCCTACATGTACATTTCTATATAGGATTATATGACCAGGGATTATGTGGAAAGTTAGGCTAATATGGGGAATGGAGAGAAAGAAGATGGATAGCTAAACAAAACAATCCCTTTTTCACTTATAAAGGATGAATACTAGCCATAGTTGAGGATATAAAATTACATGATATGAATTGTGAATAAAATTCCCAATGACAAATTCAATCAACTGAAGCCTGTCAGATCACCCACTTTGGAGGATATAGACTTTTGGTATTTGTGTATGTGAGAAAGTATATGATTTGTTGCTTATGTTTATTTATAGTCTCACATTTTTTGAAGTAGGTGTTATAAAACCCATACATAAGCAATGGATTTTTAAAAACTTTTTTTTTTAAAGGATTTTATTTATTTATTTGACACAGAGAGAGCACAAGCAGAGAGAACAGTAGAGGGAACGGGAGAAGCAGACTCCCCGCTGAGCAGGAAGCCCTGTCCCAGGACCCTGGGATCATGACCTGAGCTGAAGGTAGATGTTTAATCGACTGAGCCATCCAGGTGCCCCTAAAATCTTTTTTCTAAAACAGTCATACCTATAATATCCTAAATAACATTTATAAATATATGTCTTATATTTCATTTTAAATAACTGATAGAAAAGTAAAAGTAAAGGATTTACTTTTGATATTAGAAGACAGTCTATTTCAGGCTGATGAAATAAAATAAATATTTTCTTCTTCTATTTATATAGTTATTATTCTCTTCATGTTCTTTTAGTACTTTCAACTGAGGGAAAAACCTCTGTTGAAAATTAAAATTGGACGATAGAATGCTTTTGAAGGAATATGGAGAATGAAAGCCAGAC
This sequence comes from Mustela nigripes, assembly GCF_022355385.1. Classification (NCBI taxonomy): domain Eukaryota; kingdom Metazoa; phylum Chordata; class Mammalia; order Carnivora; family Mustelidae; genus Mustela; species Mustela nigripes. The sequence continues at coordinate 203,875,888 of NC_081558.1, read as the reverse complement.
ATTTTCTAGGCATCAACATCAGTTTTGGATGATCTTCTTTAGAAGAAAAATCAGGGATGTTCTTTTGCTGTCTGCTAATTATCTGAGGTATTTGAAAACTCAGCATTGTTCAGAGAGGTTTCAACATTTAGATCTGTCAACTCTTAAATTCATATCCAATTTCAGAAGTATTTTTAACTCAAGTTTTGGATCAAGGTATGGGATGTAGAATTTCTATTCATAGTTTTCAAGTCAAAACCTTGTCAAACCTCGTTTGAGGTCGTGTGACATAGATGTGGACTTCCCCCACCTCACCTCCAGCTCCTCACCACAGTAATGAAAAGTGTAGGCACTGATACATTTTTCTTTGATAAACACCTTGACTTTTATGCTCAGCTCTATTGAATTTCAAAGAAGCATATATTGCCAATTTCAACTACTGCAGAATAATCTACCGGAGAACTAAGCCTAAGTCATCAGAAACAATTCAAATAACAGTAACCATCTTTGGAGCAGATGACCTAAAACCACCCTTGAAAAAGGAAATTAAAATATTTAAACTTTGGAGGTGTACCTAATGTATTCACAGGATAAATGCAAATTCAAATTAGTGTAAGATATTATTCTCCTACTGGTTTGGCACTGAAAAGTGCATATTGACAAAGGTATGGAAAAACAAGAACTCTCATGTGTTACTGGTGGAAATATACCCTTCCAACATTTTTGAAAGGTAGTTGCCAGGATCTGTAATAATTTAAAATAAACAGAATCTTCAACCCAAAATTCACTCTTCTGGGATTTTTCTACAGCTGAATTTTTTATGTGTATGCACAAAGATGTTCATTGTAATATTTATTTGAAGTAGCAAAATATTGGAAACAACCTGGATGTCAGCCAGTAGGGATCTGATTAAATAAGTTATGGTATAACTGATGAAGTTCTTGAACCTAGGTGAGGTTCAGTGGGGTGAGGTTTGGAGCCGATGGCTAAGAAAGAATTCTTAAGACGTCTTTGGTGCAAAAAGGTGGTTTATTAGAGCATGGGGACAGGACCTGTGGGCAGACGGAGATGCTGCCCCGGGGCTGTGAGGAGTGGCTGGTTATATACATAGGAGTTGGTAGGTGAGGACAAAGGGGTGTTCAGGAGGGGTAAAGAAGACTGTCTGGGGTAAAGAAGACTGTCAGAATATTGAAGGCCTGGTTACTACCAGGCCAAGGCCGCTTTCCCTCTAATGATGCACTAACATAAAGACAATTGGGAGTCTCCTGGTGGAATGTTACATTCCTGCTATCAAGCATCCTTGATAGTGAGATTTGGGTTTAGAAGAAATTTAATTTTATTTACTTTTCCTTCTACTTCAGCCTCCTTCAGTTTTGTTTATGGAGGGGAGGGCGACATTAGGGCTTGAGGAACTGAGTTATGTGCCTCTGGAAATTGGGCTATTGATAAGGTAACTTCTTTGTTGTAAATCTCAAGGACATTTGTAAACCAAGGGAGACTCCTGCCTTGCAGGATTGTGATCTCTGCAGGTTAATTATTTGTTTTTCTTTTAGGACAGCCGGGGTGCCTGAGGAATGCCACACATATTACCAAGGGTGGAGAGGGGGTGCAGGGTGCCAGCTTTTGCTTTGTTTTCAGCCAGCCTCCTGCTCCCTCACCATAACTATAAAATGGAATATTATGTATAATTTATAGAGGAAAGCGTCAAATCTACATGTGTCAATATAGACATATCTCCAAAACATTTTATGTATTTAATTAATTCTTTAATTTTTAAAAAAGATTTTATTTATTTGAGAGAGAGGGAGCATGAGCTAGGGGAGGAACAGAGGGAGAGGGAGGGAGAATTTCAAGTAAACTCCACACTTGGAGTGGACCCTGAAGCAGGGCTCGATTGCATGACCCTGACTGAGGTCATGACCTGAACCAAAATCAAGAGTTGGACACTTAACTGACTGAGCCACCCAGCCACTCCTCCAAAATATTTCAAAAGAGAAAGCAATGTGTGTAGGGTATGCTTACATTTGTGGAAAAAGGAAAACATGCATACATATTATATAAATGTATACTTAAGTATATGTGTGTGTGTCTATATATACCTAGAATATATATATACATAGAATATATAAACTGATACTGAGGCTCATCTGGGATGGGAAACTGGGAATCTGGAGGTGATGGATGGGTTTAATTTTATGTTCTTTAATACCATTTGAATTTAAAAAGATAAGCATTTATTTCTCACTTAATATATTCCAGATTTTATGCTTATTTTATGGATGAGGAAACAAGTCCAGTAAAGCAAGTTGCTTGTGTTTCCATAGCTGATAAGTAATGGAACCGTGTTTGCATGAAGGCAGTGTAAGTTCAGAGCCTACCATCTTACCTAAACATGTATACACATGACCTCTTTCCACAAGTTAAAACAAAACAAAACAAAACAAAAAACTAAAGTTTATTCACCAAGTTAGAAAATCCACAATACTGGAGACAATTTAAGAGGTATCATTTCATTTATGCTTGTTTAATTGGGAAGTGGTTTCTCTTTGGTTAAAGTGCTGGGTTGCACCTAGTAAATCCTTCTCAGTCTTGGACATGTTGTAAGAGTCATTTAGAAAATTCTTGAAACTATGTAGCTGCTCTCACTGGACTATGTCACATCCACCTGCTTATGTGTCTCTGCTCTGAAGTTGTTAAGTAGTAGCCTTTGGGCACTATGGTCCAGGAAGCTGAAAAGATATGATAACATGTGCCACATTGTGAAATTTACATTTGCTTGACATGGTGTGAACTAATCTATCAGTCCATGGGCAAAACTAATTCCAGGTGTCTCTAGTTTCATTTCTGTCTGATTAATCTGTAAGTGGTTTTGCTTCTTCCTGATGAGACACTCTTTTACATAAAGCAGGGAAGTTAAGGCATGGGCATAAGACAGAAAATATTACCAATTGGAAAGAGCCAGAGGAGTTAGGACCAAAAGACAAATTTTAAATCTTGGTGGATTATATGGCTTTGGACAAATCACTTAACTTTCTGAATCTCAGTTTATTATCCATATAATTAAAAATGCTAATACCCATCACAGAGGTCGTTATGAAGATCAAGTGAGGTAACATATTAAAGTAACTAGCTCAATACCTGGTAATGATCAATGTCTTCATGAATTAAGAGTGTTCAGCTCAATACGTAGCACATGGTTGCTTCTCAAAATAATGAGCTAAATCTGAATTTGAGTTCCTTGAGAGTAGGCACTCATAGCTGTTACTTGACTGTATAAATCAGTGAATGAATGATTATGATTATCATAGTTGTGTGCAACCTGTGTGTTGCAACTTCACATTCTAGTGATGGATCGTGAGCCAGGCTGAAGACCCAGAGTGTGAATATTTGTTATGGAGGTATGAGAATGGGGGAGTTAGAGGACGTGTGATTAAAAAAAATTTTTTTGTTGTTTATTTATTTGAGAGAGAGAGTGCATGAGAGGGAGAGCATGAGAAGGGAGGAGGGGCAGAGGAGAGAGGGAGAAGCAGACTCCTCAACTCAGCAGGGAGCCAAATGCAGACCCTGATCCCAGGACCCTGGAATCATGACCTGAGCCCAGATGCTTAACTTAGCCACACAGGCATCCGAAGTGTGATGTTTTGAGAGAGTTTTAACTCACGGCGTATAGTTTAGAACAATTTTCTTAATTAATATCACAGTACGGTTTCATTAGTTCAATAGAATCTGCCTTCAATTTAGTGATTCATTTGTGAGTGTACTACTGTTATTATATTCGTGTTCAAGAAAACTTAAGTGTTCAAAAACCTTTGCTTCCAGCTCTTATTACTAATTATTTACTTCAGCAGTAACTGAGACTCTTGGAGAGTTAGACAGGGAAAAGAACAGGAAGAGTCCAGGCAGTGGGAACACATTCAAGACAGCTCCCGACTGTCATTTCCTCTCTCAGCCCCGTCTCGCGATCATATCATCCTTGGCTGAAACCACACCCTGAAACATGACTGTGCCTCTTTGTCTTGGCTCAAGAGTGTTTGCCCTACAGTGTGAGATTTTGTGCCCCTTCCAAGGAAGGATACTTAAGTCCAGCGCTGATAATAAGGCAGAGTGACTCCAGGGAGAAATGCCTAGTGTCTGGGCCCTGCTCTGTTGGGTTCACGCTGAAAAAGAGCAAATCAAAAAGTCTTATGCACAATAATTGTGCTTTTAAAGTCTGGAAGCACTGCATAAGTGTATGAATCCTGTTCAGAATAATTTAATTAGTGAATTCCCCTTAGCAATTTGCTAAAAACTTAAACCCTTTTGCCCCTAGTATTTTTTTTAGTAAACAATTATACTATATATATTACATTAAAAAAAGAATCTGAAATAAACAGTGATTTTATGTTGTTGTTGTTTTCTGTTAATTTGTGCACAAATAGTGAAAATGACAGAACATAGATATTCATGGACACGAATCTGACAATACTTGGCATATAGATGTTAAGGATCAATCACTGTTTGAAAGGAGATTGAGTTACTTTCTTTAAATTTAAATTATCAAACTGCTGCTGTTTTTGTAGTCATGGCATCCCATTGTATCTCTCTTGTCCCCATGAACTGATTTCTACTCACTTACTGACTACCAGAGATCCTTGGCTCATAGACCCATAAATTGAGTCCAAAAGGAATCATAATGGAAGATAATACACATTTTTCAAAGTTTTTTTTCCCCACTGATGGGAATTTTTCTCTTCCTTTCTGCCTTATAACCCCTTTTTATCTTCTACCCACCCATTAAAAAAACATTCTGAAGGTATTTCCTGCTTCAAGTGTAGGGATGTACCATACCCTGAATTCTTGATTTCAAATAATGGGATTTAACTCTGGTTAAGTTAGGCAAAAACAAAAACAAAAACAAAGAAAAAAATTAAATGGACCCACATGGGAAAGCTCACAGCCTTGAGGACAAAGCTTTGGAAGAATTTGGGGAGGCAGAGCCTGGCTAAGATCTTGGTGGAAGAAAGACCCACTCTCTGTAGGAATAGGAAAGATCTTCCACCTTTTAGGCTTTTATATAGGTCATAGTGGGACCTTTCTCTGCCACCTTTTTAGAGATTTCCTCCAAATGAGCAGAACATTTCATGACACTTGGACTAAAGAAATATGACTTAACATTGGGTATCAATGAAACTTTCGCTTGGATGGGAACTGCATCTCTGTTTTCCAAAGTTCTAGGAACAAGTAAAGAGCACAGGTTCTCGTCCTGATTGTCCTCTTTGAGGGGACACACTTAACTCTCCCTGACCAGATGACTTAGCATTCATGGAACTGCAGCTGAGAATGCAACACTGAGAAGTAAATCACAACTAACAAGATTAGGGTGATAGGAGATGCGCAAGAACATATTGTATAATTAGAAATTTCACTATTCTAAGGAAGGATTCCTCAAGAAGCAGTCATAGACCATCATCAAACTCCTAGCCTAAAAAAAAAAAAAAAAAATCCTTGCTAAAAATGGAAGTTCTTAAGGATCACTTGAGGCTTACAGAGTTTGCCACTCCAGGAGTAGCTCTAGGGGTTGGCAATTTTTATAAACCCCTAGATGCACTTTAAGCCCACTGAGTTTGAGAAACACTAGGAATGTAATGGAATATAGGTCCATCAAAATTTTGTTAAAGTTGTTACATCACTCATTTTTTTGCTTCTCATTTCCCCATTTACACTTATCTGTATATATATTTTTATTAAAAATTACAGTGATACTTTATGAAGAAAGGTACTATTCTAAGGTTTAATGAGTTTTAAAAGTCAAAACAGGTTGTTGTTGTTGAGTAAGGCACTTTATAGAAAGATGGTTATTTGTTAAGTGCTAGCCAACGATTTGGGTAAAAGGTCAATGAGCCCAGTGGAAACTCTAAGAAGATAAGTAGATATGGAGTTTCTGGAAGGAAAGGGCACATTTCCTTTTTCTTTTATCCTTTTTCTTTTTTTTTTTTTTTAAGATTTTTTATTGGGGTGTCTGGGTGACTCAGTTGGTTAAGTGTCTGTCTTCAGTTTAGGTCATAATCTCAGGGTCCTAGGATCAAGCCCCCTAGTGGGCTCTTTGCTTAGCGGGGAGCCTGCTTCCCCCTCTGCCCTCTGCAGCTCCCTCTGCTTGTGCTGTCTCACTCTCGCTCTCTCTCAAATAAATAAATAAATAAATAAGATTTTAAAAAAAGTTTTTTATTTATTTAAAAAAAGATTTTTAAAAGAAGAACACAAACAGGGGGAGCAACAGGCAGAGGGAGAAGCAGGCTTCCACTGAGCAAGGAGCCCGATGTGAGATTCAATTCCAGGGTCCTGAGATCATGACCTGAGCCAAAGGCAGATGCTTAACTAACTGAGCCACCCAGGCATCCCGGAAAGGGTACATTTCTTTTTTCTTTTTCTTTTTTTTTTTTTTTAATTTTTTTTCAGTGGACCAGAATTCATTGTTTATGCACCACACCCAGTGCTCCATGCAATGCGTGCCCTCCATAATACCCACCACCAGGCTCACCTAACTTCCCACTCCCTGCCTTTCAAAACTCTCAGATTGTTTTTCAGAGTCCATAGTCTCTCAAAGTGTACATTTCTGACAGTGGTTGGTCAGTGGTCAACTTTCCTCCACTTATTTTGAGTTCAGAAGATTGGCAATCCAAGTTCTCCATAAACTCAGAGGCATAGAGTCTGTCTGTGGGTTTTGTTTTTGTTTTTGTTTTAACCTGCTCCGTGTCTAGTAGCTTCTCAGTTAAAGAAAAAAAAAAAACTTGAAGCTTTAATTTTTTTTCCCCCAAATTTGTTCAGAACAGGTACCGCTCTCATGAGTGGTCACCTAGTAGGTCTTAGAGCCAAGCAAATGTTAAAGACATCTTACTCTCTACTTTTCAGTGATACATCAAGCATTAAAAGGGAAGATTCAGTGTCTGGTGAATCTTTCTGGTTTGCAGATGGCTTTTTCCTGTATTTTCAAGGACAGAGAAAAAGCTCTCTCAGGTTTTTTTCTGAGATCTATGAGGTTACCTACTAAAGGCTTCATCTCCAAATACCACCACATTTGGGGTGAGGATTTCAATGTAGGAACTTGGCCAGGGGGACATAAATGTGTTCACAGCACATCAGATGCCACTTACTTATGGCTCCTAATAAGTACTTGCTGAGTGAATGATGGCACGAGTGAGCAACTTATGTTCCTTCCAACACTCTCTCTCAGATTTTCTGGGAAATTTTCATTTTCTTCACTCTTTTCTGAACTCTCACTTAGGCTCGGAGACCTGTCCTTGTTGGATCCTTCTGCTGCAGCTTATTGGATGATGTGGCTCGTTCAGGAAGGACACAGCTGCATTTCGAAGACCCTGGTTAGGCTGAAGTCTTCTCCATCATGAAGACTTAGCATATTGGAGCCCTCTTCTGTCTAACCCACGCTGGCTGAAGTTCATCACCATAAGTGAATACTTTGAGTGTGAGTGAGGAGATTGTTTCCATGGAAGCAGCATTTAGCAGATTACTTGGTTACTGCGAAGTAACCAGATTACTGGGAAGCAGATTACTGGCTAGTTCAGGGTTTGGCTGCAAATTCTTTATGCTAGTTGAGTATTCTCCTTGGGGATGATCTTCATGACTGTTGGAAAGTTTTCTGTTATTAGTTTATTGTTCTGTAGTATGTGGATGTCCTTTGTGAAGAACGCCTTAAACAGCGGTCATTTCGCAGGATGTGCTGTTGTCATTAGGGGCTTCACAGTCCTCATTCTCATGGAATATGAATTAATATTTAGTCACGGGAGAGATTTAAAAGGCTCTGGCATGCTTGCTGATGGCACTAAAGATCTTACATATAATCCATGTTCCCACCAGAGAGATTTTTCCCCTTGGACTTAAAATGTTCTTTAGTGTTTCAATCATCTTAAACTGTGTGTTTATTCCACTTAGCTTTGAAAAAAAACTTTTTATAGGGGGAACCAAAAGTACATGGGATAGTCTGCCAATATTTACAATTTTGTTTTCCTATTGGGGGTGTGTGTGTGTACATGTCAGAGCCCTTTAAGACTACACTTGCGATGGGATCTTAAGTGTATGTGATGGTTTTCAAAAGGCAATGAGGGTGACTTCCATCTACGGGGTGTCTGGGTTGCTCTGTTTGTGCTGAACTTTTCCACTTTGGTAAGTTTAGGAAAACTGCAGGCCTGTGGAGTCCTAGGTTTTTTGACCGTTTAAAGCAAATACATTTCATCATCTATAGACTACTTTTCTGGGTGCCCTTTCCCCCTCCCTTGAAGGTCATCTGCTGAAACGGCCAAATCTGGTGCTGCGCCTGCCTTTCCAGCTGGGCCCTTTTTCTTTCCACTTGTTCCCCCTTTCCTGTGCCTACAGCCTCCTGACCAGGAGATGCAGGTGGGTCTAGGCTCCAGGCTCCTGAGATTACTTTTAGATAACCAACTGTCCTGAAACTGAGAAGTTTTCTAGGCCATGGCCTTATAGTGCTAAAAGTCAGGAAAGTACTAGGAAAACCAGGATGGTTGGTCATTCTTCTTTAATTCTTGTCAGAGGATCTTTAAGAATCCCTAATTCAGTAACTCTAGTGACTGCATATAAAGGTCACTCTAGTGACCTTGCATTGTTGCCCCAGCACTGAATTTTGCCTTGTTCTAAGGTCAAGAGCCCACCTGGCACCCACCAAATAGAATGGTGTGGCCATATTTCTTTACAATGGATTATCTGTCTTGTTCTGTGTAGACTGGGTCATGTTTTGCTAGCTCTGATCTGCTCAAGGTGTCCTTGGTCCTCACCCTACATCTCCATCTAATGTGGTCTGTTTCTAGCTCTTTGTTGCCAAGATACCCTCTGCACCACCTGTTACTTGTGTTACCTGACTGGCAGTCTATTTAGGACTTAGAGCAGTGGTTCTCAAAGTGTGACTTGGGACCAAGAACATCAGCACCATATGGGAATGTGTTGGGAATGCAAATACTCAGGCCCCATCCTAGCCCTGCTGAATCAGGAACTCTGGGGCTGGGGCCCAGCCAGTGGTGCCGTAACTAGCCCTCCGGGTGATGATACACACTCAAATTTGAGAGCCACTGCCCTAGATTATGCACTGTACATTTCCAGCTAGACCTTGAAGCCTAAAGGCAAGCATGCCTACTTCGATGAATATTTATTGTCTTACTCCCTGCCCATGGCTGGCGGGGCCTCTCTCTTTTCTGACCAGCCTCCAGCTCTGATTCCTACATAGATGCATCCAGCATTGTTATTTCCACTACTGAGGGGTTTGCTGGTTTAGTTTTCTGGGTAAACTGGACAGATGATAACCCTAACTGAACAACCTATTAACCTATTTGATGTTTGTTAACATGCAGAGAGAGTAAAAATAGGGAAATAGAAGGAGGATTATTGATCCTTCAGGATATCCTCTCATTTACAAAAGAAAGAATAGCCAAAAGGAAGAATTATCTATTATAGGATATGAGCGTACTGATCATGTATTGGAATAATTTTCAGAATCAACAGGTTACATTTCAACAAGGACTGTTTGAAGAATCTTTCTTTTTTCTTTTTCTTTTTTTTTTTTTTTTTTCCTTTTCTGGAAAGTAAATCCAGTGGAATCAGTTTTTTAGAATGAACTTGCTGTGTTATCTCAGGCAAAATAATGGTCTTTATCTGTAATTGGGGCAGCAATAAATTTTTCTACTAATTGCATTATGGGGGATGAATTGAAGATAAATGAGATTAAGTGGTATCTATAAAAATACTGTTTCTTGGACGGATGCTGTATAAATATGTCATTTTGTTAGCAATAATAAACCCATATACAGACACTGTCCAAAGAGAACATAATGTCTTTTGCAAGGTATGAAAAGAAACTAAAGGTAGCATCTGATCTCCCTAAATGGGAATTATTTCTGCCTCTTGTGAATTCCTGGAGGGCTTACAGTGCAGGCTGGTTCTCATCCTTGACTGCACATCAGAATCACTTGGGGATCACTTTGAAAACAAAAACAAAAACAACAAACTGGTGCCAAGGTCCTCTTCCCTCCACAGGGCATGTCTGAACTGATTGGCTATTTTAATAGGTCACCTGTGGCTTTAAATTCACAGATGATTCGAATGTGCAGCCAGGTTCAGTAGACATGGGTCTAGACATGGGTCTCCAATATTAGTCATAAGAATCACCAGGGAGGGTGTTAGAAATACAAATCTAGGCCTTCCATTAAACTGGTTAAGTAGATCTAGGGAAGGATTCAGGATCTGCTCAGTACGTAAACTTATCCGAAGTTTCTGATGGAGCTGGCTGGACATCTGGTCACTTCCCCTCTGACCTTCCACTCTGATGTGTGTTTTTTTTGAAATTTTGCCTGTTACGTAGAGCATGGTTAGTAGAATGCCTAAGGTGTGGCAGGTGTCTAATAAATGTATACTGAATGAGGCTTGCTGGGTTTTGTCTCCTGAGTGACAGTGATTTCAGCTCTCAGATTGTAGGGCAGCAGGCCTTAGGTTCTGGGGACTACTTTAAAAATGATCTGTGCCTTGGTTTAGCTTGACACTGATGATGAATTTATGTAAGACCTCAGTATACATCTCCATAGTGTTGAGGACCTCACTCAGCTGGAAAGTGTCCCAACGGTAGAAAGATCACCCCACACTGTTGTAACTCAGCCCTGTGATTCCATTTCTGGGATGGATCAGCAGAAACAGAGATCCAATGCACACTCTAAAAAGGTATCAGCCAAAAGAAACGAGCAGAGTGCGCTGTGATATCCAAATTAATGATTTTATTCCATTATTTATTTTTTTCTTTTAGAACCCATTTTTCTAAGGTTGGATTCAGCAAACAATGATTTATAGAGTTTGCTAAGTGTTATCATGGCCTGAGAAATGATCTTCCCCTCCTCCATCCTGCTCCTGCCCCGGGCACTTTGAACTTTCCTGATGAAAAATCACAATAGAAAAGCAAAGCCTTCAGATACAAAATTTTCAAAAGCCTTTGGATATAAAATTGTCGACTTGGCAATTTAACAAGGCCCACCCTGTACATGGCAAAGGCTAAAAGTCCAAGACAAGCAAAGGCCTATAGCAATCACTTAACAGAATTAGCCCCGCTGCCCTGTTCACATTACATTGCATTTGTCAAGCTCGATAACGATCTCTCTCTTCTTGGATGAACTAACTTTTTTTTTTTTTTAAGTTGACTTTTGTTTTCTGAGCCATGCCAACATTCCAGCCACATGAGAAAGCCTGAACAGATTTAAAAGCCCACTTTCAAAGTACTGTTTGTACTACAAACATGTTTCAGTTGTCAGTGAACAGTTCACAAACATATTGGGGAGAGGGGTTTGGAAATTGGATGGACATTAATTTCTGGGGTTAGCTGCCAGGGGCAGTGCTGTATGTATTTCAGAAGGTCTAGCTATTCAAACTACAATAGCCTTCTCAATGGTGTAGTTCAAGTCATTATGGGACAAAGCTTTGTTGATGCTAATTACAGCAGCTCAGCTAGATAATTAAATCAAACCTTCACTAACAATTGGGGTAAGGAAAAACTCCGGCTGGAGTTCCTCAGCTCTTTAATAGCAAAGCTCCTTAGCTAACAATCCAACCATTAAGAGGGCCCAGGGACATTTATAAATATAAAAGTGTGTTATAACCACTTTTATGGTGTGGCTCATTTTAAGGAAATAAACTAGAGAAATTCTTCACATATTTTATTCCGCAAACGTTCTATAAAATTCTTGCTGCAATCAGTCCCTTTAAAATATCTTTTTAGAACATGGGACAAGAAATTGAGCATTTAAGAGAAAATTACTATTTCATACGATTTGTGATTTACACTGTGCGTATCTTAATATTGTCAATATGACTTATACATAAATTTTCAAATGTTTAAAATAAATTTTTAAAATTTTCTGCTTAATTTGGACTGATACAATTAAGTAAATTTATAACTGCTAAGGAAATGAAAAAATACTTCATTTTCTTTGTCCCAGAATGTATATAAGATACCTCTCCAAGGGCTTCTAAATCCATTGGCTTCACTATAATTTTGAGTGGGAAAATGACTTTTCAGAGTGTGGCTAAATTGTTGACTGGAATTTTGAAGGACAAAATGTCCATAAAAAGGGAACAGAGCATGTGATATTCCACAAGATAGAATAACTCTGTTCTTTGCTGTTGTTTGTCCAAATACCATTTTTCAGTTATCCTAATATTTGTTTTTATGTCACTTTTTGGTCCTCCAGAATGTATTGCTAGTGTAAGCTACTATTATCCTGCTCCAAAGTAGTAGAGAGTGAAAATAACCAGGATAAACTACTAATAAATGTTCCCATCACCAAACAGACATAGGACAAAGTCTTGGAATACTTTCCGACTTGTAAACAAAATACTACATTAAACCATTTCTTTTTTTTAAAGTAGTCTCCACACCCAGCGTGGAGCCCAGTATGGGGCTTGAACTCCCCACCCTGAGATCAAGACCAGAGCTATGATTAAGAGTCAGATGCTTAACCCGCCAAGTCACCCAGGTGCCCCAGCAAAATATTACATTATCCTTTAATTGGAATATATTTGGTCATATTAAAATTTTATTGAAGACTGAACCACCACTGTATACTTTAAAAAAAAAAAATTGTATTTATTTATTTGACAGAGAGATCACAAGTAGAGAGGCAGAGAGGAGGAAGCAGGCTCCTGCTAAGCAGAGAGCCAGATGCGGGCCTCCATCCCAGAACCCTCGGACCATGACCCAAGCCAAAGGCAGAGACCTGAACCCACTGAGCCCCCCAGGTGTCTCCCTCCACTGTATTCTAAAAGTAAAAAATGTCAGGTCTGTGGGTCTTATCATTAGCAATTGGTGGAGTGACGGTGGAAATTATTGGTAAGAGTATTCTGGGTTGAGACTGCACCTGGCAGAGGATTTTTAGTGATTTTTTTTTGGACAAACATTTTAGCCTCTTTTCTTTGGTACATTGCCCTTGAATTTGCATTGAGATTCTTATGATAAAGGTTTGTGGAGTTCTAGTGATACGAGTTTATAGACACAAATATTGTTGTTCTTCCTTCCACAATCCTCAAACCAGGGAATAGAAACCAGTGCTTACTAAGCATCTGTTATGGGCCAGTTTCGTTCACATCGGTCAACTCATTTAATCGTTTCAAGATGACCTTGTGCTATTATCTCCATTTTTTAAAGTAGGAAAATGGAGGCTCGGAGGATATAATACCTTGCATGGTATCACCCTACTACTTAGTAGGGTGGCAGAAGTTCAGACTGAGTTTGCTGACTCCAGAGCCCACACCTACTTCCACTCTGGTGGCCTGTGAGGCTAGGGGCTTGAATGGGCTTTGGATGGAGGCGGAGTGAGGGTACTCAAGGAAAAGAGAACAACTGGATGAGTACCAAGTCAGACGAAAGCTACATTTCAGGCATATCATGTCTGTAGCTTTACTCTGCCTGTTTCTTTGGGTTACAGCCTTTGGGTCCTGGGTGGCTCAGTCGGTGGGTGGCTCTGTCCGTTAAGCTTCCTACTGTTCATTTCAGCTCAAGACCCGATCCCAGGGTTATGGGATTGAGCCCCACTTGCAGTGAGTCTGTGTGGGATTCTTTTTCCCTTTCCCACTACCCCCAACTCACACACTCTCTCTCTCCGAAATAAATAAGTAAATAAATCTTAAAAATACTAAGAACTGGGATATAGTGAAGGAAAAAAAAAATTTACAGCTTTTTGGAGGCACCTGACTGGGTCAGTTGGTAGAGCCTGTGACTCTTGATTGATCTCAGGGTTTTGAGTTCAAGCTTCATACTAGGTGTGGAGATTATTTAAAAATAAAATCTTAAAAAAAAGAAAAGAAAAGAAAGGAAAAGAAAAGAAAAGAGTTACAGCCTTTTGAATACAGGGAATGAAAACATTCGGTTTGTAGAAACCTGAAAAGAAGAAATACCCTTGTTGTGGGCAGGAAGTGTTAGGACAGCAGGGCTACATTTGGAATTTATTCTCTGATGTAGATATGTGAGGAAAAGCCACCTTACTTGAGTATTTTGTGTCAGAGATCAAACCAAAGCATATAGGATTGCTTTGGATTCCCTGCATTTTAGGTTCCCCACCTTTTATTAGATAAAGAAAATCCATTATCGTAAACATTAAAAAAAAAACCCACAAAAAACTAGTGCCAGGAATATAGTCAATCAAACCTTAACATGCCTTAAAGCATTTGGATATCACAATGAAATCTAGTAGTTTTGTACACTTAGTATTTTATGAAAAGGAGGGAAAGTGCCTACACAAATTTTTCTAGATTTTTAAAAGTATACATAGGTCATCACACGTGATGGACATGCTATCAGTCTAACTTCCCATATTCTGTGCCTGGAATCGCATCATTTACAATAAACTGAAAACCAGAATGACATTTCTGAGGCTTATTTTTCCATTTCTTTCAGAGAATCTATTTTTTATTCCTGTTTCTCATCTCTTCTCTCCATTTAGAAGGGTAAAACAGTTAGGGGCACACTGAGGTCAATATCTGCTCCTCACCAGACACCCCCCCCCCAATTCCCTCCAGGCCAATGCCAACTGATGAGGAGCTGAGCCAACCAGCTTTCCTCAGGATGGACGATGGCTTCATGAGATACAGACATATTTGCAGTGAAAGAAGCGTTCTCTATCTTAACCAGAAAGGGGATGGGAAAGATGGGGTCTGGGGATTCAGGGTCTCCTACGGTGAGGCGGGACTGTCCTTCCCTCTACGCATTGTTGCTCCGTGTGAGGGGAGACAGTCTCTGATCCCATGCCACGCTGCTTCCACCTCCACTTCTCTCTCTTGGAATATATTTGTTTATATTACAATTTTACTTAAGACTGAACCACCACTGTATTCTAATAGTAAAAAATGTCAGGTCTGTGCGTCTTATTATTAGCAATTGGTGGAGTGATGGTAAAAGGAGCTGTTGTCTGAAAAGAGCTAGGAGGGAAATTCTACTTGAGGACACAACACTAGAGCTGTGAGGCTCAGGCCTGTCAGGCTGGCTGCTGGGAGGACAGGAGGACAAGGCCCCAGAGAGTGGCCATGTAAGCTGCTTCAAGTTGACCAGTACACCTGGGTATGAAATCTTAATGGGACTGATCCCAGCATCCTAGCGCAAGGCTTGGTGTAAGGGCCTTGGGTCTCACCTCTGAATCTGAGTGTCCGTATACCCTTCAGACTGAGGACCCATGTCCCAGAAGCTTCATCTCCACTTTCCTGCTGTTGGAAGGGCCTGTCTTCATCGAAGCTCTTACCCCCAACGTGGGGATGCAGGAAGTGCAGAGGTGTAGGCCACCTTGCTCCAAGCCTCCTCCTCCTGCTCCTGTGGGTAGAGGATATTGTCTTTGGAAATGGCTTCCATCAAGTGTTTGTGGAGAGTGGGCTCTGTCAGGTCTGAGGCATTTTAAAATAGTGCCTCAAATCATTGGTGAAAACATTTGTGCTCCTTAACATGATGTACCTATTGAGTCAAGGATCTGATTTTTTATCTATTTTTATTTATTTTTAAAGACTTTATTTATTTAATTTGACAGACAGAGATCACAAGTAGGCAGAGAGGCAGGCAGAAGGGGAGAGGGATGCAGGGTCCCTGCTGAGCAGAGAGCCCAAGGTGGGCTTCGATCCCAGGACCCTGAGACCATGACCTGAGCTGAAGGCAGAGGCTTAACCCACGGGGCCACCCAGGCACCCCAAGGACCTGATTTGTTAAAGAAATCATTGGAAAATAGGTATGAAGAGCTGAAGGAATATGGGCTAAATCTTCCACTAACTAGGAATTCTATAAGCCAAAAAATTGTACAAATATTCTATGTATTTGGTTTTTAATTTTTTACTGTGACCTGTGATTAAATAAAAGAAGTTAAATATCTTCATATATAAAATATATAAAAATACTTATAAACACACGAATGGCATAGATTTAAATGGGCATTATTTTTTAAAGCTGATACACTATGTGGTTGTTATTCAGTTTAGAGGCACATTTTGACTCCGCAACACAAAAGACTTTGTGTATCCTTATATCATGTGTCCCCGACAATACCCATCTAGTTTTACTTGAGGCTTTTCTTTACCCTACTATTTGTTGACTTCTTCTTGAACAACTAACTACCAGAGCTTCAAAAATTCCCTAGTTTCTTCAAATTTTCTCTGACTGAACACAACTAAAACATTAATGACTGATTATAGGTAACCCGCAGTTCTAAGGATTCGAAGTGGTAAGGGAGTGGCAGATTAGGAGGAATATTTAAGACAAAACAAATATAGTGATCGTTCAGAACAGCTTTTAAATCAGTAAGAACAGACCCCTGTCATTCTGTTCCATTTGGCATTAAGAAATGGATCCTGAGGCCTTTCTCTGTGGTCTGATCCCCTTCTTTCTATGAAAAATCCAACATGATTTGTGAAAGATGGGAAAACATTAATTCTTCACCTCAATATAGAGGTGATCAGTGGTGAGACAAGCTGATACCGCCAGGGTCTTACACCAACCCCCCTGGGCTGGGATGAAGACTCCGTGAGGTTCTGGGAAA
This sequence comes from Mustela nigripes, assembly GCF_022355385.1. Classification (NCBI taxonomy): domain Eukaryota; kingdom Metazoa; phylum Chordata; class Mammalia; order Carnivora; family Mustelidae; genus Mustela; species Mustela nigripes. Next base: position 203,859,362 of record NC_081558.1, on the reverse strand, counting down.
CACACACCGGGTGCCCAGCGACAGCACGCTCACCATGACAACTTTTCTCCATGACTGTCCCAAAGTTTCGAATAGCTGAGAATTCCTCAGGGAAGTGTGAGAAAAGAAGAGGAAGAAGAGAAAAGCAGCAGGCATTGTGGAGGGAGAGGGTCCCCAACTTTGTCTACATGTCACACTTCTAGGGTTGCCCAGAAGTAGAGATGATGGGTCACCAAGGGAGGCTTATCTGATTTTGATTACCTGCACAGCCGTTTTACAAGGTGGTTCATTCCGCTTAAACAATGAACAACTCGCAGCTCCAAGACTGCCAGTGTGGTGACGAATGTCACACAGCTGGTAAATGGAGTCTACACTGTGGATCACCATCGTGACTGTTTTCCTGCGCAAATGGCTAGTGATGGAAGGGGTGACTGAAGGATTTCATTGCTCTCTGCCCCTGTCATAAGCCCATCCTTCACTCCATCAGAAATTTATTAGCAGGTATTTGGTACAATTACTAATCTTAATAAGATCCCATATTTCCCTTAAGGGCTCCTGCAAGGTATATATTTCTCAAAAATGAATACTTACAATATGAGCCATTTTTTAAAAAAGATTTTATTTATTCATTTGAGAGAGAGACAGTGAGAGAGAGCATGAGAGGCGAGGTCAGAGGGAGAAGCAGACTCCCCATGGAGCTGGGAGCCTGATGCAGGACTCGATCCCGGGACTCAGGGACCATGACCTGAGCTGAAGGCAGTTCCTTAACCAACTGAGCCACCCAGGCACCCACAAAATGAGCCATTTTAAACTTATGTTTTTCTTTTTTTGAAAAAGATTTTATTTATTTATTTAGAGAGAGAGGAAGAGTGTGGGTGAGGGGGAGGGGTAGGAGAAAAGGGAGAGAGAGATTCTTTAAGCAGACTCTGCCCTGAGAGGGCTCAACCTCAGGATCCTGAGCTGAAATCGAGAGCAGACGCTTAACTGACTGAGTCACCCAGGCACCCCTAGGCTTATGCTTTTCAGTTGAAATCTAGAGTTAATTAGTATCTAAACATTACTCCTAAACAAGAAAGGTATGCTTTCACCTTTCTTCCTTATTGATGAACCCTATACCTGCCATGTTGAAGTTGTTTGTGATTTGGGTTATAAATGATTATTAAAAAATTTTAAAAAATAATTATTAAATCTAAAAACTACATCAATAACTTTTGGAATAGCTACTATTCTCTTTTACATTCTACAATTTATTGTATTCTACATCTTCTTTCTTTAATTTTTAATTTTGGGGGGTATATCCCTTGAGAAGTTATTTCAGAAAGGGTGAAACAATAAGTTTTCTGAGTCCTTGTGTTTCCCCTCGAAATTTGGTTGGCATAGGATTCAAGGTTCATGGTACTTATTTTTAGAATTTTGAGTATGGTACTCCAGCATCTTCTCAAGTTCAGTGTTGGTGTTGAAATAACGGATAGTAATCTAACTGCCATTCCTCAGTTGATAATCTTTCTCCTCCTCTGAAAGTATTTAGAATTTTTTTTATCATTAGATTTTTGAAGTTTCATGTGGTTGTGACTTCCTGTGGTTCTCTTAACTCATCCTGATGCACACTTGATGGGGCATTCGAATGAAAAGACTCAAGTGTTTCTTAATCTCTGCGAGAAGTTTCTTCAACAACTTCTGTGTTATCTGTTTTCACCCAAGGATTCCTATGAGAAAGATACTGAAACTCTTGGATCTGTCCTCCTCCTCTTCTAGCTCCTTCTTCATGCTTTCTATCACATCTTTCTTTTGTGCAACACTTTGAGAGAATTGCTTAGTTTGCTCTTCCAGTTCACCAATTCATCCTTCAGCTGTATCTGTTCTATTTAAATAATGTAAAAAAAAAAATTGAACACAACAATAACATTTTAAATTTCTAAACTCTTTAGTTTTGGTTGTTTATTTAATGTGTGAGGGCTGCCATAGCAACACCGTAGAATAGACCTGAGGGCTTCAACAAAAGAAACTATTTTCTCACAGTTCTGGAGGCTGGAAGTCCAAAATCAAGGTGCTGATAAAAAGTTGTTTTCCTCCGAGGCCTCTCTCCCTGGCTTGCAGACAGCTGCCTCTTCATGTGGTCTTCCCTCTGTGCATGTGCATAGTGGGTATTCCCTTTATGTCCTAAGTGCCTCCCCTTCTATTTTTTTTTAAAGATTTTATTTATTTATTTGACAGACAGAGAGCACAAGTAGGCAGAGAAGCAGGCAGAGAGAGAGAAAGGGAAGCAGGCTCCCTGCTGAGCAGAGAGCCTGATGCGGGCCTGATCCCAGGACCCCAGGATCATGACCTGAGCCTAAGGCAGAGGCTTAACCCACTGAGCCACCCGGGTGCCCCGCCCCTCCCCTTCTTATTAAGACACCAGTCAGATTGGATTAGGGCCCATCTTGATGATCTCATTTAATTTACTTACCTCTTTAAAAGCCCTATCTCCAAATACAATCACATTCTAAGGTATTGGGATTTAGGGCTTCAACATATAAATTTTAAAGGGACACAATTCAGTCTATATCAACTCTATATAAATTTTACTTCAAGTTCTTATCCTTGTGATTGTTCTATTATGTTGTCTCAGCCATTAGTTACTTGGTTGGTTGGATTTGGTGTCATTCATTGATTGTGTTGCTTTTATTCAAATATTTGGTAATTTTTGCTGGTTTTACCATCTTTGTCCTTGTCCTGTGCATGAGAATGCTGATTGTGGTAACTGTATCTCACTTTTAGCAATTGTGTAGGAGGGATAGAATGCTTAGCTGGCTGAGAGGGTCTGTGTAAGGAGGTTCTCCTCTTGGGGTCAGTTTCTACCTGGATACGACCTTGGTCTTGGACCCTGACATCACAGCTTATTTTGTTAACCTCTCTCCTGGCAGATGTTTGGCAGAATATGGGAATGACTGACCAGCTTTGCATCTTCAAACCTATCTTCGGACCCTTCCCAATTATTTTATTTATTGACTCTGGAACTTTCTGAATTGCATGTAGCCTTCTCCTGTATGTGTGTCACACTGAGGCTCTCTTCAGTTTTGTGACTCTAGAGATATGATTCTGTCTGCTTACCACCTTTCAGACGGTCTTCAAAATGTCTTCAGATAGTACGCTTCCATTTCTTCTATCATGATGGTGGTGAATTTAACTTCATTTGTGTCATTTATTTATTTATTTATTTATTGGCTTTTCACGAAATTTGGGGTAGAAGTGATAATATTTATGATTGTTCCTAAAATTTATTTTAAAAGAATGATTGTATTTATTTATTTATTCATGAGAGACAGAGAGAGATAGAGAGGCAGAGGGAGAGCCAGATTTCCCATGGAGCAAGGAACCTGATGCAGGACTTGATACCAGGACGATGGGACCATGACCTGAGCTAAAAACAGATGTTCAACCAACTGAGCCACCGAGGCACCCTGTTCCTAAAGTTTTACATCATTGTGGAAATGCCATTATTTAATAGCAATAGGTATCAAAATACTTTAAAAATGCCATCAGTATCTCTGGATAGATCCCAATTAGCTGTTGCTTAATGTTAAAAAATCTTCATTTCTATCTTCCTGAAAAGTTTGTTCTCTGACCATTTTTGTTCCCATATCTCTTAAGTGTCTTCACTAGCTACGTGGATCCATAAGACATCTTCATCTGAAGGTTTATCCATTTATAAAAAAAATCACTATTAACTTGTTGAGAGAAGAAAGATTTAAGAAAGAAATGAAATTTATTTTGGATGTACTATGTTTGAAATGACTAGGTGATTATACACAGGAATGTTGAACACTAGTTGGAGATATGGTAGAACTTTTCAAGCTGCATCTTAGCATTCCTTATATTCATGGAAATCCTGCCACGTAGTTGGTATCATTTTATGCACCAGAGATACAAAGATGAGAAAACGATGATACTCGCACTCAAGTAGCTCACAACCCAGGGAGAAGGTCAGAAATATGAGAGAGACACATACCGAATTACTATAAAAATACATGTGTGCAGTGCCTGGGTGGCCCATTCGGTTAAGCGTTGGACTCTTAACTTTGGCTCAGGTCATGATTTCTGGGTTGTGAGATCCAGCCCAGTGTGGGGCTCTGTGCATGGAGCCTGCTTAAGATTCTCACTGTTTCTCTCCCTCTGCCCCTCCCCCTCTGCCTCCCACTCATCTGCCTATGCTTTCTCTTTAAAAAATAAAAAGGAAATATGTGCAGTGGGTATGGAGGGTGAATGGAATAATGAGGTTCAGACACACCAAATCTCTGCCTACTCTGTGGATTGTTTTTGGGTTGGAATAGTTCAAGCTAAAGTAAAGTACACACTTCTTGATTTTTTTGTATATACTTAGCTGATGAACTGGGCACTGTTCAGTAAGTTTTGCACAACCTATTTTCTTCTTGTGAGAGTCTTCATCTTGGGTTTAGTGAAAGCCTCTCTACGCTATTCCTCCTCTACCTCTCCAAACATGATAGCCCACACCCTGTGTTATTTGAACTCTGGAAAAATGACTCCTTGGAAGATGAAGTATAGTTTCCATAGGGAAGTAGATATGGTTACAGAGGACTGGAAGAACACAGCATAGGGAAGGAGGAACACTGAACTACATCTCTGAAGGGAAGTCACAATGAGAATACTACAAGGGAATGAGTTGATTTCCTGGGAATGGTTTTAGCTATGGAAGTCAAGAAGAAAAGGTTTTCTGGATATTGGTTTTTGGCAATATCCTTGTCTTTCTAAGCCCCTCGCTGCATTGCAGGGCTGGGATGCTAAAAATTACATTTCCCAGTTTACCTTGTCAGCAGGTTCCAGTTTAGGTTCCCTCAGTGTGAGGAATGTGTGTGAGTTTGAGAAAGCGGAAAAGAAGGAGGAGCCACTGATCCTTGGTTGCAGTGGCAGACACATGACAGAGCACCAGCAGGTGATGGAAGTGAGATTTTGCAAAAGGCTGGTGGGTGTCCTGAGAATTACTCACTATGATGCTAGTGGAAATTCCTTGGGGTTCCCGCACTTTCTCATTTACTGAATGTAAATAGAGGCTTCCATGACTATTGTTCCTTTAGTCTGTTAAACAATTTTTAATTTTTGGAATCCCTTTATTCAATCATTTCTTGGCTAAAATACTTAGAGTGGCTTCTGTGGTTTTGGCTGAACCCTGATTGATCAAAGGGAAATGAATGCTGCTTGAGCTGACACACAAGGGGTATATGCCATTGGAGAGCCTAATTAGACTCTTTCCAAGACAGTCTTCTCAAGATCCAGAGACATGGATACTGCTGGGTAGAGAGGAATGCATTTCTGGCCAGCATTGCACCAAGGTAATCTCCTTCTGCACCACGGCCACAGTGGCTCCCAACATTTAGATTTGTTGGGTTTTGTAATGTAACATTTCAGTAGTCTTGTCGACCATGAGACTCTGTGGGCTACCACGCCAATGAGAAGATGCAAAGAAATTTATACTCAGATATTGATAAAATAACTCAGAGCATTTCTCTGAGTGTCTTAGGCTTTTTTTGTTTTTTAATTTAAAGGTGAAATTCTTTCTGGATGGCACTTGATAGAGCCAACTCCTTATCAATTCTCGCTGTAATTAGTAGCTTTAGAATGAATTCTCAGCATTACATCAAAACATTTTATGAAAAACTGTAGAATGCAAGACTTTTTTTTTTTTTTCCTGAGCAATTTTATCGACATAGCAGAAAGTGCTTCATCTTTTCAGAATACTCAATGTATGTTAGCTTTACATTAAGTCATTCTTAGAATAGAGTATCTGATGTGGGGACTTCCAGCTGAGGCATTTAAAATGAAGTTACCAGGATGTCATCAGGAGCATTAATTACTTAATTGGCTTTGCATAAATACAGGCACAGGAAGACCATGTTCAACTCTTAGGTGGGCTGTCAGTGTTAATAGTATTTATATCCATGATCTCCTCTAAAAGTTCTGGCTTTCTTGGACTGTGGTTTGGTTGGGAGATTTCCTCTTGCCCTCCTTTACTACTTAATAACCTTAAGTAAGTGGAACATGAACTTCAAACTTAGGAGCTAGTCATCTGAGACCTTTCGCCATTAGTTGTCAGTCTTCCTTATAACAAGTTGATTTGGTCTTTGCCTTTGGAACATGTTTTACGTATTTCTCCCTCTGTACCTTTGTTTACTCTGTTCCTGTTATCTTTTCTACTCTTCATCTGCATACTAGTCATTTTTCAAAGGCTAATTCAGATGTTTTGTTTTCCAAAAACGTTTCTTTAGTTTACACTACTGACTAGGAACCCCTCCTGCCTTTCTTATCACCTCTGTAGTGGGAGTGTGAATTCCTTTTGGACAATTCATCTATGACAGAATTTTGTTCTGCTTTATTACCACAGGAGGAAGAGAGTACATGAAAATTAGCTGGATTCAATAACAGTTTTAATCTGTTGTCCTTGAGATCCTTAAAATGGTTATCTTGGTGAAAATACCATTCTCTGAATTAAAACTATTAAATCGAATCAGTTAAAGTGCATTTAAGTAAAGGACAAAGATCAGAAGAAAGAAGTAGAACTGTTTCTATTTTTGGATGATAAGATTATTGACAGAGATAATCTTTAGGAATCTATAAAATGACCACTAGTATACATGAACTTATTTATTTATTTATTTGACAGAGAAAGAGAGGTGGCACAAGCAGGGGGAGCAGCAGGAAGAGGGAGAGGGAGAAGCAGGATCACAGAGCAGGGAGCCCAATGCAGGGCTGGATCCCAGGACTCTGGGATCATGACCTGAACTGAAGGCAGACACTTAATGACTGAGCCACCCAGATGCCCCTACATAAATGAATTTAGCAAGTTCACAGATATAAGGTTAATATTAAAAAATAATTTTATTTCATATAATTACAGTGAACAATTGGAAAATGAAATAGAAGTAATTCTTTTTATAATAATATCAAAAAGTACAATGTATTGAACCCAACAGACTGGATAACCAGATGAAATGGGCAAATCCCTAGAAATACAAAACCTGCCAAGAAACAGCAATCAAAATCCATCTAACCAAGAAAAGTCTTATAACTTCATGGTGAACTCTATTAAACACTTAAAGAAGAATTAATGTCAGTCCTTCTCAAATGCTTCCAAAAAATTGAGGAGGTGGGAATACTTCTTAACTCATTCTGTGAGGCTAACATCACTCTGATACCAAAGTCATAAAAAGATACTACAAGATACAAGATACAAAGCAGTATCCCTCATGAAACTTGATGCGAAAATCCTCAACAAAATACTAGCAAACCAAATTCAACAGCGCATAAAATGGATCACACAGGATTCAGTGGGATTTATTCCTCAAATGCAAAGATGGTTCAATATATCACATATTCATGTACATATCCAATACAGTATGTCAACTGAATGAAGACAAAAACTGTTATGATCTCAATTGAAACAGAAAAGACATTTGACAAAATTCAGCATGCTTTCATGATAGCATTCAGCAAAATAGGTATACAAAGAAACTACCTTAATATGATAAAAGCCAAAGAGTAACAATCCACAGTGAACATAAGACCCAGTGAAAAGACTGAAAGTTTTTCCTTCAAGATCTGGAACAAGGCACGGGTGACTGCTTTTGCTTCTTTAGTTCAACAATCTTAGATGTAGAAAACCTTAAGGAATCATGAAAAAACAGTCATAATTAATAAGAGAAGTCAGTGCTATTATAGGATATGAAAGCAGCATACAAAAATTAGACAATCCAAAAAGGTAATAATAATATCATTTACAACAGCATCAAAATAATAAAACACTTAGGAATAAACTTAACCAAGGAGATAAAAAACTTGTACAGTGAAAACTACAAAACATCACTGAAAAAAAAAAACCACAAATAAATGGAAAGAAAACACAAATAAATCCTGTGTTCACTGCAAGGTCTAATTTGGTTAAGATGTCCATATTATCCAAAGCAATGCACCTTCAGTGCAATCCCTATCACATTCCCAAAGGCATTTTTACTAAACTATTTTATTACAAACCTGCATCTCAGAGTGAGTATCTTATGGAACTGGCTTGGGAGATATTTTGGAGGTAGAACTTAAGAGGACACACAGATGGATTGCATATGGTAACAAGAGGTAGGAAGAAGATGCTAGGTTTTAGCTTGAATAATTTAGTAGATGGTAATGTCACTTACTTAGCTGGACTAGACAAGGGGAACGTTAGGTTGGCATTGAATTCAGTCCTTTGGTCATGCTAATTTCAAGATGTCATTAGACATTCAAGAGGAGCCATCCAAGGTGCACTTGGAGATTTGTTTCTTGGGCTCAGGGGACGTTATGAGAATAGATAATACCTTTGGAATGCACAGGATATAAATGGCATTTAAACCCATGAGCTGGATAAGTTTACTTAAAAAGGGACCTCAGTTTAATTCTGGCTCCTTCTGACATTTTCCAGCAGCCACCAATGCAAATACCAACAAGTTTTCTACATTAGTTTCCTAGGGCTGTGGTAGTGAAGTACCACAAACTGGGTATCTTTTTTTTTAAGATTCTATTTATTTATTTGACAGACAGAGATCACAAGTAGGCAGAGAGGCAGGCAGAGAGAGATGGGGGAAGGAGGCTCGCTGCTGAGTAGAGAGCCCGATTCGGGGCTCGATCCCAGGACCTTGGGATCATGACCTGAGCTAAAGGCAGAGGCTTCAACCCACTGAACGACCCAGGCGCCCCACAACCTGGGTATCTTAGAATAACTGTCAGCAGGGCCATGCCCACTCTGAACCAGGAGGGAAGGATCCATCCTTGTCTCTCTCTCATTTCCAGTGGTCTCAGGGATTCTTTGGCTTGTGGCAGGGTAACTTCAACCTTTGTTTTCCTCTTCTCATGGTTGTCTTCTCCCTGTATGTCTCTTCACATAATCTTCCTTTTGTGCCTGTCTGTGTCTGTGTCCAAGTTTTCCCTTTTTATAAGTACACCAGTCATGTTGGAGTAGAGTTCTACCTACCCTAGTATGATCTCATTTTAACTAATTACATCTTCAGTGACCCTGTTCCTAAGTAGTGTTATATTCATTCTGAGCTACTGAGGGTTAGGAATTCTATATATATGTTATATTTCACCTTTTTAAAAATTGAAATATAATCAACATACATTATATTAATTTCAGGTGTGTAATATACCATCTGTATACATTGAAAAATGATCACCATAATACATCTATTTACCATGTGTCCCCATACAAAGTTACAAAATTTTTTTTATGAGAAGTTTTAAGGTTTAATTTCTTCATAATTTTCAAATTTTTAGTGCAATATTATTTATTATAGTCACCATGCTGTACATTACATTCCCATGATTTATTTATTTTATAACTTGGAATTTCGTACCTCTTGGTACCTTTTCTGCATTTTGCCAACCCACCAACCCTGCTCTTCTCTGGCAGCCCATAGTCTAATATCTGTGTCAATGAGTTTTGTTTTGTTTGTTCATTTTTTAAATGGATTCCATGTATCTGTGAGTTCTTATGGTATTTGTCCTTTTCTGTCTGACTTATTCATTTAGCATAATACCTCAAGATACATTCGTGTTGTAGATGGCAAGATCTCATACTTTTTTATGATTAAGCAGTATTTTCATTATATATATACACCACATCATCTTTATTCATTCATCTGTTGATGGGCACTTAGGTGGTTTCCATATCTTGGCTTTTGTAAATAATCCTTCCATGAACATAGGACTGCACATATCTTTTTGAATTAGTGTTTTTGTTTTCTTTGGATAAGTACCCAGAAGTGGTATTCCTGGATTAGATGACAGTTCTATTTTTAAATTTTTGAAAAATGTCCATACTGTTTTCCACAGTGGCTGCACCAATTTATATTCCCACCATGAGGGTTCTCTTTTCTCCATATCTTTGCTAATACTAATGATTTTTGTCTTTTTGATACTAGCCATTCTGAGTGGTGTGAGGTGATATCTCATTGTGGTTTTGATCTACATTTCCCTGGTGATCAGTGATGTTGAGCATCTTTTCATGTGTCTGCTGGCCATCTGTGTATGTCTTTCTTGGAACAGTGTCTATTCAGATCCTCTGCCCATTTTTTTTCCTCTTCCCCTTTTTACTTGGATTTTTTTTTTCCTTTGTGATTGAATTGTATCTTGGATATTAACCTCTTGTCAGATATATGATTTGCAAGTATCTTCTTCCATCAGAAGGTGGTTGCCTTTTTATTTGTTCATGTTTTCCTTCACTGTGCAGAAGCTTTTTAGTTTGATATAGTCTCATTGGTCTATTTTAGCTTTTTTGTTGCCATTGTCTTTGGAGTCAAATTAAAAAAAAATATTGCCAAGAAATATGTCAAGGATCTTACGGTCTGTGTTTCTGGTGTCTGGTCTTACTTTCAAGTTTTTAATTTATTTTGAGTTAGATTTTGTGTATGGTGTTAAGTTAGTGGTCTGGTTTCATTCTTTTGTATGTGGATATCCAGTTTTCCCAACACCATTTATTGAAGAGACTAGCCTTTCCCCATTGTATTTTTCACTCCTTTTGTTACAAATGAGTTGACCATATTTGCTTTGGTTTGTTTCTGGGCTTTCTATTCGATTCCATTGAACTGTGTGTCTGTTTTTATGCCAATACCATACTTTAAAAAAAAATTATTTATTTATTTGAGAGAAAGAGAGATAGTGCTTGAGCAGGGACAAGGGCAAAGGAAGAAGCAGACTCTCCGCTGGGTGGGGAGACCTATGTAGGGCTTGATCTTGGGACTCTGGGATCATAACCTGAACCAAAGGCAGATGTTTAACCTACTGATAATTTTACTTCTTCCTTCCCAGTTTAGATGACTTTTATTTTTTTTCCTTCCTAATTGGTCTGGCTAGGAATTCTAATACTATGTTGACTAAAACTTGTGAGAATGGGCATCTTTATCTTGTTTCTGATCTTAAGGAAAAAGCTTTCAGCTTTTTGCCAGGGAGTTTGACATTAACTATGGGATTGTCATGTATAGCTTTTATTATGTTGAGGTATGCTCTGTCAATATTCCATTTTGTTGAGAGTTTTTATCATAAATGGATGTTGAATTTTGTCAGATGATTTTTCTGCATCTATTGAGATGATCATATGATATTTATCCTTCATATGGTGTATCACATTGATTGATTAGTGGATGTCAAACCATCTGTGCGTTCTTGGGGTAAATGCCACTTGATTGTGGTATGGGAGCCTTTTGATACATTGTTGAATTTGGTTTGTTCGTATTTTGTTGGGGATTTTTCATCTGTGTTCATCAGGGATATTGGCATATAATTTTCTTTTTTTATGGGATTATTGTCTGGTTTTGGCATCAGGGTAATGCTGGCCTCATGAAATGAGTGTGGGTGTGGGAGAGTTCCTTCCTTTTCAGTTTTTTGGAAGATTTTGAGAAGGATATGGGTTCTTATTTTATTTTATTTTTTTAGTTCCTTTAAGTGTAAAGTTAGATTACTTATTTGAGATTTTTCTTGTTTCTTGAGATAGACCTGTATTGTAGGTGGGGGTCTGTGACAGGAGCATGGGGGGACACAGCAGCAGCATGTGGTGGGGGATAGGTTGCTCACGCATGGCCTAAGGTAATGCTACAGCCATGGGTATGGCGAGTGGGAAGCATGCAAGCAAGATAGGGTGTGCAAAAATGGAGTCTGTCAGCTCTGGGACCAGCAAATTAGCGGGAGAATATAAAATGGTGACTGCCAATGTTTCCATCCCTCGAGAGATTCCCAGCAGGCTTTTCCTGAAGCTTCAAAAGTAGCAAATAAATCTCCTTTGCTTATGGTGTAGGTCCTTTTCAAACTGCTACTTTCCCTCTGGATTCAGGGGCAAATGAGTCTGCATGTGAGACTTTTAGGAATGGAATCTTTCTTTCTTTTAAAAAAATAATTAATTTATTTGACAGAGAGATCACAAGTAGGCAGAGAGGCAGGCAGAGAGAGGGGGATAAGCAAGCTTCCCACTGAGTGGAGAACCTGATGCGGGGCTTGATCTCAGGACCCTGGGATCATGACCAGAGCAGAAAACAGAGGCTTAACCCACTGAGCCACCCAGGTGCCCCTGGAATCTTCTTTCTTTACAACCATGTGGTTCTCCTGGTTTTCAAAGCCAGATATTTTTTGAGCTTATCTCTCCAGTGCAGATTATAAGGGTTGGGATGCCTGAAGGGGATACAAACTCCTTACTCTTCATGGAGAAGTTCCATTTGTGAGAGCCCTTTTACTTGTGGGTTTTTGTGTAAGAATGGGTTTTCTGCTAAGACCGTGTTTTGCCTCACCTTATCTTGACGTGGCCTATGTATCCTTTGCTCTGTAGTAGCTATTCAGCTGTTCTGGTTCTTTTCAGAGGGAATTGGTCTGTATGTGACTGTAGATTTCTTATGTCTGTTGGAGGTGAGTTTGGGATTTTCCTGTGATGTCATCTTGAACCACTTTCTGGCTTTTATTTTCTTAACATATCTTTCTTGAGGGGACACAATTCAACCCATCATAGTCTCCTACAAGGATTTTCTACCAAGTTTACAGAGTTATAAGGATATTCTTAAGTTATCATCGTGTTACACACAGTATATGGCATTTTACATTAACTAGCATATTAAATGTATTAAGCCCTTGCATTGTACAACCATTCTGAATAAATCAGAGCCCATAATTAACTCTCTTGTCAGTTCCCCTTAGAAAATAAATGAAGAACACTTCAGAAGCATCACATGCCGAAGAAGACAGTCAGTGTGGAGGCACTGAGATGCAATTCCTGGAAAACACACTTAGATTCCATGAATACAGTACTTAACCATATTTGTAGATAAGAGTTAAACAGCTGACTCACATTTCTGGATTTTGGAAAACAGCACATACTGATGTGTGTACTCAAAAACAAAGGAGAGAAAAGAGCTCACAAAACTGCAGACTCAGAGTGGGCAGAAACACGATGTACTGGCCAAGTTCTTGGACAACTTCAGTTTCAACGTTCTGACAAAGGTTTTGCTTGTTTCAGTATCACATCATTTGTCATAGTTATGCACTTTTAAGGCATGTAGCACCTATAAATACACTAGTTTCCAAGATAAGGAAGCAGAACTTTTAAATAAAACAATGTAAAGTCATGCAATACATCTGTGGAGACACTACCCAGCTGGAAGTTTCAGAGACTTAAGACTGTTTTGTCTGAGAAACAACTCAGCTAATGGAAGCCTTCAAATTCCTGACAAATTATATCTATTAGAAACTGCTAGTTGTAATTTCCAAACATTTTGGTTTTAACCAACTTTGTTTTCCTTTAGAGAGGTATAGTTAGAGACACTAGGAAATACCACATGGTACTCATCAGTTTGTCTTTTTGCTCAAGCTACAAAGTAGAATTCTACTCTTTAATAACTGTTTATTTCAAGAGCTTATGTGATGCTGAGTATTGGGTGGAGATGATGGGAGGGGAAAAAAGACAGCGGGGAGCTAAAGCAACTACGGTCATGCCAGTGGAACTACTATTGCAGGCCCAGTGTGCAAATGGAGTTTTGTTGGCCCATGCCATGCCTTAGGGATAAAGCTGGCTTTGCAGCCAACTTCCTTGAGACTGAACACACATCCGTGCCCTTTGGGTGTCCTAACAATTGTTTGATTTCTCAATGCTTTAATTTTCTTGCTTTTGTAAGATGGGAATAATGAAAATCACTTCCCAGCATTGCAATCAAGGGTAAGTTTCATTAAAGATACAGATATATATATATTTTTTTAAACATAGGTTCTTGGGGCTCAACCCAGTGCAACTGAACCAGACTTTCTGGGGGCAATGCCTGGGACTCTGTATATTTAATGACATTCCTGGTTTCTGAAGGTGTTTTGGGAAACATGAATTGCATATGATACGTAAAGTGTCTAGAATAGGGCATGTGGCTTGATGAATGGTGGTTTCCTTCCCACGTCTTCCCTTGTTAAGTATGCAGACATAAGGCAATGTGCTTAGGTGGTGTGGTCACAGCTGAGCACAGAAGCAGTCATTCTTCTGTGTCTCCCTAACTTATTAAGTAGTTATTAAGTGTTCTAAGTGATAAAACTTTTGAATAGATTTATTGGTTTATGATCTATCAGCCCACCAAGTGCCACAATCTCTTTCCTACAGAGGGTATCATGTTGGGGGGAGTACATTTTAAAATGACTTAATATTCAAAAACACGTTCAAGAGTTAAAATGATTTCAACATTTAATTATATTAGATATTTGAATTGATTACTGGAATTATTCTGTTGTGAGCTAAAAAATATCTGGCTTTCATCTTAATTTGAATTACAAAATGTTTAAGTTTTTTTTTTTCTTTTATTTATTTATTTAAGATTTATTTACTTATTTGAGAGAGAGTGTGTGTGGGCATGAGTAGGGGGGAGGAGCATAGGGAGAGAATCTCAAGCAGACTCCCTGCTGAGGACAGAGCCCTATGTGGGTCTTGATCTCAGGATCCATGAGATCATGACCTGAGCTAAAACCAAGAATTGGATACTTAATTGACTGAGCCCCCCAGGTGCCCCAATTTTTTGTATGTTTAATTTTTTTTAATTTTTAAAAAATATTTTAATTATTTATTTGAGAGAGAGAGAGAAAAGCATAGAGAAACAGAGCACACGAGAGAGGGGAAGTCAGAGGGAGAAACAGACTTCATGCTGAGCAGGGAGCCTGATGCGGGACTCCATCCCAGAATCCCAAGATCGTGACCAGAGCCAAAGACAGATGCTTAATGGACTTAATGGACTGAGCCATCCAGGTGCTGCTTTTGTACTTTTTTTTTTTTTTTTTTTTAAATGAAGCACCTTTACTTAAACTTAAGTGGTACCAGAGTGCTACATGGAAGACCTTCGACTCATCTGGATTGCACAGAAGATGGAGTAGATTGATCAGAGCCTCTGATCCTGGAGGCTCTAGAGAAAAGAAATTCTGGTTCTTAAGATATTTCATTTAGAATGTTAACTTCATTTTTTAGATATTGATAGAAAGCTTGTTCTTTGGTACTCCATTCCAAGGTAATTTTCAGTTACTCCATTCCAAGACAACTCTTTCTGAGGAATATGCTGAGCTTATTTTGTGAGAACTTCTTTTTTTTTTTTTTTAAACGATTTTATTTATTTATTTGACAGAGAGAGATCATAAGGAGGCAGAGAGGCAGGCAGAGAGAGAGGGGAAGCAGGCTCCCTGCTAAGCAGAGAGCCTGATGTGGGGCTCAATCCCTGGACCCTGAGATCATGACCTGAGCCGAAGGCAGAGGCTTAACCCGCTGAGCCACCCAGGTGCCCCTATTTTGTGACAACTTCTGGTTAATGGCAATGTTGATAACTGTAGCTGTAACAGGGACCCAAATCCCAGGTATGCACCACTTTTTTCCCTTCTCTTGTCCCTGAAAGAAAACTTTGCCTTGCAGTTCCTGCTTTCCTTGTCCAGAAGTTCTCATTCAGATGTCTATTACAGGGATGGATGCTCAAGAAAGAGCACGGGTGATTCACACGTGAACATGTGAGAGGAGAGAAGATTAATGGAGATAGAAAGAAATGATCTAGAGAAAGAAAATCCTTTGTGGTTTGGGGATGGAGAGTAATGGATAGGGAGAGAGTTTTGAGACCAAGCCATCCCAGATGCTTGGAGGACTCTAGCAGAGGCAGTGTTGAGAGGGGATTTTAAAAGCCCTTTGTCTGGGAATTAAGAATATATTTCCTTCTTTGGCATTTCCTTAGCAGGCTGAAAAAAAACACATACACACCAAAATCCTTCGAAGTTTTTTCATTATTTTTTGGCTGCCAAACTACAATTCTTTGATTGCAACACTAGACTGAACTTGGACAATGTTAGGGTTTATTTAGTTTCAGTAACTTAATTGAATTCAATAAAATGAAAACTTCGATTATTTAAAAAAAACCAACTCTATGTCTACAATATCATTTATGAAGATTCTGTTATTTTGGATGATAACAAATTTATGATCCAAGTTGATTAGGCTCTGAATCTCGAGGTTTAAAAACTGTGTATGATAATTCCATTAGATTAAAATTAATAGATACTCGGGTTAATTGCTTGGGAGCCAAGGGGACATGGAGTATGTGAGAAACCAAGGGAAAACAACTTTTCTTAAGACTTCTGCTGCCTGGGATTTTGAGAAGCAAATTGTATTCCTGTGGGAACAACAACAGTATTCTGAGTTGTTTCTGCTGGTGAACAGTCAGGTGTAAAGCTAGGGCCAGCATCGGGGGTGTGTGATTGTAGTCTCACAGGACCTGTGTTTAGGACGGTCCTGTGCTTGGCTTAATGCTCTGCTACTGCCATCTTGAAATTCTTAAGAATTTTTTGACAAGTGGCCACACAGTTTCATTTTTCTTTAGGCCCCACAAATTATGTAGATAAACCATTATATAACAAATATAAATAGACATCTATTGCAGAGTCTTTATTAATCAGTCACAAGACTTATTGATTGACTGATTCTTATATTTTTTGAATAGGTAATGCATTCACCTGGTTCAGAATTATTAAAAGATTGACAAAAAATCATCTCTGTCTCCAATCTATCTAGTTCCATCCCCTTTCGACATAAATGGAGTTATTAATTTTTTGTATTGTCTCCTTACAGATTCTTATGCATTAAGGAATATGAACAAAGAGTTTTCTGTTTCTTCCTTTTGTTTTACATAAAAGGTAACACGCAATCCATAGTGTTCTGCATCATAATTTTCCCCCTCTCTCTATTTTTTTTTTAATCATTTTTTTTTCCCACTGAATATTTTTTGGAGATCTTACTATATCTGTATACAGGGAACTTCCTCTTCCATTTTTTACAAGATACATAGAAGGTGACTGTATCAGTGACCCATTGTTTATTCAACTGGTCCCTTTTTGCTAGAAATCTGGCTTATTCCCATTCTTTTGCTGTTATAATCAAGGCTGAAATGAATAACAGTGTGTGCTCATCATTTTGCTCATGAATAAGTATAACCAGAGCACCTCCAATGTATAATTGTTTAGTTGGCCTCCAAGGATATATTTAAATGCATTTAAAGATAATATCAATGATGTGTGAGTGTGTATTTCCCTAAAGCCTCACTAACATGGCTAGTTTCCAAAATTTTGAATTTTATTTGTTACCAATACAATAATGATGTTTAAATTTGCACTTATTATTATTAGTGGGATTGCACATCCTTTCATATGTTTTATAGCTATTTGAACTACATGAAATTGCCAATTTCCAAGCATTTTTGATAAACAAAAACTATAATTTCATATGATTTAACCTAATATTATACTTCTTTTTTCTGAACTGTTTGCTCCTTTCTTTTGCTTATTTTTCTATTGTGTTGGTCTTTTCCTTATTGATTTCTAGATCATCTTTATATAGCCAAGAGTTTAGCCTTTTAGGGTATGTTTCAAATTTTTTTTGTTTGCCAAAATTGCCTTTTGACTTGCTTTTGGTATTTCTATCTATGCAGAAGTTTATGTTATCAAGTTATCATCCTTTTCCTTTTATAGTTTATTGCTTTTGAATCATAGTTAGAAACAAAAATTATAAAGGAATTTCTATATCTCTAAGGTCTTAAAAATATTTATTTATTTATTTATTTATTTATTTATAGCACACATGGTGGGATGGGCCAAAATCCTGAGTATGCACCATGGGCGGAGGGAGAAGGAGAGAGAGAATCCAAACAGGTTGCATGCCCAGCACAGAGCCTGATGCAGGGCTCGATCTCACAGTCCTGTGATCATGACCTGAGCCAAAATCAAAAGTCAGATGCTTAACCAATGAGCCACCCAAGTACCCTTCCAAGGTCTTTTTGAAGAAGAACATTTTTAGTTTTACTTTAGAAATATTTGATCCATTCATAATTTGTCCTGGTGTAAGATGTGAGGTATAGATCCAATTTTGTTTTATTTTATTCTTTCTAGCTGATTACTCAGTTGTTCCAACCAGTTTATTGAATGGGACTGGGACTTTTTCCCCAACTGGTTTGAAATGCCACCTTCATCATATGCGAAATCCCTGTAAACATTTGAGTTTATTTTGAGAGTTTCTGTCTCTTCTATGAGTGTTTCTCTTCTGTGGGTGTTCCTCTTTGTCTCTCTTCATGTACTAATACCTTACTACTTTAATTGTTGTCAGCGCCATGACACATAACAACATCTAGCAAGAGAGAAAAACCTGTGCTAATAAGGACAATTTTTTGGCTTAAGGCACTGACATTTTGAGTCAAAGACATGCAAGTACACATGCAAGTACACAAAGCAGCTTTGTGTCAAAGATTTTTCTGGTAGAAGCTGACTTACAGCCGTAGAAAGTAGAAAAGAGAATAATGATTGGTAATGCTGTCTGTCAACTTGGCTAGGCATGGTTTCCAGATGTCTGGTCAAATACCAGACAAGCTGTTGTTGTAAAAGTATTTTTTAGATGTGATTAACGTTTATAGTCAGTAGACTTTGAGTGAAGCAGATGTCCCTACATAATGTGGCTGGGCCTCTTCTAATCAGTTGAAGGCCATAAGAGCAAAGACATGTTTCTTGGAGTAGAAGGAATTCTATCTCAAGCCTGCAACATAGAAATCTTGCCTGAGTTTCCAGCCTGTCTGGTTTTCCCTGTGGATTTTGGACTCAAGACTGCAACATCTACTTTTAACTGAATTTCCAGCCTGTTAGCTCACCTTATATATTTCAGACTTTCTGACCATGCTCCTGCCCAATCACATGACCCCGTTCTGTAAACTAAATATCTCTCTGTTTATATCCTATTTATTCTGTATATTTTATATCTGTATATATCTGTATTATTCTGTTTATCTGTATTATTCTGTTTATCTGGAGAATCTTGATGGATACACTGAGGGAACTAGGTGAAAACTGGTCAGATTTTCTTTAAGGAAACCTTTTATTTCCTACTATTACCATGCCCCTATGTGTAGTTGATTTATGCACGTTTACAATCCACAGAACACAGGGTAACTCTCCCCACCCTGATAACTTGTCTTACTCTACAGACATCTGTCTCTGTATCTTTCTTCTCTACCACTCTCACTTTATTTTTATTGGGGGGGGGGTCTGTATAAGATGAGCAGTAAAAATTCCTTAGTCAGTGAAGGACCTGCAGATCCTATTTAGGAGATAATTTATTCTGCCTTTCTTTTGGCTACTTTTGAAGCCTGAAATTGTTACAGAATACATGAGCCCCTTGAAATCATTGAAAATTGGCCTTTTTTTAAAAAAAGTATTTATCCAGGAATTGACATTATTGCTCTATATTTTGAAAAAGTATTTTCTCTCTCTCTCTCTCTTTTTTTTTAATACATAGGTTATTTAGCACTTTCCCAATCTTTAGAGGTCTCCCTTTGCTTTACCATAAATACATGTATTTATTTGTAAATACACACGCACATGCACCCCTCCCCTTTTGATACAGGTACTAATCGAGACCAACCCAATGAAAGGACACACAGGGTGAGGTCTGGATGGGTCCCGAACACACAGCTTCCATGTCCTCTCCCTGCTTCCACCAAATTTTAAAAGAAAAATATTCCATTACAGTTTGTTTTAACTAGACTTTTTAGTGGTTGGGTTGGTTTTTCCATCACAACATTAAGCAATCCAAGATTGTATAGTTTGAGAACTTCACACATGCGTAAGCATAAGATGAATAAGTCTGGTGTTTATATAAGCACCACTGCTTTAAAACAAAGGGTTCTGCTTGGAAGCAAGAGGCAGATAACTCATACATGGTGACAGTGTTTTGATTTCCCAACCACTTGTACGTCTGGACCATGGTTGAATACAACTATTAGGAATTTCCCTGTCTTGGAAAATACTATGGCACATAAACTGTAGCATCCTATGCATTAAACAAGATTGACAAAGCTATAACTGTAGCATCCTATGCATTAAACAAGATTGACGAAGCTATACCCTCAGAGGGTATACTGCTAAATTCAAGTGTTCTTAGGAAATATTGCTACTTGGAGAAGTGAAAAAATGAATATCTGTCTATTTGATTGAGGCTGAGTCTTCTCACTGAATCCTACACACACAGAAAAGGAAAATCATAAAAGAATATCGGAAGACAAATAAAAGTTGAAGTTTTCTATTCAGATAAGAAACAGTTTTGAAAATTTCATAGGACTTTGCACACCGTCAGGAATTAAACACTGGTTTGGTCATCAAAACACTGTAGAGAGTTTAGAACTGTCACCATACATGAAGAACCAAGTTTAGCGCCGTGGCTCTCAGTTTGTTGAAAACTGTGAGCCTTTTGTCTAAAATGTTTTATGAATGAGGTCAGGGGGTGGGGGCGGTCAATGCAGAAAACAGATCAAAACAGAACTACTCTGAATGAAGGGGGATCTGAACGTTGGAAACCAGGTTCTTGGCCATGTCATCTGCCCTGCCATTTCTAGGGAGGTACTGTGGAATTTGGAACTCTGAGTGCTATGCATAATGTAGCTGAAAAACTACCCGTTCAATTTTGTTTATAGTCTTAGGACAGCACTCAAATCAGGGTCCCTGTAGGGGGACAGAGCATCTTCAAAGATCCTTAGGAAAGCACACATTGACTGGGCGAGAGACAACGCAGCCTTTTGCCAGAGGAGATATGACTGCTCCAGGACCGGCACATCTCTAGCTATAAAAGTAGTGGCAGGAAGAGATACAATAGAGATTTATGTCTTTAGCACAGTCCTTGGCACAAAGCCATCTGCAGAATATTAGCTATTACTACCCCTGCTACTGAGTGTAACTGAGTCCAGCTATGTTTCCTGCCTCTGCTGCTATTACTCTCTATTGGTTGATGATCTGCTATTACCATTTTTTCCCGGCCCCCGGAGAGTAAAAAATGGGGATCACAAGGAATAAACAAAAAACGAATGACCACAGACCCCTTAGTTTAGTTTCTATTTATGTTCCAGAGTTGTAAACTTCATGGATGAGAAATAACAAAAATAAATAAATAAAAATAGTTCTCATTTATCCAGTTATTAGCATAGTGTCTACCTATAAAGTAACTGCTAAACATACAGCATCTCATTTTATTTTCCCAGCAACTCTGTGGGATACATACTTTTATTATTTCTATTTTACCAGGGACATTGATTAAATTGCCTATCGTCACAGCGCTGCCAAGTGAAAAAAAATAAAAAAAAGTAGGACTATTCTGTTTCTATATGATAGTTTTGGGATTTCATCCAAAAAAGGATAAGGGGCATTGAGTAGTGGTCTTAAAAACCCAACCTGAACTCCACACTGAGGCTCACACCCTCAGAGAGATATTGGCAACAGGCCGCTGTTGCTAGAGGAACAAAGGAGAGGACAGCCTCAGGGATGGGGAGCAGAAGGAGGGCTCTGGAGTTCTCAAGATGGCTTTCAGCAGAATAGGGTCACTTTCTTTAGTGAGTGATCCTCTAGACTGGCTGTTGGAAGAAACTAAGCCTAAGAGCAGGCAGAGGTCATGGTGATCCAGCCAGAAATCAAAGGATTGAACATTCATGAAGAATGGAGGAGGAGGGCGCCTGGGTGGCCCAGTGGGTTAAAGCCTCTGCTTTTGGCTCAGGTCATGATCTCAGGGTCCTGGGATTGAGCCCCACAAGGGGCTCTCTGCTCAGCAGGGAGCATGCTTCCCTTCCTCTCTCTCTGTCTCTCCGCCTACTTGTGATCTCTGTCTGTCAAATAAATAAATAAAATCTTTCAAAAAAAAAAAAAAGAATAGGGGAGGAATGTTTGGTAGGCATTAGTCACTTTAGCCATACAGATAGAAATCAACAAAAATCTTGATTGTCTGTGTCAGTTACAGATACTCCTTTATGTCTTTCAGTAGCTCCTTTTGCATCCACACAGCACAGAATCCTGTATTTTTACCTGACAACAAGGCATTATCTTTGTGTCTTCTACCCATTGCCCTCTCCCGCCCCCCATTTTCCAGTAGGTAGGTTTCTTCCCTGTTAGGAAGTTGGGTTGTATTTTCTGTGTGTGTCTATTTCAAGCTTTTAGTTCTCACCCAAGTTATTTTTTCCCCCATGTTTCCCCCTAGAATTGGATTCTTAAGTCTCTAAGTTCCTCTTCTTTTAAAAACTTATTTTGAAAGCCTTTTCCTAGCTGACAGCCATGCCTAATACCATTGCTCACCTCCTGTTCTTCTTATGACACTTTAGGACTGAGGTACCATATGCATTCAACAGTAAGGATGACGTTGGCCTTGGTGAAGAATTAGTGTCTATAGATTATTGTTGATAATTTCTGTAAGATGTGCACAAAATAAGATCTCAGTTTTCAAGGTAGCTCACCAACTTTTCAGTTCAACTGGGAGAAAGACACATTTTTCATCTTATAATATTAGCTTTACCATCCAAGGGAACCACCAACAGACTTTTATTTTTATTTATTTATTTATTTATTTATTTATTTTAAAGATTTTATTTATTTATTTGACAGAGAGAGATCACAAGTAGGCAGAGAGGCAGGCAGAGAGAGAGAGAGAGAGAGAGAGAGAGGAGGAAACAGGCTCCCTGCTGAGCAGAGAGCCTGATGCAGGACTCAATCCCAGGACCCTGAGATCATGACCTGAGCCGAAGGCAGCGGCTTAACCCACTGAGCCACCCAGGCGCCCCCCAACAGACTTTTAAACCATCAAACTGCTAATCATGTTCTAACTCAGATTTGTCATATTTTCATCATGTTTGGGCCAAACCTTCAACATCATTTTAGAATAATTTACTTGGTTCACACACCTGAACTTTACAAAACCCTGAATAAAATTTCCTTCTTCATTCACCTCTAAGTTCCTCAAATTATGAGCCAAAGTGCCACCACCAGTAGTTTGCATTTATTGAATGTCAGGCTACTTAAATGTATTTTTATGGATCAACATTATTGGGATGTTTGTATGTGATTGACGCTATGAATATAAATGGAAAATACACTTGAAATGTTTTCTCTTAAATGCGCCCCCCTTTTTTTCCCATACTTTTATCTGCTCACTTAGAAAACATTTGTTGAGTACTTTATGAATACTTACTGAGTACTTAAGGGTTTAAATGATCACCGTGCTAGGTGTTGCATATGAGAAATGAAGAGATATGGTCCCTGTGCTTTACTAACCTCCAGTAGAGTCCTTTGGAACTAGAGAGAAGAGGCTCTTGGTCTGATTAGAAAGACTTATTTGAGGTCCTATTAGGCAGTGTTTTACCATCAAGCAGAAGTAGCAAAGGTCCTGGAAGAGAAGAATCTTAACTTATACGATGTTGGGCAACATTCTTCAATCTTTCTGAACTTTAGATTTCTCATCTCTTTTATCTCTGTTATTTATCATGGATTTAGTAAATGAAAGTCTTCATTATTTGAGAAGCTTCCTTCCTTCTTTTTCTGTGTATCTGAAAGATTGTAAAAACAACATACATGAAAAATAATGGATTGATTTTAACAATGACAACACTCTTCACTCCTAGGGAGTGTTCAGTCTCTAAAAGAATGCTCATTTGACCCTACAAAGCAAATTTAAGTTTTATGTGGTGTTATGTTTCAATACACTTATCAAGAAAAATGGCAGAACTTACACCCTTGACATATCAAAGTGCTTCAGAACCAGGTGCGGATTTCAGTGGCACCTTTTGTAGTCTCTTGGACTCCAGAATTCTATCAGCACATTTAAAGCAACATTTTGTGAGCATACCACAGACTCTACCTTTCTTCCTTGAGTCTCATGTTACATAGAATCTCTCATTCCCTAGAGAAAAAATAGCTTTCAGTGAGTCAGACATCAAATGGAGGCTCCTGGTGGCTAATCTCATGGCTCTTCAGTGGTTACTTGTCAACTCTTTAGCCAGTGAATAATTAAAAACAGACATCTTCATGCATTATTCAGGAAAACCAAACCTGTGATACAATGTGTGGATACCACAATTCCTGGAGGGAATTTGGTGCCTTTGATTATTTGTACATTTCTTTCCCCCAAATATCCAAATATTCAGTTACAAGATTATCTGTTGATCCAAATGACAGATTTATTAATGTCTGCATTCAATTGTATTGACATTGTTGTTTTCAGTGTTCACATATCTTCCAGATACCTCACATGATGGGCGATTTGTGAGTTGAATTCCTGTTGAATTTACAACATTGTCCCAATTGGACCTGACGTTTGAATTATTCTGATTACACATATGCCTATTTAGGCAAAATTCTTGTTGCAACACTTTCTTTGAAGACTTTCAGTTGACTAAACTTTCAACATCAGTATTTTTAGTGAAAACCTTCTAAAACAAAAACTTTGATAACCAAAGTAGTTTTGGGAAACAGTCTAGGCAGTGAAATATTTATGCTACTGATTCAATAGCATTCTGTAATATTGTAGACTAATGAATTTGCACGTATTGTATTTAAAAACAACAACAACAACAACAACAACAAAACGTAGGCAGCTATTTCTAGCAGTCAGCCCCAGGCTTCGGTGTAAACTCTTCAAACCAGTTGGGCAGATATTCCAGAAGAATTTACTGTCTGCTTTACTCTTTTTCCCTTGGCTTCTGTTGGACCAAATCATGAAGCCCCTCTTAAATCTATTTGTTATTGGTGAAAAAGTAGTACTTTCCTGGAGAGGCATCCTCAAGTCAAGCTCATTCTCTCTCTTTTATAAAAAAAACAAAACAAAACAAACAACAACAACAACAAAAACTTTTGGTATCTATGTCATTCCCAAGCATGCTATTTTTGCTTCCTTAAGGAGTATCCTGAAGAGGAAGAAATAATAAACTACATTAACAGAAAGAATAATAAGCTATATTGATAAATTGTCATAAGTGACCACAAACTGAGTGTCTTCAGACAACAACAATTTATTCTTTCATACTTCTGGAGGCTAGAAGTCTGAAGTCACGGTGCCAGCAGAGCTACACTCCCTCTGAAGGCTCCTGCGGAGGTTTCTTCCTTGCCTCTTCTAGCCTCTGGGGGCTTCAGGTATTCCAGACTTGTGGCTGCTCTGTCTTCACATGGTATTGCCTCCTTCTTCCTGTGAAATCTCTTTTCTGTGTCTCTTATACGGACATTTGTCATTAGATTTAGGGCTCACCTGGATAACCCGGGATGACAATCTCATCTGGGGACCCTAACTGAATTATATCTACAGAGACCCTTTATCAAAATAAGATCCCATTCACAAGTTCTGGGGTGTTAGGGTGTGGATGTTTCTTCAGGGGTCACCACTCACTCAACCCACTGTATAAGCTAAGGTTTTATCACTACCCATTTTACTTTGGATGTATATAAACTATTGTGTAACAACCACTTACTCCCAGCCTGCCAGTCACAGAACCTCTGAATTATCCTATCAGTCATATAACATTTGAAATTCACTAAAACAGATTTATTTGAAAGAACCAAGTTGCCTTTGCTTTATAAGTTCAGTTCAACCTCAATAATTTGTCCTGGACATATTCTCACACACGACTTGAAAATAGCAAAGGTACTTTTACCAACAGGCACATTTTCTTTCAGGCAGATAAGTTTTTGGAATGGGCAGCCACTTGCCTGAAAGCTTTGTTCAAAGTGGAGATCTGTATGTGCAATTCAGAGGTAGTCACCACTAGATGACAGTCTTGATTCATTAGAGAGCCCAATCTCTTGCCGAATGGTTTCTCCAGAAGTGTTGCATGGAGACAACTTCCTAAGGTGGTATTTGCCTACCTTTAAAAACAACACAGTTAAAGTACTAAAACACATATGAATAAATCTATAGTCTACAGTAAGAAAAATGAGACAATGAGTTAAAATTAAAATACAAAGAGGACAGAATTTCCAGGCATTTTGAGATGTCGTCTTCAAAGTTTTTTTGTTTTGGGCTAAAGCTGCCCTTGTAAGTCCAGCTTGCCTTGCATATGTTCCCCCTTCTTTGGTGCAGTGATTCTCCACCGTGGTTGCACACTTGAATACTCTGGAGAGCTTTAAGACACTGATGCCTGAGCACCACATGAGAGCTTCTGATTTGCTTGGGCACTGGGAGCAAAAGCTGAAGAGATACAGTGAGACACAAAACAACAAGGTTCCTGGGAAGGCCCAGGAAGCTGTAGACTTGAGTAAAAAAACAATAGCTTGATAGAGAAACGAGGCAGAAGGAGGGTAAGAAGGCTGAGAAGGTAGAAGCCGATACAGGGAGAACTTCTGGATTTCTCTACGGGCAGAGGTTCAATCAACAGCTGTTGTTGAGTGGGACCATTTGGAGATTTGGAATTCACATTTCTCTTCCTGTCCCAAGTATCCACACACGAAGTCCTCATGACTCCAGGCAGCATGTGGGACTGTTTCTTGGAGTCACAAGATCAGGGCACAGGAAACCTTCCACCAGATAGCGTGTGGACTCCCTAAGTGTTTCCTTGTTTCCTGTCATCTCTCATACCTGGCCAGGGGCACTCAGGGCTTGAACACAGTGGATTCAGCCTATCTTCCTCCTGCTACTTAAAGTCACCTGGTGACTGACTCAAGGTCAATTCGTCCACCAATCAATTCAGAAGACGACTTTGGGGCAATGGTTCCCAGCTTGACCCTGCCTGACCCCAGATTCTGTTTCTATTAGACATTTCCTAAAAGAGCTTGTGCATTTCTTTCCAACATAAATATTTATAAGTTCATGTCAAATAGCGTACCCTAAGAAGAACCTCATTGGAAAAGGAACATAGAACACTCAACTTTCCTTAGTGTGCATCCCCCACTACAGTTGGCCCTTGCAAAACACAAATTTGAACTGTGTGGGTCCACTTATACTCTTCCTGATGATTTTCTTAATAATATTTTCTTTATTTCACTTTATTGTAAGGATATAGTATACATAGAACACACAAAGTGTGTGTTAATTGACTTTATGTTATCAGTTAGGTTTCTAGGGAGTCAAGAGTTCTATGTAGATTTTTGACTGTGTGGGGGTTGGTGCCTCTAACCTCCATGCTGTTCAAGGGGCAGCTCTATAAAATTTTTGTGACTACCAGCTGTAGACATAATGAAAAGGAAGATGAATGTTATTAGCCAAGGAGGGACAGTACCCTATTGTCTCAGGAAGGGAGGGTGATATTTTATCTATCCCTTGTCTAGAATCTATGCAAATTTTGGGGGGCAAAGAGTAGACTAAGAGTCTATATCCATCATTCTCAATTTTGATTACATGATGAAATCCCTTTTTAGATATGCTGATGCCTGGGTTCTATCTACACAGATTTTGATTAAATGAGTGTGGGTGTAACCTGGAAATCCAGGTTTTATAAAAGCCTCTGAGGTAATATCAATGTATTGCCAAGACTGAGAATCCTTGGTCTATACACTAATCCGCACAATTATAGCTGTAATCTTTTATGTCCAACTACCAGCTCACAGTTGGAATGTTACGTAAATAGAGGCATTTTAAAAATCTTATTTCCAAAATATCCTTTAGAAAAGACAAAATGCATTTAGGATGTACACGTATATAACATCACTTGGGTTATTTATGAAGTAAATTTGGAGTTCATTTTTCCCTTCATTAATATTTCTTTGTAAAGTGAGAGGGAAGATGGATATTTATGGATTCGCTGGGTGTTTATCAATCATCCCCCACTTGCCTGGCGCTGTTTATCAGGGACTTAAGTTGTGTTTTTTCTTCCTTTTTTTTTTTTTTTTTAAAGATTTTATTTATTTATTTGACAGAGAGAGATCACAAGTAGGCAGAGAGGCAGGCAGAGAGAGAGAGGGGGAAGCAGGCTCCCTGCTGAGCAGAGAGGCTGATGCGGGGCTCGATCCCCGCACCCTGAGATCATGACTTGAGCCGAAAGCAGAGGCTTTAATCTACTGAGTCACCCAGGTGCCCCAAGAGAGGAGGAAGCAGGCTCCCTGCTGAGCAGAGAGCCCGATGTGGGGCTCGATCCCAGTACCCTGGGATCATGACCTGAGCCAAAGGCAGAGGCTTAACCCACTGAGCCACCCAGGCGCCCCCAGTGTTTTTGCACACCAACCATGGAATAATGTTGTGCTCTGCCTTCTACAGACGGTAACTGCTGTAGTCAGACAAGTCACTCAATGTCTCGGTGCTTCTGTGCAGTTTGCAAGATGCTTGACCAGTGTGGGTTCACTGATTTAAGTTCTCTCTGAATAATACAGGAACTACCCCCCACCCCCAGACTTAACCAAATAGCACTTTGATGTTCAGTGGGACTTAGAGAGTGGTTTGGAAAAATGTTCTTAGTTTATTGCAGGTGTTTGTCATCAAAATGGGATCATATTTCCAAGTTTTTGTCTTGAAAGTTGGCATTTGAAAAGATTTCGAGATGTTTTATGGTATAGTTCATTGCTTCAAGTTACTAAAATGTATTTCATTTCTATAAATGTCTTACGCTATAAAGTGATTAGCTGCAAAGTGTAAAATGG
Source organism: Mustela nigripes (assembly GCF_022355385.1). NCBI lineage: Eukaryota > Metazoa > Chordata > Mammalia > Carnivora > Mustelidae > Mustela > Mustela nigripes. The sequence goes on along the minus strand of NC_081558.1, from coordinate 203,830,979 downwards.
CCAAGCTTGTTAAGTGGTTAAAAAAGGAAACACCAAGCTAAAAACTTAGTTAACTTAGGTAGCTAAGGTAGTTGGAGTAACTCCGAAGTCATTGCATTAACAATGCTATGTCGCATTTAACTTTATAGCTTTACGCCAATGTTTAACAACAATAATAAAAAGTCTTTTGGGCTCCTGGGTGGCTCAGTGGGTTAAGCCTCTGCCTTCAGCTCAGGTCATGGTCTCAGAGGCCTGGGATTGAGCCCTGCATCGGGCTCTCTGCTCAGCAGGGAACCTGCATCCCCCTATCTCTCTGCCTGCCTCTCTGCTTACTTGTGATCTCTCTCTCTCTGTCAAATAAATACAATCTTAAAAAAAAAAAAAAATCTTTGTATGGGTCCTCTTGTGGTCTTCCATGGGTTTTGATATCACTGAAACCCTTTTCTAAGTGGTTAAGTAAATGGTTTTAATCTGGGTTGGTTCCAAACTCTCTTTTATATTTCGTTCGGGACATGTCATCCACTAGCCCTAAGCAGAACCTTATCTGTTTTGGTTCACATTTATTAGGGTGGGTTTGCAGACTTGCTGGGGCAGAGGTTGAAACAGATACATGTGGATTTGCTGTTGCTTGAAGACTGTCTCCTAAAGATTCGTTTAATCCATTTGTTGACTGTTTTGTGCCAGACTTTAAGTAGGACTTGGTACCTTTTAGTGTCAAGAAAGAATTTACTCTAGAAAAATCTGCTTACCCCTACCCCAGGGCATCAGTGAACGATGTAGATTTTCCCGACACATTTATAGAGGAGAAGAATGATTTTCCACCTCAGGAAAATGGCACAACATTTCCTCACGGCCCTCCTCTGTGTCCGTTCGCCTATGTTCCTCAGACCTCTGTCAAATGTCTTTTATTCGCTTTCCTTGCGGGTGCTAACCTTCCCAGTTTTGGCTGGGACATTCATACCTCTCCCTTTTGTATGAAGAGCAATTTAGTTTTTTTTTTTTTTTAAAGATTTTATTTATTTATTTGACAGAGATCACAAGTAGGCAGAGAGGCAGGCAGAGAGGGAAAGAAGAGGAAGCAGGCTCCCCGCTGAGCAGAGAGCCCGATGTGGGGCTCGATCCCAGGACCCTGAGATCATGACCTGAGCTGAAGGCAGAGGCTTTCACCCACTGAGCCACCCAGGCGCCCGGAGCAATATAGTATTAACTTCTTACAGTCAACCTTGCCTACTCAAATATGCAATCAGGAGGGCATTAAATAAATTAATAATAAAAATAAATAAATAATACCAGCTAAGTAAATAATTATTTAATTCTTACTTATTAATGAATTCTTAAATAATAATTAAATAAATCAGGAGGCCATTAAAAATAATAAAAAAAGAGTTTCCCATCACGGGGGTTGCCAGACTTCGCAAATAAAAATACTGTCAATGTTGCGTGGGGGTACTTAAACAAAAACACTTATTCAATGTTTTTCTAAAATTTAGATTTAACTGGACATTTTATGTTATACCTGGCAGCCCTAACTCTCGCCTTTGAAAATCTTTCTGATCTCCTACCATTCAATATTCTTCTGGAGTTAAAAGCTGATGATTATCATAAAAATGTGCCCAGAGCTAAGGTTTTGCTTTTTAATAGTTTCTTGTATAGTACACAAGAGAAGTGTAGTACCCAAAGAAGTGAAAACATGGCACAAGTATTGTCCTGAACATGGACTGAGGCTCCTGTCTGCGAAGCTGCTCGCCTCGGAGGTCCTCCTCCTCCTCCTCTGCTCAATCACGACCTTCCGACTTTGGCATACGTTGGAATACCTCTAACGGTAAACTATTAATCGTAAAATTCAGTGAGAGAACCCTGGGCTTTTATGTATGTACATTCAAGATCTGGATATTAGGCCATCGATTTTGAATTCACTTTTTCAGTTTCACGTTGGGTATTTGGTAGAATGTAGAAAAATTTTAGACATATGTTATGGGGCCGCATTTACTCCTGGAATTGCCTGTGGAAATGGAGATTGTAATCATTAGACATGGCTACTTATTTTTCAGACTTGGGTTCAAACATTTGGCAGGGCAGCAAGAGAAAGCTTGAGTGTATGTGTTTCATAAACTTTTCTTGTGAAAGAGGGCTTTTGGGGCGAATCTCATTAACTGATACTCTGTGAAATTCTTCACTTGATCTTAGCCAAAAGGCCGAGAAGTGATTGATACTCTGTGAAATTCTTATGATGAATCAATATAAACATATTCAGAATTACTAAATTATGTTATCAATTACCGTGAAAGCCATTGATTAAGAGGCATTGAAATTATAGTGTGGGCATGTTCTGAATTTCTGGGATCCTACTGACTGGGTTTTAAGAGCAAAGAAACTTACATCGATCAATTAAAAAGTCAGTTTTGGCTTAAGGAGGTGCATATTTGGCCCACGTGTAAAATCCAGCAAACCTTAGATATTTAGAGTCTTACCATAATGAATCAATAAATTGTCTTTCATAAATCAGCACAAGGAATCCTTTTGCGTCTATGCTGATAAGCTGTGATTAATCCCCAAAGAAAATCAAAACATGCTTTGATAGCCAAATGGTAGAACAGTAGTACTGACTCTGGGGTAAAGGGCTGGTGGGCTGTTTCCCACGAGGTTGATGGGATGGCTTTATTGCCTCAGTAGTTGTAATGTTTGGTCTGGCCTTCTGTCCTGTAGGCTCTTAAACTGGATGTTGGCAGAACACTGAGAGCAGATCCATCTCTCATGACCAGACTTGTCAAATAAGCTCATGAGGCCAAGGAATGAAATCAGAATATCTCTGTCTGTGTCCCCAGGCCTCTTCTCCATGGTGCCTTCTGCTCCAGTAATAGGAGTTTTCTTTTAGTTCCTGAATGTTCCATCATGTTCTTTATTCCCTATCAGTATACTTGCATGTTATTCCTTTTCCAAGGATGTTGATCTCTGTCTCTCTGTCTCTCTCTTACACACACACACACACAAACATAAAAGCTCAGGGAAACCTTTATGGATGCAGTACCCCAATCCTCCTCCTGGCCACACGTTATGTTTAGTTCCCAGGATCCATAACTTCGCTCATGCATACCATTTTTCATTCTAGTAACTATTTAGTCAGTGCCTGCCTCCCTTGCTGTGTTGTAACCTCTGTGAGCGCAGACACAGTCTCACACTGCATGACTGCGTTATGGCTATGGAGTTAATTGTGATGCCTTTGTGCCAGAGTCTTCTATTCTCTTTGACAGGTTTGGAAACTCAAGAGCCCAGTTCCATGAGATGAATATGCGAGCCTTCAATGAGCATCTCTCTTGATGATTCTCAAGGAGGATTAACGTTTAGTTCTTATTGTTCAGAAGTACTCATTCAACAATTTCTGCCCATGTGCAAGCAGAGAAAGGAATTAGCACATGGCGTCAGAACTTATGTTCGTGAATATCTGCCTAAGCCATAGGTTCTGGGAGTAAATGCGTCTAACACTGGTGGCCCTTGTCTTGGGCAGGCTCAGGTCTAGGCAGCTTGACACAAGCTAGCTAGAGTGATTTGGGCATTATACCATAAATCAACTGATCATCTGATTAAATTATTAAGAAAAAATTCTTAGGGAAGAAGGGAGCAGCACCTGGGTGGCTCAGTTGGTTGAGCGTCCAACACTTGATTTCAGCTCAGATCATGATCTCAGGGTCGTAAGATCGAGCTCTGTGTTGGGGCTTAAGATTCTCTCTCTTCCTCTCCCTCTGCCCCTCCATCCCCCACTCATGCTCTCACAAGCTCTCTCTCTCTCTCTCTCTCTCTCTCTCTCAAAGAAAGAAAAAAATTCTTTGGAGACTTTCAAAGTGATTTCCCTCTAATGGCTTCATTTTTTTTTAGTGACTTTTCTTTATTGCCTCTTCTTTCCAGGATGAGAAGTTTCTTTCTTTCTTTCTTTTTCTTTTTTTTGGAAACAAAGTTAATATCAGAAGGTTTTGTTTTGGTGAGGATGGACTCAGGGAGTTACCTGATTTGGTAGATTTTATTATGGCCTTACCAGGACCTGGAGGGAGAACTGGCTTGGGGTTCAAAACCAGACATGTTTTGCCACGGATGGCCTGGTTTTGTGTGGGTCATTGACATGCTTTCTGTGGCTCATTCTCATGTGAAGTTTTTTGTTTAGTGTAGCAGGAATAGCATGTCATATAAAGGAGTCCAGACCTTTTGAAATCCTAGTTCCACTGTAAATGCATGAATGACTATAGACAAGAGACTTAAACATTCTGAGCCTCAGTTTCCACTCCTGAAAAATGGGATAGCATTGGCAATCGTATAGTAGGTGCTGTGAGGCTTAAATGAGATGATTCACGTAAGTCTTCAATGTAGTTCCTGGCACATGACAAGCACTCATTAAATTGTTACTCAGATTTATAAAATGGGATCAGTAATGCCTACTACTGGGGTTTGAGGATCAGGTAAAAAGCATATGGAGATGTCAGGCTTTATGTCTGACCATACACCTTTTCCTTTCTCTTTCCACTTCCACTTGAGAGAATGATTTATCTTCCTGAAAACCAGACTATGCCTCCTTCTTGTTGATAGTTCCAAGAATACAACACATTTTCTTCTTTTTAAAATTATTTCTGTTATTTGCCTCTAAATTGGTAAGTGATCATTATTGAACTGATGTTACAATGACCAGCTTGTAACATATACCTGATGATTTTTACCCTATTTTTTCATCCTTTCCACTCTCATATATTCCCTGTAGTGATGTTGATCTTGAGTGATTCTGACATATTTTATTTGTGCATCTCATCTGTGTTATTGAGATCTGGACAATCCCAAAGACAATGATGGCTGCTTTTCAATGATTTTTGCCTGGACCTTCTATCATCTGATTATATAGGTGTTCCTCGATTTTTAAACATGCTACACTTTGAAATTTCTTTTTGATTGCCTGATTAAAAAATGACACTGACAATTCATCTGGTTGTTAATTTGATTCTTTTAAGCAGAACAAATCTGAATTTTGGGCCTTGTAGTGAAATTCCAGATAAACTGTCTTCTTATATTTCATTAGTAGGAAAATTAAGAGCTTCATAGAAAAAAAAAAAAGCTTTCTTTCTTTTATTTTTTTAAATAAAGGATTAGCACCAATATTATTTACATCTATATTCTTGACAACAAAGATGTTGCTTGCAACTTTGTTTTACTTACTTCAGTATATATCCTTTGAGTGAATGTGCCCTCTAATCAGTTTTGGTCAGTATGTTCTGTTGCCAAAAGCCGTTGCCACTTTAATAGTTTATTTTCCAAGAAAGGCTTTGGTTTTCCTTTTTATAGAATTTACTGTTTTTTTTTTTTTTTTAAAGGATTTTATTTATTTATTTGAGAGAAAGATAGAGAGCATAAGTAGGGGGAGTGTCAGAGGGAGAGAAAGAAGCAGACTTCCCGCTGAGCATGGAAGCCTAAGGCAGGCTCAATCCCAGGACCTTGGGATGGTGACCTGAGCCAAAGGCAGATGCTTAACCTACTGAGCCACCCAGGTGCTCCTTGAGTGTTTTATTTTCTAAAGGAAAATTTAAAAGCCATTCCGTCTCTTTCACTTTTGTGGTTGCATTCATTTTTCTCCCTAAAGAGGTTTAGGGTCATGACATTAGCTCCCAGGAATTCCATTAAGATTGACTGTGGCCTCATATGGAGTCATTTCTTGGTTCTGTCATGGTCCTCCCTTTACGGCGGGCAGCTTCATCTTGCAAATAGAAAGAAACCTTGTCTTCTTGTAACAGGATTGTAATTGGTGGCTCTTGGAGCAGTTAATTCTCTTCTTTGCTTATGTAGGTCTGTATCCATGCTTGCTCATCTGAAAAGTTCAGTGCTTCTCAATTGTCTCATGACCATCTTTTTTTTTTTTTTTTGGCAGTTTGGATGTGATTCGTTTTATTTAATTAATTTAGTTATATGTTAAATGTTTTTAAATTCAAGTGTAATTAATAGACAGTTACATTAGTTTCAGGTGTATAATATAACGATTCAACAATTCTGTACGTTACTCAGTATTCATCACAGTAAGTGTACTCTTAATCTCCTTCACCTATCCACCCATCGCCTCATCCACTTTCCCTCTGGCAACCTCCACTGTGTTCTCTATGTTTAGGAGGTTTTTTGTTGTGTGTGTGTGTGTTTGTCTTTTTATATGTTTTTTCATTTGTTTTCTTTCTTGAATTCCATATATGAGTGAAATCATGTAGTTTTGTTTTTCTCTGACTGACTTATTTCACTTAGCCTTATACTCTCGGGATCTATCCTTGTTGTTGCAAATGGCAAAATTTCATTCTTTTTCATTGTTGCATATTGGTGTGCGCATGTGTGTGTGTGTGTGTGTGTGTGTGTATCTTCTTTACGCATTGGTCTGTTGATGGACCCTTCGGTGGGTTCCATGATTTGGCAATTTTATGTAATGTTGCAATAAACAGAGGAGTTCGTATATCTTTTTGAATTATTGTTTTCATATTCTTTGGGTAAATACCCAATAGTGGAATTACTCTATCATATGGTAATTCTATTTTTAATTTTTTGAGGAACCTCCATGCTGTTTTTCACAGTGGCTGTCCCATTTTGCATTTCTATCAACAGTGTATGAAATTTCCTTTTTCTCCATATCCTTGCCAATGCTTGTTATTTCTTGTGTTTTTCATTTTAGCCATTCTGACTGTTGTGAGGTGATATCTCATTATGGTTTTGATTTGCATTTCTCTGGTGATTAGAGATGTTGAGCATCTTTTCATGTGTCTGTTGGCCATCATATATCTTCTTTGGAAGAATGTCTATTCAGGTCCTCCGCCTATTTCTAAGTTGGGTTATTTGGGGTTTTTTTGGTGTTGAGTTGTATAAATTCTTTATATATTTTGGATATTAACCTCTTATTACGTATATGATTTGCAAATATCTTGTCCCCTTCAGTAGGTTGCCTTTTTGTTTTGTTGATGGTTTCCTTGACTGTGCAAAAGCTTTTAATTTTCGGTAGTCCCAACAATTTAACTTAGCTTTTGTTTCCCTTGCCAGAGGAAAATACCATATGATTTCATCCATTTGTGAAGTTTATGAAACAAAACAAATGAACAAAGAATGAAAGAGACAAAAAAATAAACTCTTAAAATACAGAGAACAAATTGGTGGTTGCCAAAGGGGTGGTGGATGGGGTAGTGGATGAAATAGATAAAGGGGATTAATAGTATACTTACCTTGATGAGCTCTGAGAAATGTATGGAATTGGTGAATTATTATATTGCACACCTGAGACTAATATAACACCATATGTTAATTGTAGTTGAATAAAAAAAATGTGATCCTTCCAACAACCTTGTGAAATTGAGATATTAAACCCATTTCATAGGTGAGAAGTCTGAAATGTTGGAGGCATGATTTGTCCAAGAAATCAATCTAGAAACAGAGCTCAGACCTCCTGGCTCTAACCTAGTGTCAGTTCAGTCATTTATATAATAGACATTTAATGAGCATTTCATCTCTGACTGAGGACTGAGAACCAAAGACTGGGTAAAGTCCTTGATCAGGAGGAGTTCATCATGTAGAGGAAAAAAGGCATGGGAAACCTATAAGACTGCAAAGAAAGTGTGATGAAAAAGTATAAACAAATGTATTAAATGCTAGAGGAATTTATAAAGGCTTCCTGGATGAAATAAGGCATGAATATGCATTGCCAAATGGAATTGTGAACAGGCATTTCAAACAGGGAGACTAAAACATGCAAAGGAGAAAGGGAAATGGTATACATATGGGAGATGGCTATGAATTTTGAGTCAGTAATTTAGGCTGGGCTCAGGGGGCTAGTTTTTTAAGTCCCTTTTGGGCTTCTTTCATTTCTAGGAAATGGCTGGCTGTTGGCTGGGACAATTGGGATGCTTTGACTTGTTCTACAAGCCTCTTATTACATCCAGCAGGCTAGCCTGGGCATGTACTCATGGTGATGACAGAGGTGTGAGAATATAAGCAGAAACATGCACTTTTTCTATCTTCTTGTTTTGTAATATTGCCAGTATCTCATTGCCCCAGGAAGTTACATGGTTGAAGCAAGAGTCACAGTGCGGATATACATGAAAAATGCAGTGGATCTAGGGAGAGGTGAAAAATTGAGGACATATTTACAGTCCATTGAGGGTAAATGCTAGAAGTAAAACTGCTATGATAAATACCCTGCATAATTTTAAAGTTTTGCTGTTTTCCTAAAAAGTACCAATTTGCTTTATTATCAATGTTGTCTGTATGAAAGCATCCACTATTCTCTACTATTATCAGCACATGAAAAAAATAGGATTTTATGTTTTGACCAAATATTGATTTTATTTAATTTATAGAGAGCTTGGACTTTTGAAAAATCGTAGTGGCTTTATTGAGATATAATTTATACACAACACAATTCACTCATTTAAAGTGTAAAAATAATTGGCTTTTAGTATACTTTCAAGGTTGTGCAACTATCACCACAATTTTAGAACATTTTTTATCTCCTAAGAAAAAAACCCAATATTCATTAGCAATCACTCTCCATTTATCTCTCCGGACATTTAAAGATTGTAAAAATTCCAAAGTTTTCTTGCTATGAGTTCTTAAAAAATAAAGCATATTAAGCCTTTTCTATCACATATATTATAATTATTACCTAAATTTTTTAGAACTTATTAATTTCTCTCCTTTTATGATAAATAGAAGCTTAAATTTTTATTTAAGTATCTATATTTTCCTTTTGAATAGGTAAAATTTGATGTAGATTAGTGAAAACACGAGTTAATGTATCGATGGATAACTTTTCTGAACTTTAAGTATACACCGAATGAACTGGAGGAGAATGATTGTTCCATGAAGATATAAATCTATATTATTCAGGGTTCTTCAGAGAAACAGAGCCAATAGTATATATGTGTGTGTTTCTACATGCATTTACATTTAGATGTATATATGTAAAAGATATATATATGTTCCTAATATAATAAAATAAATATATAATATATAAATATGATAATATATATATATATGATATTATGTATTATATATGTAACTGCTCATGAAGTTACAGAGGCTGAGAAGTCCATCTGCCATCTCGAGCTGGAGATCCAGGAAAGCTGGTGGTACATTTCAAAGCCCTGAGAAGCAGAGATCCAGTGGTATAGATTCTAGTCCGGGCCTGAAAGTCTGAGAACCAGGATTACTGAGGAAAGAAAAAGATCTGTGTCCTAGCTCAAGGAATAAAAAAGAGAGATAATTCAACCTCCTTCTGCCTTTTTTTTTCTGGTCAGAATCTTTAACAGGTTGGATGGTTTGGATGGTACCCACCATATTTACTTACTTTCCCTGTTCAAATGTAATCTTCTCTGGAAACGTCCTTGGAGATACATAATACTAAAGTAATGATCTATTTATTTAAAAAGATTTTATTTATGTATTTATTTTTAAAGATTTTATTTATTCATTTATTTATTTGACAGAGAAAAAGAGAGAGAGTGAGAGAGAATAAGCAGGGGGAGTGGCCGAGGGAGAGCAAGAAGCAGGCTCTCCGCTGAGCAGAGAGCCCGATGCAGGGCTTGATCCCAGGACCCTGAGAACATGACCTGAGCTGAAGGCAGTTGCTTAACTGACTGAGCCATCCAGGCACCCCTGAAACAAGGTTTAATGAGTTTTCTAGGTATCCCTTGATCTGACGAAGTTGACACATAAAATTAGTGATCATAAGGTCCATCTCTTTGGCTTAAATGCCTATTAAGTTTGAGTATAAAACACAAGTATTTTGGACATAAGACATTTAAAAAAATTTGAACATATATTTACCTAATGTTATGTATAAATTATGTACAATGCACATACTTTATTAGGTGCAATTCTGTTCTTTTTGTGTCAAATGAAATTCTTGAAATAAGAAAAATGACCAAAGGAAAAAGTCACTCTCAACTGAGAATACCTTGCAACGTTGGGACTGTTCAGTTTTGAAAAACCAGAAGGGAGAATGTCTAAGATAAAAACTGACATTAATGTTTGAGCAGCCTTTGGATTTTCAATGAAGTAGTTTTTGTATTAACTATACAGTAAAAGATCAACTTTGCAGGTTGTCCATACCCTGTACATTCCAAAGAAAGATACCTGGAAAACTCTAGCATGTCTTCATTTCATGGTTGGTTAAATGCCCCTTTGGAATGATGAAATTGATGTTAGAGATTGGTGAATGGGTTGCAAGTTTCTAAAGTTAAAAATACATAAATGTGGGGTGCCTGGGTGGCTCTGTGGGTTAAGCCTTTGCCTTCGGCTCAGGTCATGATCTCGGGGTCCTGGGATCGAGCCCCGCATCGGGCTCTCTGCTCAGCGGGGAGCCTGCTTCCTCCTCTCTCTGCCTTCTTGTGATCTCTGTCTGCCAAATAAATAAAATCTTTAAAAAAATACATAAATGTTTAAATGCATTCTAATCTTTAGGGAGTTCCCAGAGTTGATAGGGAATTCACCTGTGGGTAGAGGAGTCATGCAATGGAAGGGTGCATTAAATTAAAAGTCGCAAGGTGCCTCTTTAATAATTTGCTGACCTGTTCCTGGGTGAACATAGCTTTACTGAAAAGTAAAATAGTAAAAGCCACCTTTGGTAGAAGTTATTTAGGAACAAGAGAGAGAAAGGACCATGCCTTTGGGAAACTCTGGGTTCCTTTAAGCATGATGAGAAAGGTCTTGCTGTTTCAGTGAAAAGCCTTGACTGCAGATAAGTGTAGCCTGCCTGGAGGCCCTAGTGAGGGATGCGTGATATTGCTGAGCAGTGATGTTACCGTCGTAGCTCAGGAACAATATCAGAGGTGGAGGAACAGCCAGAGAAGCAGAGATAGGAAAGACAACCAGCAAGGGATGAAGATGTCAAACACAGCCACAGGAGAACTGTAATGGTGACCTAGAGGAAGGAGTTTCTGAGTCTCCCAGGACTCTTCCAGGAGGTTAGGACTTTGAGAGATTTGAACCACTTCTTTTCTGCCTAGACATTGAGTATGACCACTTTAGGGAGTAGAACCTTAGCTCACTAAATATTATTGTGGTCGTTTTGAATCTCAAGGTTCAAAGGAAGTTTAAAAGGTGTCTAGTTCGGTCTCCCACAGTTACCCAAACAGAACCTGGTGAGGTCTCATTTGCAAGTCAGTACTTGGTCCAGAGCTATGGTGCTTGTGATGAGAATCTAGTCCTTATGGGACACTGAGGTTTTCCTGCTACGAAAAGTTTTAGTTAGAGGGATTTTGTTTGAGGGTCACCATGCTTCATTGGCAGGGGTATTACATGTTACATGTCTTAGAGAAAGTAATTACCAACTAAAGAAGAGATTCTCAGGCAATAGCAGCATTAATGTCAGGATTTTTAAAAAAATTTTTATAATTTAATTTTAATTTAATTTAACTTAAATCTTTATAATAAAAATTGCATTTTTTTTAAATTATAAAGAAAGTGTTTATAATAAACTTCTCTTGCATACTCAGAGGAGGCCAGAAGCTAAGTCTCATATGGGTGTTTGGAGTAAAATTCTTCCACCTTATAAAAAAATAGACATCTTGGAATTGTCCCTTGATGCTTGAGGTATTGGGAAATGGAAGAAGAGGGATGCTGGGAGAAAGTCTAAGAGGAAGTGCTTGAGAAACATGGCAGGAGCCCGTGGCCCAAGGAGACACAGGACCCACGAGAAATACTTGTGGAGTGGCTAAGAGTTGTCAGGAATAGGGTGTCTGATAATCCAATTTGAAGTTCTTATTTTACTTCCTGGTATGTTGTATCCCTTACCAAAGTATAATTTTCAAAAAGCTGAAGTCCTTAGGCCGTTACAAAAGTTATATTTCATTCACAGCTTAAATTGACCTGTTCAAAGGGTAATTTGAAGAACACACACACACACTTAGATAATTGAGAATGTTGAAATAGATGCAAAATTGAGTAATATCCTGTGGGCAATGAAGCATAATGTTTGAGAACATCATTTTTATAGGGTGGAAGTCAATTGTGTTTCTCCTGGATAAAATTCATTTATGTCATTCTCAGTTTCTACAACTTCCTCCTACAGAGTTGTAAGATAGCTGGTCCGGGGAAGACACGTCAAGGTGCACGCCCCCTTGAGGTTCTGGTAGGCAGTGCCAGCACTGCAGGGGAAGGGCACCCAGGAATTACTTTGCAATTCCTGCCTCCTTTTCTGAGTCTTTGATAATTGGTCCTGACATCCTCCGGAAACCTGCAACTGTCCATAAAACTCTGTTATAGCAGCCACATTTTAAAGGTGCTTGGTAAAAACGAAAGTGGAAGGAGTGTGGACAAATGTTGGGAAAAGTAGGACCAAAGAAAACAGCACACAAAGAATGCCGGATTATAAACCAATGCCAAGACTTAAGCTGAGAATGGGGTTAGAGCAGAAATCCTCAGGCATCTCAAGGAACAATATGGCCTTTGTGGCATTTGGAACGGGGGATTTAAACGACTTTATGTGGATGGTCAAGTAAAGGACGATCTCAGAAGGCTGACAGGCTTTGGGACATTCGGGTTGAGAGGTTCTTCGAATAGTAGAATTTGTGAGAGAGGAGAGACTTGAAGTGAATTCTGATGTTTTCCTCCCCATTAATGCCCATTTTTAGGTTTCAGGAAAGATGACACATCATCATTGAAAAAGTTTTTATTGATAATGTGTATCAGTAAAAGTAAATCAATAAAATGCAAACAATAAAATCAATAGAAATGTTAAAAAATTGATTATTGTATTTATTGAGAAGTCTCATTCACACTTGTGTTCCAGTACATTCTATTGCCATAACTTTTTATTCCATTTTTACATATACTTCTGTTTTTTTTTTTTTTTAAAGATTTTATTTATTTATTTGAAAGAGAGAAATTACAAGTAGATGGAGAGGCAGGCGGAGAGAGAGAGAGGGAAGCAGGCTTCCTGCTGAGCAGAGAGCCCGATGCGGGACTCGATCCCAGGACCCGAGATCATGACCTGAGCCGAAAGGCAGAGGCTTAACCCACTGAGCCACCCAGGCGCCCACTTCTGTTGTTTTTAAGGAGACATGTAGGTTATTTTTTCTTTCTGTTTAACAGTAAGTTAGCATCCTTTATGCTGTTTTGCCTCTTACCTTTAACATATCTTGAAAATCTTTCCATGTCAATACCCACAGGTCTTCCTCATTTTTGACCGCTGCACAGTATACCATTGTGCAAATGTACTATGGCTTATTTTATTTTAAAAATGGATACTTGGGGTTGTTTTCAGCCCTCTTACAGTAAGTATGATACTACAGTAAGTAACCTTGAACCACAACTTTTCCCATGAATGCAGGTATAGCTGTGAGATGAATTTCCAGAAGTGGAATTGCTGGGACCGAGGCTAGGTGTACTATAGTTAGTTGCATTTTAATAATTAACCTCTTTTAGGGGTCGTGCAACTTTGCACTTTCTTCAGTAATAATGGGAAGAGGACATGATTCCCCATAGCCTTGCTGGGCTGAATAGTTACTCCTGATCCATCCTTCAGCGTTCTCCATACTGATCTAGAACCTGGGAGGCTGATTTTAACATTCAGCCTTAAGAGACTACCTTGTCCTATGGCTTCTTGAGTGGAAGACAAGGAGGCTGGAGAGAGAGGAGAGAGAGATCATGGTGCTTGTTTTCATTCCCTTTCATAACTGCTTTCTGTGGGTTGACTGACTCCCTTTACCAAAGACCTCAGCTCTGCCTCCTACTTTTGTTCTCTCTCTTGGTTCTGGTAATCACTAACTGTCTTGCTCCTTTGGGCCTAGGGTGGTAGTACCTTTCAGCTTTTGTTAATTTCTGTGCCTGTTGGGTTCCCTTAACCTGCAACTTTTTAAGTATTCTTTCTGTATGCAGTCATCCCATTTACGTGTGCCTTCTCTTTCTTTACATGACCTTAACAGAGTATGTGGCTAAATTTGATTGACGAGCTGATTGACGAGCTGATACGTGAGACTGGTTTTTCAGTGAAGTTTAACTTGGTTTTATTGTACTTTAAGAAGATGAACATCTTTTCATATGTTTAGGTGCCACTTGTAATTTTTTAATTCTATGTACTGCCCATGTCCTCTGTACAATTTATTTGCTTATATATCCATTTATGGCCATAAATTCACTTATGTATTATTCTGGACCATTTTTCTTTTACTTCCTCATAAATATTCATTTTTTATTCATTTGGAGTTTTTTTTCTGGTTATGGTGTGAGGTCTGAATTTGACTTTAGATTTTCATTTCCCCTAAAGAAATGGTAACATAGGGATGAAAAAGACCATTCAAAGAGTTCTTAGACTTGACCACAAAGCATGATGCATAAAAGGAAAAGTTAATAAATTGGATTTCATCAAAATTAAACATTTTTGCTTTGTGAAAGCCCACGTGAAAAGGATGAAAAGATAAACTATAGACTGGGAGAAAATATTTGGGAACCATATTCCAGCAAAAGCTTATATCTAGAATATGTAAAAAATTCTCAAAACTCAAGTAAATTCAAGAAAAAAAAATCCAAGTGGAAAATGGCAAAAGGCACAAACAGATACTTTAGGGAAGAGGACATACAGATAACAAGGAGGCACATGAAAAGGTATTCAACATTATTCATCAGGTAATTAAATTATTATTGTTATTATTATTATTCTTTTTAGAGAGGGAAGTGGGGAAGGAGGCACAGAAGAAGAGTCTTAAACAGGCTCCACACTGAAGAGCTTGATGAAGGGCTTGGTCTCACAATACTGAGATGAAGACTTGAGCCAAAGTCGAGTTGGAGATTGAACTAACTGAGCCACTCAGGTGCCCAAGGAAACACAAATTAAAACCGTGATGAGATACTGATCAGAATGGGTAAAATAGAGTGAAACAGCAAATACTGACAAGGATACAGAGAAACTGAACTACTCATATATTGCTGGTGGGAATGTAAAATTACACAGCCACTTTGGAGAAGCTTGGCCGTTTCTTATAAAAGAAAATGACCTAGTAGTTATACTTCTGGACTTTGATTACAGTGAGATGAAGCCTTGTATTCATCTTAAAACCTATACACAATGTTCATAACAGCTTTATTTTAGTAATCTAAGCTAGAATCATCTGTGTGTCCTTCAAAAGCTGAATGGTTCAACAAACTGTGGTACATACATATCCTGGAATACTACTCAGCAGTAAAAAAGAACAGACCATCGATACACGCAACAACTTGGACAAATCTCCAAGAGATTATGCTGAATGAAAAAAAAAAAAAGCCAGTCCTAAAAAGCATTGCATACTGTATGACTCATATAATATTTGAAGTGACAAAATTTTAGAAATGGGGGATATGAGTTGGGGGTGGAGGGGAAGGAGGTGAGTGTGCGTCCGTGAAGTCAACATGAGAGAGAGATCCTTGTGAAAATTGTAACTGCTCAGTATGTTGACTGTGTAGCAGACAAGCCTCCATAGGTGAAAAAGTCATACAGAACTACACACACACACACACAAACACACACACACACACACACACATGTACAAGTAAAACTGGCAAAATCTGAATAATTCGATTGTGTCATTGTGATGTTTTACTATAATTTTGCAGAATATTGTCATTGAGGAGAAGCTGGCAAAGTATATGAAGGATCCCTCTGCATTACTTTTTATAACTTCATGTGACTGTAACTATCTAAAAATTTTGATTAAAAAAAGCTTATCTTTATTCCCATAGATTTGAGATTCTGACTTTTTCATATACTAAACCCCCTGTGTATTAATGCCTATTCCCAAATATTCTATTTTATTCTAATTGGTCTCATGTCTAGATAACATGAAGATTTTGAACTTGTTTCTAAAAGATGGCGGTTTATAAGGAGAATTTAGTATCTCACCACCTATGGTAAATTATTTCCCAAAAATGCCTCCAACAATCTGTCTTACATGCCCTTTTCCCACTCCCTCAAGACCTGGAGTGTGTTTCCTCTTCTCTTTGCTTCAGGGCCAGCCTTATGGCATGCACTGGCCAATAGAAAGGCACAAATCATGATGTGTGATTTCTACTTCAAGGACTTTGGAGACCTTGCAGCCTCCATTTTTGCTGTCTTAGAAACAAGTCTCACGTGGGGCACCTGGGTAAGTGTCTGCCTTCGGCTCGGGTCACGATCTCCGAGTCCTGGAATCAAGCCCCTGTCAGGCTCTCGGCTCACTGGGAAGTCTGCCCCTGTCTCCCTCCCCTCCTCGCCTTGCTTGTTCTCTCTCTTGCTCTCTCTCTGAAATAAATAAGTGAAATCTTAAAAATAAATAAGTAAAATCTTAGAAAAAAAAAAAGAAACAAGTTACATGTAAAGAGGCTCAAGATAGTCTAAATTATGAGAGACCCGATGGAGAGAAGGTGGTTCCAGACTTCCATCCTTGCCTAAGCCTAAGATGGGGGGGAGGGGTGAGACCATCTTGTACCTTACAGCCCGGCTCAGTCACCAACTGAAATTGACCTCATGTGGGTCCAAGTGAGATAAGCAGAACTGCCCAGCCAATATATGGAATCATGGGAAATAAATCATTGTTATTTTAAGCCAATAAGATTTGGGGTGGTTGGTTATGCTACTATAGGTAATTTATATATGTAAATACAATGGGCATAATTAATAGGTAAAGATGAAAAGACTTTTCAATTAAATATGAGAAGCGGTGAGGTGAGGGGAAAGTAGAGACAAGGGCAGGAGTGGACGAGAGAAAGCACGGAGGACAAGGGAGCCCAGCTGCAGGCAAAGACGGGAAGGTATTGAGACAAGCTTGGCAGAAGGGACAGCCATGCTTATCACATCTTGGATTTGTCTTGTGGATTTCAGGAGAAGTTTGTTCTGCCTCTTGAAAATATGATACCCGAGAAAATCATGTGAAACCGAGAAATTTAGGACAATTCTTTTGTACTACGGAGAACATTTTCAAGCTTTAAAATTTATTTATTTATTTATTTTTAAATAAAAGTTCTCATGGGAGATTTGAGGTCTTGCCCTCAAGGAAAGATGTTATTTAGAATTGGGAAATTTACTTTGGAATCTTAATGGTATCTCATATATACAAAAGTTCTCATTAACTTTGCTGAATAAATAAATGAATTCACTAGCGAGGCTTTTGGAAACCTCTTTGAAATCAAGCACTATTTGGCAACTTTATCTTTCATCTTTGGGAGGTCAAGGCTGGTTTCTACGCTGATAACAAAGATCCTTCATTTGTGACCAATCACTTTCCCCTGCCAAATACGCTTTATTTCCCTTCCAAATATTTTATTTATTTATTTGCCAGGGAGAGACACAGCAAGAGAAGGAACATAAGCAGGGAGAGTGGGAGTGGGAGAAGCAGGTATCCCATTGAGCAAGAAGCCTGATGCGGGGCTCGATCCCAGGACCCTGGGATCATGACCTGAGCCGAAGGCAGATGCTTAATGCCTGAGCCACCCAGGCACCCTCCAAATGTGCTTTTTAATTCTGTTGTGACATTGTTTGCCTACCCTAAGCCATCCCGTCTCCCTTTCCCTGAGAGCAGAGGCTTGGTTTTGTCCTGACTTCACCTTCTCATAAGTGCTGGGGAGATGACAACCTCTGTGAACTCAGGGAGTGAACTATGATTTGTCTAAGGCAGTCATGGTGGACTCATTCCTTTTGCAGATATTGATTGAAAGACAGTCACGTGACTAATTCTAGCCAATAGGACCTGAGGGGAAGTCACCTAGGGTGCTTCTGAAAATTCCTTGCTAAAAATAATTGGAACAGGAAGAATCTCCCTTTCTCCTTACTGGATATTGTGGTGTCTAGACCTGTTCTGTGTTATTTATGTGATTTCAGTGGCACATTGTATATATCTAGACCTGCCAGCTGATGTCCTGAAGCCATATGTAACCTGTAAAGGGAGTCATGTGACATGCTGAGGAAGACATAACTGAGATCTGGAAGACTTCATGGTCTTAATCCAAATTTGGATCAACTTGAAGATGAGTGGAAGAGACATTCTTGTTAAAGTTAAAAAAATATTGTAAGGATGCACATTTTATCATTTCTACATGCCACTCAGCAATACATGATTTAGGAACAAAGGAAATAATACTTATGTCTTAAAAAATAGAATTGAAGGAGGAAAATATTTCTACTCTTAATTATCTTGATAATGTCCATACGAGATCATCATATTACAGAGAAGGAGTAAATAACTTAAAAAATTTCAAGAGATGTCCGAAGGTTTATGTGTATGGACATTTCTTAATATTGGCAACAATTTTGGGGACATAAATTTGATCTACAGATGTCTTGATAGAATGCTCCAGGAGGGACCTGAGACCACCTGAACTTCAAAGCCAGTTCCATCATAGTAGTTTAGAGATAAACTTGTTGACCTTTTTTATTTAGAAATAAAACCGGGTCTGTGAAGCTGTGATTTACCCACACTTACATAACTTGCCGAAATGCGACCAGCACTAGGACCCAGGTCTCTGGGTTTCTAACCAGTATCATAAATTTAAGAATGCAAGCAAGGAGGAACACTTGAGAATCTACTCCTCAATTGTGCTTGATTTCCTTCTCTACAAAGATAATTTCACAGCATCTGAAAGATTTGTACCATCCTCGGTATTTGTAAGCAGAATCCCAGCCACAAATTGCAGCCTGGAAGTTCTTTTCCTGCTGTGGGACATCAGGTTTCAGGTCATAGGAAAACAAAATCAAACCAGACTGTCAGGGCTTTGGCTTTTGGGAGACGGTGGAGACTGGTGGAGAGACTAGTAGAGAGACTAGTGGAGAGGAATCAGAACAGCATTAGAGCTGGGGTTGTCCCTGAGATGGTCCCTGGCTCTGGATTTGTCTTTGGAACCCCTGTTGCCATGCAAAGCTAGTGACTTTGTTCTGTGTTATTTATGTGATTTCAGTGGCACATTGTATATATCTAAAATGCAGTTATTAGGATAGTACCTGTGTCCTGGAAACCAAACTCCCTTGCTCACCCAGGGCACTTTCTGGGTAAATATTTTCTGTTAAAACAGTTTTTTAGATTTTTTTGATATTAAAAGAGAGATGCTATTATTTTATTTCTCCATAGGGGGTCAGCTCTATGTCCTTACTGAGCTCTGTATTTCTAGTTGCTGAAGATGTCTACTCCCTATGAGGTGTTCAAACATCATTTTTTTTTTTATAATAAATGAGGTGGTTACTAAGTGAGGGGAGAAGTGGGGCAGTTTGAAACAAAACATTTATAGGAGAGCCCTATCCTAATTAATTGTTAGCTAGCTTGCCTGAAAGCACCTAAAACCAGGCCAAATATCCAGTGTATTATTCACCCACTTGGACTGTGGTATCTGATGTGGTCCCAATCCAAGACAACATATGTATCAGAAAATGTTTTGCTTATCTCCTGGCACTTAGTGGAACTCAAAATTAAGTCCAGAGGAGGGAAGGACCTGAAACTATTTGTCTTAACTGATTGAGGTTTGGGTCTCATAATTATTCAAGTGAGCACACTGTTTCAAACAAATGAGAACAAGCTGAAAAACAATTTCTATTTGATCAGACCTGTACAATTTTATGTAATTTATTTTTATTGATTTTTTTAAAAAAAATTTTATTTGTTTATTTGACAGAGAGATAGCACAAGTAGGCAGAGCGACAGGCAGAGAGAGAAGGAGAAGCAGGCTCTCCACTGAGCAGAGAGCCTGATGTGGGGCTTGATCCCAGGACCCTGGGATCATGACCTGAGCCAAAGGCAGAGGCTTAACCCACTGAGCTACCCAGGCACCCCAGTTTTACGTAATTTAATCAATCATTATTGGATGTTTACTAATTCCAGGCTCCCTGTTAGTTTCCTGGGATGCAAAATAAAAAAGATATTCTCTGTTTCGCTGAAGGTATTTTAACTCCGGAAGACAGATGCAGAGGTTACATAAAGTAATTACACACATTACATAAAGTAATGATCATTCAAATACTTAATGAAGATAGAGGAAACATAGTTGGGAGCAAAGAGGTACCTTTGGTTTTATGCTGATGGGGATCTAGGGGTATTTTCATGGGGGAAGTAGTATCTGATTTAGGCCTTGAATGATAAGGAGAATTTTGGAGGCATGGAAAGGGATAAGAAGACACCCCAGGCTCAAAGAATTATATGAGGAAAATTTGCCAAAACATTATAATTTAAAAGGATTTTAAGTGAGGTAATACTTACAACTTTTTCCAGATTTTTTTTTTCTTTGGCCATGAAGGAATTAAGAACATTCTAAGGTATAAATAACCTCTACCCAGAACTGGATAAAATCTGGAATGCCTTTCAAGAAACTGACATAATGATTAATAATTCTTATGGCATTCAGGCGATCTAATGAGCTGTCATAACCAAAGACCAGTCAGGCAACATTTTAAACAAGTCGAATTTGCTCCATAAGAGTATTTTAAAGGCCAATTAAAATACTTTCTTCAGTCCATAGTGTGCTTTCAAAGTTTACATGGAAGTACTGTAATGTAAACAAAAATGGTGTCCGTAAAGTCGCCTTATCGTCTATCGTTTCTGGACTTATAGGGCTTTCTTCATATGGGCATGATTGGGACATGTGTTTTGTTACTGAAGCCTCTTGAATTTATCTTCTGACTAATTGGGCTTTGATTTCAGAACCACGGAACAATGCATTTTCTCCAGATTCTCTCTCCCATTCCTGCCAACCTCGGAGAACATAATTTCCATGTGATGGAAATTATTTCACTTTCTCTTGATTTATGGTTAGTGGAGAGTATTTAAGACTGGGGTCAGGTTACAGGTTTTTTCTTTTTTTAATTAAACATTTTGTTCCCCCTAAGAAGGTTTCTCATTGCAACAGCATGTTCCAAGGCAACCACTCTCCTCACCCCCAAAACATTTTCCTGGGACAAGATTCCAGGAGGCACCAGTCCTGACAGTGAAGGGTGTGGAAATGACAGGGAGACTGCTGGGTCATTGTTCCCAAGATAGGGTCCTCAGAGCATTTTGTTCCAAGTGAAGTGCCATCCCCTCAGGAGAGTCTTCAAAAGTCAGTGTGTTTGTCTTTATTCACACTCTTCCCTGCTTCCTAAAAGGACTTGGGGTGTCTCCCCATAAAGGATGAACATGAGAGTAAAATGGACATAAAGAATAAAAACCCACAACAAAGAATGGGTGAGGAGTGGGAAGTATGCCAACTAGATTAAAGCCCTAGTGTTGATGTCTGGCCCTCAGCACCGTTGATATCCTAGGTTGGGTAATTCTTTGCTGTGGGGGTCTGTCCTGTGCACAGAGCAATGTTTAGCAACATTCCTCTGGGCTCAGCTCACAAGGTACCAGTAGATGCTCCCAGTTTTGACAGCATAAAGTGTCTCCGGACACTGCCAGATGTCTCTGGGGGCACAAATCACCTGCAACTGAGAATACCTGCCCTAGACTCCCAAGAAAATATCTGATTTTATACTTCAGTTCATCTCTCCCTGAATTGTACGTCTGGCATACCTTCCAGTAGGTTCCAGTACATTTCAGCACTTGGCTATGATGCCTTATGTTCACTGAGCACAGTGGTGACCACAGACCGGGATTCACATCTGAATCCCGCTGAATAATTGTATAGTCATTGTATAGTCATTGTATCTCAACATCCTTATCTACAAAATGGGAAGGACTGCATTATTTGTGAGGATGAATTGCTATTACGTTTCTAAAGCACTTATCACAGCATCTGGCATGTCCTCGTTGCTCTGTGAATACCAGTGAGTAGAGTGAGGGTCTTTTTTTTTTTTTTTTTTTTTTTTTTTAAG
The DNA here is from genome assembly GCF_022355385.1 of Mustela nigripes. Lineage (NCBI taxonomy): Eukaryota > Metazoa > Chordata > Mammalia > Carnivora > Mustelidae > Mustela > Mustela nigripes. Next base: position 203,809,228 of record NC_081558.1, on the reverse strand, counting down.
AAAACTTCTTTCTCCATCTTATGTCATGGCTGGGATGAGAGACAAGGGGTAGCACTGATATTGAGTTGAGGTGGAGGAAGAGGCAGACATAGCATAAGAGTTCTCAGGAGGTGTCCTAAGAAGAGTGTTTGGAAGGATGTCAGTATCTTGTAGATATCTGACGCATCATTGGAAAGCCTCCCTTCCCTTCATCTGGAGACCAGTGGAACTGATAAATGAGGAAAACTCTGGAAGAGCCCAAAGGGAAGAAAGCAGGAGCTGAAGGAGACTGGGGGACCATGGGATGTAGCGTAGAGGGGAAGTCCTACAACTGTGAGCCTGGTAGTCCAAGAATGAGTCAGCAGGTTGGGGAAGGTTTGTGGAATGCACAAGAGTGGAGGAGCTGCCCCAAACTTGACCTTTTTATGAAATCTTCCTTGACCTGGACAAGCCTTCAGCAACAAATGCCTTGTTGCAGGGATGGCAAATAAAAACCACTCATTTGGGGTGCCTGGGTGGCTCAGTGGGTTGAAGCCTCTGCTTTCGGCTCAGGTCATGATTCCAGGGTCCTGGGATCGAGCCCCGCATCGGGCTCTCTGCTCAGCAGGGAGCCTGCTTCCTCCTCTCTCTCTGCCTGCCTCTCTGCCTGCTTGTGATCTCTGTCTGTCAAATAAATAAATAAATAAATAAATAAATATTAAAAAAAAACCCACTCATTTACAGTGCACTCTAAAGATAAATTCAGCACTCAGACAGTAGTTACCTTTGCCTTACAAGTGTTGCCCTGTGGTACCCTGAGCGCTGGCTGATGACTTTGATGTGTCCAGATTTAATTCTTATGCAACCCATTAGCCCAAAGGCAGAGGATAGTTAGTAAAAATGTCACCCTTGTATACAATTCATTCTGTGAAATCCATTGCTCAGAAAGGAATCCTATTTAGAAATGATTCAGAATAGGAAACCTTTACAGTTATGGAGCTCTGAATTTTTGTCCTTGGAACTGGACAGCTAAAAGCTGGGCAGAATAATTTTAGTATGTGTAAGCTTTTTCCACATAGGACAAAAAAGCCTTTACTTCATGGCTTTTGTGGAGAAAATGTTCAGTTCACTGCTCTCCTGTTTGAATCATTATGACCAAGTGGGAGAGAATGAGGATCTGTTCCAGTGGGAAATATTTAAATTAGGAGGGATTAAAAAATATCTACAATTATTTTGTATCATCTCCAAGGGAACCCACAGCCTCCTACAAAGGCTTTAATAATATCTTAGGAAATTTCCATCTGGAATAGGAAAGACAATGGAATCCAAATATGGGTGTCCCAGTGCACACATATGGTGCTGTTAGGAGCCAAACTTCTAGCTTTTTTTCTGCTTTGTGAAAGTTCTAGTAGATCTTGACATTCATTTTTTTGGGAGACAACCCTGGGACCTTCAATATGTTACTGAGCTGAAATGTAGGCCCAATGTTATGTCAGCTCACAGTTCAGAATAAAACTTTTGCAACTTTCTAATTTTTCCTAAATATTTACACATTACCCAGGGATCAATGCCAGAAGCTGCAGGTCAGAGATTGGGTCTTGTTTTGGAACCTGGGGGTCCCAGGTGGGCCTAAACTTCTGGAGGCATCTCATATCTGCTAGTGAGCCAGTTGGGATCCTTGTCAGTGTGTAGAATGTACCTGGATCCTAGAGCAATGATGCTCAATCCATCAAGAAATTGGTGGAGAAGGAACCTGGCCCACCAGCTTTGGAACCTGGGAGACATTCCAGTGTATATTGGTGGTGCTCTGGGTAGAACTGAAGAGAGGCTGCATCTTTCCTTATCCATCTAGGAATGGTCCATCTAGGAGAAGGGTTCTTCTTGGATGAAAGTTGGGAAAGCAGAGAGCAAGGCCCAAGTACCTGTAATCTAGGAGGTGGAGTGTTTGATGGTTGGGTTCTGAAGTGGAGAAGTAGTATTTTCATACAGGCAACCCTCAGGAATCCTCCACGCTTTTGGCTGACACATGAAATAAGGTGGATTTGAACAAAGTGGACCCTGTCCATGTGGCCGGATGCTGCCCGCCTGTGCATACTTTTCTCAGTTTTCTGTGGCTGTGGTGGAGAACTAGGGACACTCATCTTTTGAGCAGACTCAAAGAGTTGGTTTAGGTAGAGTGTGTGGTTGGAAGCCTTTTGCTTTCTCCAAATTCCAAAGCTCCCTCTCTTCCCATGAAAGCTTGGCACACGGATAATGGAGTAAAGCCCAGGTTAAGAGAAGTGCATACTATTTCAGCAGAGGATACCACATGGGAAATAGCATCTAGGAGGAGATCACCTCTAGGTGTGAAAGGACTGGGTCTCTTGGAGATCCAAGGACAGATAGATTCTCTTCTCTCCCTTTCCCATGTTTTCCTGACAACCCTGATGGCTTACTCTTCATCTGTAAAGGAAGCGTGTGGGACAGAACAACGAATACCACATTGCAGCCTGAGTTGAATATAAAGGACACTGGGGAGGGTGCAGAGGGACTCTGGAAGGGGAGATCTATCCCTATGGAAGACAGGTGGCCACAAGGGGACGTCTCGTGAGCCAATGTCAAAGCAACCATGTATGTCAACGAGTTCAGAAGAATAAATCCAAGAAAGGAACGAAGGTACCCTTAGCCCATTGACCTTCCTCCCATTTGCATATTCCCCAGTCATTTATGCTTTGGAAGAGATGACCTGCGCATGTAACAAAGGCTCTCTGTGTGGTCCCCACAGAGTACAATTCCCTTCTCTCATTATGAAAAGCATTATACCAATTAGCACTATACTGTTGGTTGTGTCAAGTCCTTGACAAGCACTCTTAGCTACACATTTACCCTCAACCAGACAGATTTTATAGGGAGGCTGAAGTTCTGAGTTCTTCTAGGTTCTGGTCACTGCATGGGAATCTCACCAGTTGTTCAGGAACATGATTTTTCTTTTTCTTTTTTTAATTTCATGTCTTATTTTCCCTTCAAATCCTGGCTCTTGCTCTTACCAGTTTTGGCCTCACTTTAAAGTTTTTGTATTTAAAGCTAACTCACTCTAAGCTCTCTTCTACACAGTAAACATGCATATACCACATCTTGTAAAAAGAGCTTCTGACTCACATGTCTTGATTTCTCTAAATTTTTCCTGAAGCTCAAGGGTGAGGAAAAGGGATCCCAGAGCACTGAATATTTCTTCCTGCTTGGAGGTGGACTCTGACCCCCAGCAGGCACAGCAGGACTTCTCCAGTTCTCTCTCAGCTCTGGCCACTGTCAGGGTTCCTCTTACCACTCATTCAAGGAATTGTGTGTCGTTGGAAATCCTTCTGGCCAGTTTGGTCATCCCCATGTTCACCATCACAGGGTTTTGAAAGGCAATGACAAATAAATAGTTTTCAAATCACATGGTTTAATGGTTAGAACTTTATTTAAGATAAAGGGCACAGTTCTTAGGACTAGAAGCCAATGATGAGTCAGTACAAGATTATAGATAGCAAATTAGTGACCTACTGCTGTGCAGTAATACGACCACAAACTTAATACTCAAAACAATAAATATACGCATTATTTCGTAATTTCTGTGTCAGGCGTCTGGCATGGCTTAGCCAGGTCCCATGGCCCTCTGCTTCCAAGTCTGATAAAAATGTTAGCTGGGATTGCAGAATGTGAGAATTGATTCAGTTTCAGGTGCATGGGGATGTACTAGAACTCAGTTCGTTGTGTCATACTGGATTGAGGGCTTCAGTTTCTTGCTGGCTATTGGCAGGAGACTCCCTTGAGTTCCTTGCCACACAGACCTCTCTAACATAGGCACTTGATTTTTCAAAAAGAAACAAGGAAAAGAATTTCCTTGCAAGATAGACATTAGAATCTGTGTAATGTAATCATATACATGCCACCATCTTTATCACATTACATTGATTAGAAGCAAATCAGAGTTTCCACCCCGATGCAAGAGGAGGAGAGCACACTAGGCGTCGGATACCAGGAGGGCAGTGTGATTTTCAAGTGATCATGGAGACCAAGCTAGAGTCTGTCTGCTACTTAGCAATACCTACAGATGACTAAAACTCGTGGCCAGAATTAGAAGTAAATGTCGTGATCCTTGCACACTTAAGCTTTGCCAAAGCAGTGGGGGAAAAAGGTGTAATGGTCGTATCACCTGATCCCCGCCAGTCAAGAATGGCCAACCTCCAGTCCTGTGACTGTCTCCCTCTTTTCTCTGACAGTTACAGTCTTAAGTTGCATCAGAGATGGTATCTTCTGGGATCTGTAGGTACTTCTAGGATGGGCAACACCGACTAGAGAATCGTCTGACTTTTCCATACTTTCCTGGCCAGTAGATGCAGAGTCCAATTGGTGGCTTGTCCAAGGCATACACTTCTTATATTTTAAAGGACTAGCATGCTATATGTGCATGTCCTGATCGAATATAGGTATGTTAGAGGTGGATGGGTTTCTTTGAAGTTTCCCTCTCTGTCCTGTACATTCCTTATTTATTACGAGGAGCTCTCCTGTTGTCATCTCTTTTCTTTTGCTGCCTGGTGGGCCTCTGCAGAAGTATTTCCTGCTCACGTTCTCTCTTGGCCTCACTTTCAAAATTTTTGTATTTAAAGCTAACTCACTCTAAGCTCTTTTCTACACAGTAAACATGCATACTCCACATCTTGCAAATACAGTTTGTCCTTCTGACGCAAATCCCAGGATTGTATTTTGGACTACGTGCCGGGTGTCTCTGCTTGGCTATCTTGGGTTGGATTTCTCCAGTGGCAGATTCTAGGACAAGGATTTGAGCATAACTAGTTTATTTAGGAGGTGATTCCAGGAAACCACCACAGGGAGTGGGGAGGGGAGATAGCAAAGAAAAGGAAGGTATTAAAGAGCACTCTGTCGCAGGTTTCTGCTTATGTGGCTGGGGTTTAGCTCTGTTGGGCGATATGGTAGAACTGGCTTCCAGAGTTGTTGCCCTCAGTCCTACGACCAGGATGGAGGAGCTGGGATTTTTCAGTCACTGGTTGAGGACTGCCTCTGGGGTGCATTAAGTCTTTGGCATTTTGGGCCTGCTGCCTGTGGTCCAAATGGGCTATGATGTGCAGAGATTACCTCTGGGAGAGAGTGGCTGGTACTTGAAGTTAAAATGTCTCCCACATTGGCTGGGAGACGCCTATCACAACTGCTTAACTGATCTCAGCGCGGTCATCCTTGTCACCTCATTTCTTTTTGTGTTGACCTAATTCTTCCTCTTATTACCTCTGTCTGTCAGACATCACCACTCCACAGCCACTTAGACTTGAATTTACTGCGTTATCCCCATCATTCTAGTGAGGCAGCTGAGGCTTGGAACGTTCGTATGATTTGCCCATTGTCACATGGCTGCTTAGTGACAGACCTTTCCACCGCTGTCCATAGCAGGGTGTCCCAGGGATGAAAAAAGGCCGAGGCTACGTGGCTTGCACAAAGTCACTGACCTGATCTAAGGCAATAGGGGTCACATTCCAGTAGATTTCTTTCTGGGCTTTTTGTTTCTAAACTTCCTGTTTAGTTGCACCATCTAGTTGTAGTACTAGTTTGCTAGTAGTGATGCAGATGGTTTAATTATTCTCCTGCCACCGATTCTAATTAGTTCTAGAACATGTACAAAGTACATACACTCTCTACAGCTTATTTTTCTCATTCAGTGAATTTTGGGGGATCCCTTGAACCCTAATAGTGTGAGACAGGAGATTTGATTTTTTTTTTTTGTAAGGATTTGTGCTTTGGGCCAGGTATAAAGGAAAAACTCCACCTTATTTATGTTTAATATAGAGCATGATTTGGGTAGCCTTTGTAGTCAAGCAAAAAATATGGTAGACATTCTCAAAATATCCACAGGAATGTCCTTTATCTTCTCGTGTGAAGACTTTAAAGTGTCACGGGAATAACTACTCATGTGGCTAACTAGGGCCAAGAGCGGTAAAGACTGTGAAACATAATGTACTGAAGATAGATAGCATCTCCGGGAGGAACACACAACTGCATTCTTCTGTTCTTGCGTGAGTCCCTGCAGGTTTTCAGCAATCTGAGGGCAACATCTTTTCTTAGGGCAAGCTAAGATATTCACTGTTTCCCCAGAGTGGGTATCAAATTATCTGGAGTGTAAGGAATACACAATGGCAGAGATTTTATTTCTAATGAGCAGAGACTGGAAACACATTTGGAAGTCTACCATGATGTTTCTTTTCCTACCTCAATCTAGTGATCTCATTGGGTTGAATTCTCTGTGGTCTGGCACTAAAGTCTTTTCATTCCCATCTTCATCTTTGCAATTTGCTGCCCCATTTTATGGTCTACATCTCTCCTTCTAAGTTCTTGCTCCTTTTCATCATCTTGATTTCTCATCTTGTATTCAACCTGTTGCAAGCTCCCTCTGGTCTTTTTCTCCACTCAGTTTTATAAAACCGAGTAGTACGTGTGGCAACTAGGGGCTTGGAATGAAGAGAGACTGACAAACCTTTCCAAGCCATGCTAAGTGATTTTCCTTTAAGGCTTCTATGCTCTTCCTAAATATCTGATAATAAATGGAAGAAGATCTTTGTAGAGCAGTTAGGGAAACTGAGGCGCCAATGATACAATGGACTCAGTTGGGGGTTTATGACATTGGTGACCAAAAGAACAAACTTCAAGTCATTTGATTTTTATTGTCATCTTTGATCCTCTAGGGTGACTCTTCCCTCTAGAGCAGAGGTCAGCAGGTTACAATGCATGGGCCAATTTCTGCTCACCACTCGTTTTTGTGATTAAAGTTTTATCAGCATACGGATACACCCATTGGTTTACATATCAACTCTGCTGGCATTCCTGTTAGAGCAGCCATGCTCAGTCACTGCAACAGAGATCTTCTGAGCTACAAAGCCTAAAATATTTACTTTTTGGTCCTTTGTAGAAAAGGTTGGCTGACTCCAGAAGGTGACGATAGCTTTGAAGTTTTTGGGCTTGGTATTTCTCATAACTGACTCAAGAAATATGGTCCAAAGTCTAACTGAAGCTTTAGAAACCTTCAAAAAATTCATCTATCTGCAACTGTTTTCCATTATTGTATCAGTCAGGGTTCTCCAGAGGAACAGAAGCCATAGATGTAGCAGCTTCTTCTTAGTCCAGACAGAAGCAGTAAGACAACTTGGACCATTGCGGGATTGGGAGATCTTCTAGACTCTGCAATGGTTTGTGTTCCAAGGAACCAAGTCCAGAAGCAAGGCTGTCATTGTGATCCCAGAAGTGATGACACATCAGTCCTCATCTAGTCTGAGTGAAGGATGTAGATCCCAGGCAGGGTCAGCTCCATAATTCATGAACCTCATGTAGATGAACCTGCTGGCCATTGTTTAAACAACAAACAAAACACACACACACACAAAACAACAAACCTGTGAAGAATTTCAAGATGGCAAAAACAGAGTTAAAACAAGCACAGGGCCCATGACACGGGGCCCAGGGCAAATGCCCAGGCAGCATGCCCAGGAGGCCAGCCCTGAGCCTCGGACTTTGGAGCTCAAAGAGACATCAGAGGCCACCTATTCATAGTTTATGACAGTTGCACGTTGAAAACTGGCCCTGCCACACTTCTCTGCTGATGACCTGGAGTGGGAGTACAGCCCACTTTGGCAGCTGTGGAGAGGGGCCGCACCAGGAGCGCATGCTTCTCAGTCTTGGCCTGAGTTGCTGGATTGCGCACTTTCTGGATCTGAAGAGCATATCTGGTTCCACAGCTGCATGGCTCCAGCCTCCTCACCAGCTCTCCCAGTACCTGGCTGTTATTTTTAGGTGACCGATGGTGGAGAGGTTTAACGTGTAATTTTCATGCCTGAGGCTTGAGTTTCACAGGAAATGTTTCAGAGAATTTAATACAATGCAACACATACACGTTAACGAGGCAGATTGGTTGTGTTCTTATTGCCTGACCGTTAGGAATTTCTATTCTTAGTCTTTTTCTCTTTTCACTGCTCCTTCCTGACTCCCTTCCTCCACCTCCAGAGTTCCTCGTTGTGCCAGTTCCCGAGCCCTTCACTGTCACACAGATTTCCTTTCCCTCCCCTGTTGCCAGCCCCTCTGGTTCTCCACCATGAATGAAGTCATGTGGTTGCCAACTTCCTCCCAATCTTTTCCAGACTCCTTTATCCTTTACTCTTTGCTCTGATCAGATTCTCCTCTTGCTTTCCAGACCTTGAATCTAAGGACTGACTTTCTCCCTCTGTCCCCTTGAACTGATTACACCATGCAGCTCAAACTTAACCTTGGCTCCTGCCTTCCCTACCTCGGTGGTTTTCCCAACCTTCTGTTCAGTCTTCCATCTTCATTAGATTTGCTCAAGTGTCAGGAAATAAGGGACTGGCCAGTCTGAATGCCTTAGCTTCTTCATTTTTTGTCTGAGTTGTAATCGCCCTCCCATTTTTTAGGACCTCATTTAGTTTGTATCACTAACCCTTCCATACTTCTTGAGGGAGAATCATCTGCTCTACACCCCCTGCCTCAGGTTAAAAAGAGAAACTGAGCTCATGGCACATGCATGATCTGTCTGCATTGGGAGGTCCAGTGAGGAAGAACGGAAGTTAAACCATGTAGTGGTGTAGACACAATGTGGTACTATTAGTTGAGGTCAACTCGGTCATGGTATTAGGTGGCTTCAGGGTGGGCAGGTGCAGAGCTCATAGAGAATACACCGTTGAACAAGCTGTCCTTTGCTTAGAACAACAATGTATATCTATAGTCAATGACAATGCATCAAATGCCTGAATTTGTTTCGCATCCTCTTGAGTTATGAACACTTGGGAGAACTGTGCCGGTGATCAGAAGCCACTTGACCGTAGTTGCTACAATCCAGCTCTCAGAAATGTGGGAATTGGGCTTAAACATTAGTTTGATATTTGGTTCTATATACCTTTTGTGCTAGACTATATCCTTTATTTTCTTTCTATCCTTTTCTTTCTCTCTCATCCAATTCATTAATAGATGGACCAATTATTTCTTCATAAAGAAAGAATATGTTTTTATTTCAGGCTTATTAACTATCTTCCAGCCATGAATTTCATCACCTCCTAGGTATATGGACAGTGGGTAGTGAGTAACTGATTATTGAATGACTATGTAATGGCCACCTGACTGGCCCTATCTAGTAGTGTCAGAACTTGGCAAGCCATTTTATTCATAAGTACTAGATTATTCTTTATTAATTTACAGGTAATATTAAAGGTAGTTCCTGAGCAAGTCCTCAAAATCTCTGACCACCCGAGATACTACGCCTCTTGGATATACTCCTCCAAACTCTATGGAAACATGGTTGAGACCATGAGTTGCAGCTTTTTTTGTAAATCTGTTATCATGGGTGAGAGATACCTACATTAAAATTCAGGACCAAGAGAATTGGCTTGCTGATAAGGAAAGAAGGATGAGGTGAAGTGCTGAGCGTGAAATGTGTCACACGTATGCCTTGGTGCATGTATGGATATGATGGCCAAAGAAGGACAGCTTTTTAACATGTCACGAAATAGTATTAAGTCTTGCTTGTCTCTGGTATAAATCATCACTCTTTGGCCATTTTGCACAAATAGTATTTCCCCTCTTGTTTAGCTCCTCTGTAGCACACTTTGATTGCAAAATTGTGGGAACTCTTATCCTGATGCCTGAGGTCTTATCCCGATGCCATTAGCCTTCTTATTTTGGAAAACCCTATAACTAGTGATAATGAAGAAACTTGTTTTATATCTGTATACTTTTTTTTAAAGATTTTATTTATTTAGTTGACACAGAGATCACAAGTAGGCAGAGAAGTAGGCAGAGAGAGAGGAGGAAGCAGGCTCCCTGCTGAGCAGAGAGCCCGATTCGAGGCTCGATCCCAGGACCCTGAGATCACGACCTGAGCCAAAGGCAGAGGCTTAACCCACTGAGCCACCCAGGTGCCCCATGTCTGTATACTCTTGCAGCTACTTCTGACTGAAGCATTTCCCCATCTCTGCCAGACTAACTCATCCTGCCAAAAGGCCCCGATCAAAATGGCACCCTCCTCAAGAAGTCTGTACCAATCCTTGCCAGCCAGATTAATCTCTTCCTTGTCTCTCCCTTAGATTTTGGCTTATGCCTCTTCTAAACGTGAATTGTGGTTTGCCTGGCTCAAGAGCAACTCATTCCCAGAAGAGTTCTCAACTTTTCCTGCATTGCGGGCAGATTCAAAGTAAGGACAATCACTTATTTGACCTTATATTCCCCCTGGGGCCCAACAAAGTGCCTTGTATATAATAGGTTCTCAATAGCTATTTGTTGAATTAAATTAGATTACATTTTATAAATGTTTATAAATGAGAGAACATCGCCTTACATGGTTTACAAAAAAAATTTAAAAAAATCTGTTGGGATAAAAATAGACTAACAAGAACTTAAGTTGAAGGGTTACATCTTACACATTGAGGTTGTGTCTTTTTGAATTTTTGGAATGCCTCTCAAAATTTATGCTTCCTAAGTATCCTGCTGCTCTAGCATTTTGCTCAAACGCTAAAAGACATCAGAATGGATTTTGATAAAATGGAATATTTTTAGGCATTCTAATCAGCTCAGCTCTGCCAAATTCTTGGCCTTTGGTATGCGCTGCCGAGTAATGTCAGATGCTCATACATACACACGTTGACATCTACAAGGCATGAGGAGGGCTCAGACAAGTTCAGAAATGAAGTCCCCCTTTTGATTGGTTCCCCAGAACTTCCTCAGGAGTTCTTGTTTGCTACTGGAGGAATGACAGGCTGCTGTATCAAATGAATTTCCATTCATTTCTTCACTTCAGGAAATAACATCTGTATACAAGGGTCAGGTTTTCTGTGAAGTTGTGGATTCATGAGGTTATATTTTAGACTGTGTGAAGGGGACCTTGGGCCACTCTGGCATTGGCATTAACAGAAGTTACACATAGGGCTGGGCTGTTTTAGAACTCCCTGGTGTGGGATTTGCAGAAATTAAAATGAACAGGGCTCCATTCCAAACATGTATTTGATGATTTTAGAAAATTCCAGATAAGAATCCAAGAGGCCTACTCTCTTCTTTCTGAAAAATACTATCTTTTAGCTAAAAAAAAAAAAAAAAAGGCAACACTCTTTTACTTTTGTGCTCCATAAAAACATCAGAATGTATTTCATAACTTCTGGAATTCTACTGCCTTTTTAGATGGAGGAGCATCCCAAAATGGAGAGACCAGGACTCTGTGTGTGTGTGTCTCTGTGTGTGTGTATGCACACACACACACACACACACACACACACACGAACACACAGACACACATGTCTAAATCCCTGTCCAGACAAAAATAGAGGTTGGGGAAGTTATAGGAAAGAATTCTATAAGACTAAGCAGAAACTGATATCTGCTTCTAAAATAGTGCTGTTTATGGAAGGTACTTTTTCCACACTATGTAGTTAACTCAGAGTTGTGAGTAGCTACCCCTGGAGATGAAGTACTGCTGAGAATTGACAGTTGCCTCTTTTAGCTCCGTGAGGAGCTCCTTGATGCTGTTTTCTTATTAAGGCTCCGGTTACCACCAGTTGCATCCTTTCTCGAGGGGTGCTGAGAATGTTAACCCTTCTGCTTCCAACAGGGCCATGTGGAAAGAGGAGTTCCCTGGGAGGTGCCAGATGGTCCATCCTGGCCATAAACGGAAAGCATGCTTTTATGTTGAGGCCAATAGGAATTCTGGAAACATCGTAGCCATGTCTTAGCACCTTTACCTCTTAACTCTGAAGAATCAATATTATTAAGCTCTGAAGTCATTCTGTGGAAATGAGGCTATGGCGATGCCCATTCAGAGGCTAGCCGCAGGTCATTTTGCACATGGGAGCATCTGGTAATACCTGCCCACGCTTCCTGGCCTCCACCATGGCTCATAGCACCATGGCAACTGGATGGCCCCCGTGGCAAAGGGCATGGTAACATCACCACCACCAGTTTACAGTACCTTCTACTACTCAAGTTCATTTCCCAGTCACTGCCTTTAAAATAACTCTTGGAAGCACGCACAGCTGGCGTTATTTCTTCCCTCTCTCTTTAACCCATCAGAGAAGGACATGGGACTGGCCTAAGGGCATACAGCTGCTACAAGGCCACGTTGAGAGCCGAACCCTGAGCTTAATTCAGGCTCTACCCACTGTGATCCCGAGCACTCAGTCTCACAGCCACGAAGCTTCTCTCTTTAGATGGGAATAGAGGCAAGCGGGATGCCGTACGTGAGTGTCTCATCGAAACACTTACCTTTATGATAACAGAAGGAGGACACAGGTCTCAATACTGAAAGAATCCTAATTTCCAAGACGTGTCTCTGGAAGAAGCTTCAAGATCATTGTAGGGCATCTCTGTGTCTGAGTGAGATTGGAACTCAGACTCACACACTTAAGTTAAAAATGTATTGTAGGGACTTTATGGCCGCAGGGACCAGGCACAGCCTGGGGAGATGTCATTCACCGCAATGGTAGCTGTTTATTTGGTCTTTTTCAACTATCACAAGGGCTGGTTGATTCACTCTCTGGTTGTTAGGATGACCTAGAAAACCAGACTGATGATGCTATTTCCAGGTTTTTTCCAGGTATTTCACTTTTGCATTTGGTTCAGCTCTGTAAGACCAGATTTTTTTTTTTTTTGCTTGCTTTGGGGCCAACGAGCCTATTTACCGGCAAACAGGAACTGAGAAAATGTAGATTAGAAATTGGTTTCAGGACATAAATGCATCAACTTAATTTTAGAACTTTGAAAAAAAATCGTGTGGGAGCTGACAAGTCATTTTACAGTCAAGATAAGTGATTAATTTGTTTTTAGACCTAAAGAATTTTATGTTCTGTACTATCTGTTATTTTCTTATATCCTTTCTGTGAACTGAATGTCCTTTTTTATTTTATTTTTTTTAAAGATTTTATTTATTCACTTGACAGACAATGACCATAAGTAGGCAGAGAGGCAGAGAGAGAGGGGGAAGCAGGCTCCCCGCTGAGCAGAGAGCCCGATGCAGGGCTCCATCCCAGGACCCTGAGATCACGACCTGGGACAAAGGCAGAGGCTTAACCCACTGAGCCACCCAGGTGCCCACGAAAGTCCTTTTTTAAACAAAACTTTTACTCATATTGGTTCTAAAGAACATAAATGTTAAAAATTGGCTTTACTTTTTTTTTCTGCCCAAATCTTCATTTGTAATATCTCTGTCCTTAACTAACTGCTGGTTTTTATGTGCATATTACATAAGAAAAGAGGAAAAGAAAACTAGTTTAAATCTACTCCTAGAATAATCCATGGTGTAGCTTTAACATTATAGTATATATTTTAAATTAAGCTTGCTTTCTTCAAACATTCTAAGCTCAACAAAGTCACTTTGAACAGTGGGGATGTTTACAAGCATCGTCCAAAATGATAGCTCGTTCTTTTCAATATCATTTACAAGTTCAAAAATCTGATAGGAAGCCGGACAGCCCTTAGAAGTATCAGGTAACAAATGCCTCAGGGTTTCCCTGGGTAGTGAAACAATGTATTTAACATTCTTTGAAGTCTTTGAGATTATGGTGAGTTTGGAAGAGCTGTCTGAAAAGATGTGTAACTAGTGTCTAAGGTCCAGCTCTATTTCACTTGCCAAAATTCTTTCTTTTCATTTTTCCTGTAAAAGACACTGAACCAGGTTCTAGTCCTGGGTCTGATACCAATGAGCTGCGTGAACCTGGAAAGACACTTAACTTCTGTGAGACTTTGTTTCTAATCTAAGTATAGGTTTGGCCCAGTAGACGTTAATGGTTATTTCCAGTTATTAAATTTGTTTACTAAACATTTATGTGCAGGTTTGTGAGTGGACGTACATCTTTAACTCCTCTGGATCTATACCAAAGAACATGATTGCCAGATCACATGGTAAGAGTGCACTTAGTTTTATGGGAAACAGCTAAACTCTCTTCCCAAGTGGCTGTGCCATTTTGCATTTCCACCAGCAAGGAGTGAGAATTTCTGCTCCTTCATCGCCTCATCCGTATTTGGAGTTGTCAGTGTTTTGGCCATTCTAAGCTCTTGAACTTTTTAAAAGGTGGCTTGGCTGTTTGGAATTTTGTGTGGCGTTTTTGGCTGTGAGTCCTTTGGGCCAAGAAATGGGTTTGCACTCTCAGGTATCTTCAAATGGACTCTGTAGGTAGGGACCTTGGATTTTCTGACTTTGAGGAAGTTATTTCAATGTCCTGTGTCTCGGTTTCCTTCTCTGGGAAAACTGGGACAATAATAGTTTCTACCTTATATGTTCCAGTGGGAATCTGTGCATAGAACAGGGCTTAGCACATACAAACACTATGTAAGTATGCACTATTATGATTATAAAGATATTGATCATTATCCTTTCTCTCAAGAAGCAAGCTATGTTCTTGTTTCTGATGAAGGTATAGATTCATAAGGTTTTAGGGCTCCAGGGTCCCTTAAAGGGTGGCTAGTGCAGTCTCTTGGCCAGTGCCCCAATCCCCCGCAATAACAATGTTAGGAAGCAGAGCTCAGTAAAGGTGGACTAATTAACCTTGCGCCAGAATCTGAAGTCCTAGGTCTCCTGTATCTTAAAAGTAGATCACAACGTGTATGGTATTTATTGTACAATAAGATTTATCAAAACTCTAGAGCTTTTGCTAAAATGTAGATGACTCAGTGCTTTTGGTAACATGAATAATTCAACTACCTTTCAAATATTTGGAGAAAGCAAATCAGAAAATGGAAATTCTATAAAAATTCCCAGGAACAGGACAAGAATAGCCCCACCCCACCCTTATAGTCTCTTTCTGACAGTGGAAAGAGGGACCAAACTTTAAATTCAGTTTAGCCCCATCTAATTGATAATTCTGCCTGTTTTCCCAGAAGATGGAATATTTCTTTCCACTTCTCTATTTCCAGTTCACATATGCTGCATCCAGAACCCTTTTGATTCTCTGGGATTTTCTTTAAGAAACCCAGATATTCCAGCAATAATTCCCAAACCTCACAGAATCATCTAAAAATAACCCAAGGAAAAGAATTGAGTCCAGGTGGTCTATTACTTGATGGAAACTGGTGCAGAGAACAATGACATTGTCAAATAAAAAAGCATTTACTTCAGTCTACAACATTCATTAAAAGCGTACCTAAATCCACAAGCAGATACTTCTGTTGTCTAGAGGAATTTTACCTCCACGATTTCAGAATTATGTAACATGAAAGTCGATTTTATACCAGTTATGTGGTAGGAGTACTTTGACTCCAGAATGTAACTTCATCTTGATTTCTGGACATTTATTTTGAGGATTGAATCCCAGTGTACATTGTTTGGTTGGTGATTCATTCATTCATCCATCCATTAATTCACTTTGTCACATAGGGTCATCCAAAGTAAACTAATGTGTATTCCATCATTACCCATAGGTTCGGAAAGTGTTTTTGCTTTTGTTTTTTAAATAGATAAAAATTTTATCTATTTATTCAACAGAGAGAGATAGTGGGAGAGTGAGTACAAGCAGAGGGGAGCTGGAGAGGGAGGAAGCAGGCCCCCTGCCGAGCAGCGAGCCCTATGTGGGGCTCCATCCCAGGACTCTGGGATCAAGACCCCAGCTGAAGGCAGATGCTCAATGACTGAGCCACTGAGGCGTTCCAACTTTAGAAGGTTTTAAAGCCGTGCTTTGCCAACTGCAATACATCCCACATAGAGAAGTTATCCAGGAAAGATTTGCTCCAGCATCTTTATAGATGAGGACATTGACGCCCAGTGAGGTTTAATAGCTTGACTACAGTCATTCAATCTGACAGGCAGAATGAGGGGGCCTGGGTGGCTCAGTTAAGCGTCTGCCTTCAACTCAGGTCATGATCCCAGAGTCCTGGGTTCGAGCCCCGCATGGGGCTCCCTGCTCAGCTGGGAGTTCGCATCTCCCTCTCCCTCTGTCCCATCCCTACTCATGTGCACACACACACACACACACACACACACACACACACTCTCACTCTCTCTGTCTCTCAAATAAATAAAATCCATAAATAAGTTCTTAAGAAAGAAAAGATAGAATGAGCTTCCCAGTTCGGGTCTTGAAGTACAACTCCAGATTGGTTCCCCCTTCATCCTTCAGCTTTCTCCTCCCCAGGCCACAGCAACCCCCATATCTGAGCATTATTTTCAATTTGTCTTTCTCCACTCCCCTTCCACACTGAAAGCATGGGACCTGTAGACTCCACCACCGCAGCCCACGAACACAGCCGACGGATCCCTCCAGATCTGTTCATCGCCGTTACTGCTGGTGAGGGGCAACCTGAGGCACTCTTGCAAGTGATTTCCACCTGGGATATCTGCTTCCATTTTCTGCTCCTTCAAGCCCTTCCTCCAGAGAGCAGCCAGAGTGATCTTTTAAAGAGGCTTAAAGCCTTCCAAAGGCTTCTCTTTCCACCTGCGATGAAATCCCCCTACAGGGCCCTGGCTTATCCAGCCCTCCGCGGGGCTGCCACGCGCGGCTCTCAGACCTCTGCCCGTCATTCTCTGCCTCTCTTCCTCACTCCCACGACAGGCCTTAGTTGTGCTCTTTAAGCATGTACAGATGCTTCCCTTTCTTGAGGTTTCTCCATCAGTTCTTCTTAAGTATTTCTGGAATTTTCTCTATCCCCAAAGAACTTTATATGGGTAGATTTAAAACAATTTTTTTTTAGAGAGGCTCTTGTTCAGTATCTATCACCTCTTTTCCGGCCAGCCAGCAAAAAACAGCCTCTTGGTCACTTTCTCTCCCATCACCTTATCTGATTCTCAATATATCTTATAAGCGACATGTATGACCCATAGCTTTCTTGTTAAAATACGAACAGCTCTTTTTCTGCTGTCCCCTTCCCATTAACATGCAGGGTAGCGAGCTGAGACCCTCGCCTGCCTCACTCACCCCTGCGTCCTCAGCGCCCAGCAACACTTGTGAGGTCATGCCAGGCGATGCTACACCTCATCTGCCTTCTTTCATCGTTATCGCCCTTTCCTGTCGTGGTCCAGCTTCCCGAAATGACAGGGCTTCATCCAATGGTGGGGAGCACTGACTTTGAAGGCAGAGACGTAGGGCTCAAATGCAAACCCAGCTGTCACTTACTGCAGAACCGTAGACGAGTCCATTTCTTGGAACCTCAGTTTCCTTGTCTGTGAAATAGATAAGGCCAGTAACAGGGTCCACCTGGTGGCGTTGTTGAGACCATGAAAGGCGTGAACATGGTGATGATGAAAAGGCATACAGCACCCGACATTCCCCACCCAGGTGCGTGTCAGCAGCTCTGGCTCTACGGTGTATCACGTATATCACGTGGTCTCCTTATATGTACAAAATATGATAGTTACACTCTTTTATTATATACCACATAGCTACATTATATATAAAGTGTCAGCTATTTTTATTATTTATTTATTTATTTATTTATTATTTTTAAAGATTTTGTTTATTCATTTGACAGACAGAGATCACAAGTAGGCAGAGAGGCAGGCAGAGAGAGAGAGGAGGAAGCAGGCTCCCTGCTGAGCAGAGAGCCTGATGCGGGGCTTGAACCTAGGACCCTGAGATCATGACCTGAGCCGAAGGCAGAGGCTTAACCCACTGAGCCACCCAGGGGTCCCTTAGCTATTTTTATTATTCTATTATTTGATAGAACAAATAAAATGTGTAACAAGATTTGTAAAATACCATAGACTAAATGCCAGTCACTCCTCTTTAGGTCGTTCTATTACAAGAGTCGGCCAGCTTCCTCCTCAGGTAGCCTGCCTGCCTGTCTTCCCGCCTTCCTCCCTCCTTCTCTCTCTCAAATAGCCTTTATTTATTTACTGTAAAAACACAATATATAATCTATGCTCTACGTTTTAAGTGTGCAGTGCAGTATTGTTAACTATGGGTAGGATGTTACAAAGCAGATGGCTAGGACTTCCTCATCTCCTCGGACAGAAACTTCCTGTAACCTTTTTTTTGCAAGAGGGAACAGCGCAGCAGAACATGCTGTTATGACAAGTGTCCTGCAGGTGGCAGCAGAGGTCTAAGGTTTGGAAAACGTGGATTTCCGTAGACCCAATATCCATCATTTGTAGGGGAGGGAAAAGTCATCCCGTGGTCCTGTTTTTTGCATCTTAAATTACCCTTTGTTATTATTACCATTGCTGGGAAAGGATGTGCCGGGTTATTTCGGTAAGCCGCTCTAATGCAAATCGTATCTGGGAAGTGGGAGGCTGTTTTTGTTAATTAAAACCCTGGGGCAAATGAGAGTATTAGTGCATTCATAGGATGCAGGAAGTGAAACTCGTGGGAAGGTAAGCGGAGGGCTTGTATCAGGAAGCAAAGGGCTCCCCGGGGTGTGGGTGGGCACATCCTTTGGCCCCAGGACTCTGGTCTGTAGGCAGAGGCACAGCCAAGGAAAGTCAGCTGAGCCCTCTAAATCGCAGGGCCAGAGCAGAGTCCCCTCTTGCCTGGGTGGAAGGCTTGAGCCTCTGGAATCACCTCATTCAAGCTTCAGATAATATATAGAGTCTACAGTGTCTATGAGTACAAATCAGATTCTCTGCTTCTAATAGAGATCAGGGGAGTAATACAATGGATAAAAGTAGGCCAAGGACGCTGTCAAGCAAGGTTCGGTTCTTCTGTGCAACTTAATAGGCAATACTTGATAGCGACCACCAGATGGCAGTATTGCACCACAAAATACTCCCACCCACAGATTGCGGCTCGGAAGCGAAGTGGAGCTCTACAATCACACCTGTTTCCCATTTGTAGCGGTAATTGGAATTATGCTTATAGGGAGCAATTATTTGCACTTTTTCCATAAATAAAACATACACTTTTTTGGTTAATAGTGGCTGCTTTAGGTATACTTTAGTTACTGTTTTGGGAAGAAGAGAATCTAAAGGTCGTATTGTCTCTATTATGATTCAAAAATTATTTGTGGGGTAGGGGGATACTAAGCAGCATGTGAATTTGAGGTATAATATCCCCACAGCAAGAATATATCAGCTGCTGTGAAACTGCAAGACAAAAACAGCATAAAACTGTCCGGTTCATAATTTACTCTGATTTGCATCCTACGGCTTGTCTCTAAAAGCATAAGACACAACGGTTACAAAATACGGCTTGTATTGTTTACATGGTTTACAACCACTTACGTACCAAATAGGTCTCTGTAAAATGTGTCCATGTGGTTGAAGAGATGGAAAAGGTGATGCTCAGATCAGGGCTTGTATGTCAAGTACCTGGCACAAGCCACACACATAGCAGGGATCTTAATAAATGGACGCCGTTGTTCCATTTATTAAGAAGGAGTAGATTCGGGAGTGAGTGCAGCCATCCTTCATGCCCTACGAGAGCGGCCACGCAGTGACATATCGGGCCGTTGCTTTAGTGGAAACACCGCAGGCTGGGCTGTCTGCTCCATGCCCCAGAGAATGAGGTCAGCGCGGGAAAGGAAGGGGCTCTACCTTTCAACAGACACTGCAGACCGCAGCGCTCAGCAAGGGAGCCTTAATACCTTTTGAGAAGATCAAATCCATTGTTTCCCCTACTTTGTTCCATTTGGGTTAAATCTCTGGGGTAAAGACACTCCTGGGTGATACAGAGCAAAAATGAAGGGCCTTAGGAGCTGGGATCATCCAACTTCCAACATGCATTCTTGCCTTAACACATCCATGAGCTCCTAGGAGGCGCCGCTGGGGTGAATTCCGGGACGGAGCTAGGTCTCCTGCTTGGGCTGTTGTAGACTCCAGCCGTTCCTGAAGCTTTTCTTTCCTTCTTCCCCTGCCACCTTCCTTCCTTTCCTGCCTCACCCTTCCTCCCTCCCTTTTTTCTTTCTTGGCATGCCCATACTTTATTTCTTACTATATGCCCTTTATTTTAGTTCCAAACATTAGAAGTAAGCAGTTGATTTGACTTAATTCCATTATAGGCTGAATGCTGCACTCCCTGCCCCCTTCCTGTATTGAAGTCCTAGTCCGTTAGTGTCTCAGCATGAACTGTATTTAGAGATAAGGTCTCTAAACCAGGAATTCAGGTTAAATAAGG
>NC_081558.1:203498155-203788822 GCF_022355385.1 Mustela nigripes | reverse complement strand
TTTGTGGTACACGGCACAGCAGCGCCGAGCTGCTGCCTCCTGATGGCGCTCCGGAGAAGAACGAGGCACACACAAGTCAGTGGTCAGTGGCAAGAGAGCTGCAGGGGCGACACCCAGCAAACTAATGCAGCCTCTGAGATGACCCTCCTCCTCCTCCTTTAATATGGAACACTGTAGGAAGTTGTGCTTCCTGGCACAGGGGCCATGCAGAACCCCTCAGCATCATTCCAGCTTTAGTATATGAGCTGCTGAACGAGGGCTCCCCTTTGATTCTCTAATCCCCCAATTTACCAGAGTTTTTTTTTTTTTTTTTTTTAATTGGCTCTTCTGGACCTGGTCCCTCACCGGCTGTCACCCCACGCCACTGTCCCCGCACACTCCGCCACTCTGATTGCGTTTGCGCGTCGGTGAGCAGACCCAGACTGGCGGCATTTCTCAATGGCCCCGCACGCTAATTCATTTTAATCTGTAATATCGCTGGTGTTCGTAAGCGTGATCAGGAAACAGAAGAGACTCACAAATGTGGTGCTGTGTGGGGGGGAGGAAGGAAGACCACGACCAAAGATAAGAATTTTGGTCTGAAATGTCCTCTTACTGTTGAACAGGCAAAGCTTGTCTCCCTCTCTCCAACAGACACATGGATAACGCTCTTCAAAATCCCCCGGTTTGGGCAAAAACACTGGAAATCTGCAGGTGGCAACATGACCTTGAACATGGTTATTTCAGAGCAAAAGCTTTGCATCCTTGTCCTGCTGTTTGTTTCTTTCCTTCTTTCTTTTTCCTTCCTTTCTTCCGTTCCTCCCTCCCTTTTCTTTTTTCTTTCCTTTTCTCTTCTTTTCTTCATAGTGGGCAAGCTACCAGAACCTTTTAAAAAAATGCTTATTTATGGTGCAAACTTGGAAAAGCAGTTATGCCTGTTTCTCAAGTTCCCTCCCGTGGCTGCTGCTACAAAGTGCCATTCAACAGCAACCCCTGGAAGGCCTCTAGGCAAATACACGGTTATTCAGCGACCCACTTGGAGAACCCCAACTTGGATTTAAACACGTTTTGATATTACACCTCAGAGTTGTTCCCAGCCGTCTGTTGAGTGCCTGAAGATACGTTTTTCCAAATGTTAACGTGATGATGATTTTCAGAATTTACAGCAGCACAATGACAAGGCCAGGAGCTGCCTTGGAGACTGTAGCTACTCTGTAGTGGACGGAGGGGTAGACACCCTACAGACGTTCCCCATTTATTGTCTAAGTAGTTGCTTCAGGGAACTCCAATAAGGACCATCGTCAGCAAAATCTAAAACCCCAAACTAGAGGTCAGCAAACTTTTCCTCTGCAGGTCCAGGTAT
Source organism: Mustela nigripes (assembly GCF_022355385.1). Taxonomy (NCBI): domain Eukaryota; kingdom Metazoa; phylum Chordata; class Mammalia; order Carnivora; family Mustelidae; genus Mustela; species Mustela nigripes. The sequence continues at coordinate 203,787,480 of NC_081558.1, read as the reverse complement.
GTAAATATTTTCAGCTTCTTGGGCCCCGTGGTCTTTATCACAGCTGCTGTTGTATCCCCAAAGCAACCACAGATAAGACAGACACCAGTGGGCAAAGCTGTGTCCCAATAAAACTTTATTTACAAAAGCACGCAGGGAGATTGGGCTTTGCTTGCCAACATCTGCTTTAAACCTGGGCCTGCTATCCCTCTGAGGAAGACTCTGTATGGAGTTTGAACTCGTGTATACACTATACTTTTCTTCATTTTTTCCCACCCTTAAATGCTGGCATGTTTCACACATATTTCATTTATGGTCTTGTGTCATCTTTTTTTTTGAAGGTAAAATGTTGGCTTGGGTGGAGTACGGAACTGACTCTCGAGCTGGATGTTGTAGATCAGTCTGATCATGATGTTGGCCTCGGCATCTCATTTTTTTTTCTTCCCATGGGACTCGTCTGGGTTGGGCACAGGCTTAGGGATCAGGGTGTAGATTTGGGACTGTGCTCAGAAATGGTCTCGTGAGTATCAAGGCAATGGAGAGAATGCTCTTAAGGCATCTTGCACTAAAGCATGTGCCTATTAACTAAGCAACAAGCTTATGGAGTAAATTACATTAGTAATTATATTAGAGATCATGTACATATACATTTATGAACAGTGGCCTGTAGGTAACAATATGCATTAAACATAGGCATTAAATTCTCAAGAAGTTGATGTATTTATTTACTTACTTATTGGATGTACTTATTAATCTATATTAATCAGGCCTCATGGGTGCTAATTCCACATTCAGTCCACTTGGGACCATTAGCCAATGTCTAGTCTCTAGTGAAAGATGGTTTAGATGGAGATGATGACAATGAGTGGAAATCAGCAAACATAAGGTCCTCAAGGCTATCTCCAGGTAGACTGGAGCCCTGAGGGACCCCAGACCATTTTGCTTCTTGAAGAGATTCCCTCGAGGGAATCGACCTGCTAGGTTATTTCCCAGCTCTCCAGACTGGAGCAGATCCCACAGGAATAAAGCGGGTAACTTACAGGAATTCACTGTGGTGAACTTCTTGCGCAGCCGGTCGAGATGGAAGGGTGCTTTGGGTAGCTTCTGGCCTCCCCTTAATTCTAGCCCGAAATCTAAGATCTAAGAACATTACAGGAGTGAAGCTCTTGCATATGAAACTGACGCTGTTTAAGGAAACTTCTTCTTTCACATAAAAGCCCCTCAAGGTACACTTTGGATAGACTGTATGGGTTAATTTATGAATAAACTGTCATCTGTATGTGTAGTATGATACCCATGGCTGAAAAAGTAGGCAGAAAGAGAAAAAACTAGGCAGAAACCCATGTTTGGCCTTCAAATGTTGAGCTGGCGTCATTTGAATTCCTTCTTTATGTCAGCTCTCATAGGGAAGCAAAGGCATTCCAGAGGCTTTCCTGTACAAAAAGAGACTTTGTCTATTTTCACCTTTCTTGACAGTTTGGAAATCTTATTGCGTGGCCTGGGTTACAGAAATAGGCAAAACTAAATAGAGAAATCTGCTTTGTGGGAACAGACTTGGAAAATGTGGTTTCTAAGATAGTGATAGGCTTTATGTACGGGGCTTTCTGTTATAATTATACTTAAAGAACCAGAAAAGTGAATTCAGATGAAAAACATGCATTGGGTACTTGGAAGGTGTACCTTCTGTAGACAGGTTGTGTAAAACCCTATCAAGGGAATTCTCCAGAAAAAGACTTGAGAATTTGCTCAAGGTGTTGGGATGAAAAGTACTGCTAAGTTGTTTTAATGACTGGCTGTAATTTGATGGAAAGAGGAAAAAAAAAAATCCCCCAGATGATCCACAGTAGACTTACTTCCTCATGCTCCATGGATAATTTCTGGGAAACATGTTCATTTTCCACCCTTACTTGACAAGCTTTGAATATGTATTTTCACTGCGCATCTGAACATCTTTCCTAGGTTCCTGAACTGTGCTGTCCAATATGGCAGCCACCGGCCCTGTATTGCTACTAAGTACTTAAAATGCGACGACTGTGTCTGAGGAACTGAATTGTTAATTTTACTGAATTTCATTTAATTTAAATTTAAACAACCACTGTGGTTATTGGCCATTTTATTGGGGGGGGGGTGGCAGGACAGATATAGAGTATTTCCATCATCGTGGAAAGTTCTATGTAGTGCTCTGTTCTAGAGTGTGAGAGATCCAATTTTTTTCAGAGTTGTTTTCAATATTGGAAACGGTTTTCTCCCAGCTGACAAAGTGTAAAAAGGAAGGCTGTGAAGAGAATGACTTTGCTCCCATTTTATTCAGACAACATCAATATTTGTTCAAAACGTTCCCCCCTTACCCTGAGTTATTCCATTTCTTTTTACCTGCAGCATTTTGTATTTCTTTTTTCTCATGTAGTTAAATACAAATATAGTAATTTCAGGCAACTCTTTACTTAGTTGTGCTTGAAATATCCCCCCTCATCCTTAGAATCCTAACTGAGTGGCCAACCCCACATTCTCAGTAGGGAAGACAAAGAAGAGAGAGACTTGTATTCTTTGTGCCAAACAGGAAAATGCTGTGGGTTAGCGATAGAAAATTCAGAGGGAGGAGGCTTTCTGGGTCTTGAAAATGGACTCAGAGATGTGCATGTGAATGTACCTTCCTGCTCTCTTTAGTTTCTCAGGAAGGTATCTGTAAGTATCTCATTTAGCCTTTTTTTGTTTTTGTTTCTGGTCTCACGTTAAGTACACATTAGCTTCAGGAAAGAGAAGACTAAGCCTTTATTTTTATTTTTTACTTAGAATTGAAAATAATTAAAATGTATTCAGCTTCCACCATCTCTACTCCCTTATACAAACAGAACATTCAGAGTTTAGATACACTTTTACATATTTGTTTCCCCATTTGAAAAATGGAACAAGAAGTTGAACAATAGTTTACACGTTGATGTCTGAAGGATACATAAAAAACCCCGAAATAATTTGACAGAAAAATTTTTCAGAAGCACTTTGGAGTGGACACTATATTTTTTTCTCCCCAAAGGTTGGTTTTGCAGACTAAGAGACCATGGACTTGGAATTCACAATGTATTGAAGAGACCTTTATTTTTTGGTCATGGTTTACAACCATGTATTTCAGGATGTACGTAATGGATCTCGAAATGGTCATATACCATCAAAATGGTCAAAATGATAATTTTCTGATAATTCCATCAGAAAAAACAAATTGAAACCGAAACACATTGAAATTATGAAGGAGCAATCTGCCTGCGGGCACCCATCCTGTCTGTTTTGTCCCCAGGCTAAACCCAAGCACCCCGCGGCATCTGTGCTATACTTGGTTTCTGTAGAATGAAAGCATTAAAATGTACCAGTCAGTCCTTCTAGTATTATGGAGTAAGCAATATAACCATAGGAACGTAGGGAGTCAGGGCCACCTCTGGATGGTTTTTGAGGCTGGAGATCCTACTGTTCAGGGAGGCAGACACGACTTGGGATAAGCCGCCTCATGGACAAGGCTTAGTCTCCGGGTCTCTCCACAGGACTATTTCCTGTGCTGCAGAAAGGTTTCTGGAGAGGCAGACCCAGTGTCAGAAACAGACAGGGTTAGCTGTCCCTGCTGGCATTTACACTTGAAGGAGCTTCTGGGCTTTCCGGTTGATGTAAAGTAGAAGCATAGGAGTGGAAGAGAGTCACCCCCAGGTCTGCATCGACACCCAGCTTCCTATCCCTTCCCCTTTATTTTGTCTCCTCTGTAGATTGTCAGAAAAATGAATCAGCAACATTGCATCCCACTCAAAAGATTGCCAGCATCTTCTCCAAATAATAGCCATCAACATATTTAATAGACTTCAGCTGTCTTTTTGGGCGATCTGGCAGAAAACTTAACTGAAAAAAAAAAAAAAAAGAGATTCTTAAAGAGAAGCACTGCTTTATTGCTTAAATGTGGAAATAATGGAGACCACCAGCTAAGCTAATAGTTTCGTGAAAAAGAAAGTTAAATAGGTCGTTTGCTACTTCAATAGCATATAGTAAATGGAAGGTGACCAAGGGGAGTAATACGTGAAAAGGGGCTCCAGTTTACCCCCAGCTCGTTACTCTTCTGAGCTCTCCACCCTCAAGAGGGATCTACATATCATCTGAAGGAGCAAGAAACAATCTGTGATCCCTCCAAGCGGACTGTCTGCACACAAACACCACACAGTGCAATTCACGCTTCCACGTCTCCCTTCCTCCCTCAAACCCTCTCTTGCCCGTGTTTCTCCCTGAAAGGGATTCTTGACTTCGTGCTTCCTTCTTGCCCTTGGACGCTGGCTGGACTCCAAGCAGCAATGGAAACGTGTGAGTTTGGCAGACCTGACCTGGGAAATTAGGCAGTTTGGGACATTTAGCCAGTTTAGCCCAGAGGTGAGAGCTGTGACATGAGGTATGCACAGAAAGGCACGATTCCTGACAGCTGTTGAGAGTCCTTCAAAGAAATATATGTCCCCGAATAGCTTTCATTCGGAGGTTGGTGCACGCCTCCGAGGTGGCCCAGAAATCACTGAAGCTCATCTTGTTTCTTTCTTTCTCCCTCCTACCCTCCCCCTCTCCCTCTTTCTCCTTCTTCACCTTCTATGAACTATTTAAGCTCTGAAAACCATTTAAACCCAAGTGGACCATGATATCAACTCTTCCCCAAAAAAAAACAGAAATAAAAAAAGGCTGATATTTGCAATCTTGTTTTTTCTGGCCCTGCCCCCAGACCCTCAAAAACATTTAATAATAAATAGATAGAACTCCACCAAGGGCAGAAAATCCCCCCACCCCCATTAGTATTAGTCGGGGCTCTTGTCTCTTTCTATGTCTGAGTTTGGAGTCTACCCCTTCTCTTCTGTTCTCTCTGCAGAAGAGAGATGGGAGCTCCTGGGACTTCCTATAAAGAGGGGATTTAAAACTCTATGAATCTTTTTTTTTTTTTTTTAAGATTTATTTATTTATTTATTTGACAGAGAGAAATCACAAGTAGTCGGAGAGACAGGCAGAGAGAGAGAGGGAAGCAGGCTCCCTGCTGAGCAGAGAGCCCGATGCGGGACTCGATCCCAGGACCCTGAGATCATGACCTGAGCCGAAGGCAGCGGCTTAACCCACTGAGCCACCCAGGCGCCCCTAAAACTCTATGAATCTTGAAACATGAGTAACTCAAGGAAACCCGAGCGCCAGTTTTGACTTTCCCATCCGGACGGGTCCTGGCTTTTATTTCCTCTGCACCTGCCTCTCGTGTCCTTTTCTTCGGGAACAAACACAGTCAGCAGGGTATCTAGAAAGGATATAAACATATTCAGTTTCCGGTTTGGGAACCGTGAGTCTCCTGTTCCCCCAACCCCCCTGAAGTGAGGTGTGGAAGCATCCTGATGTTTGATTGTCCTGATGACAGAGCAGGAGGCAAAGAGAGATTAGGTTCTGTGGACTGGGACAGCCAGGAGATAAAGGCGGGTGGGTCTCCTTCTAGGGATGGTGGGCACCTGACCTTTCCTTCACTGACTTCCTGCCTGTCCATATTCTCACGCTTGCAGCGGGAAATGGGCTGCTGTCCTAGTCCCCTTACTGCAGCAAGAGCTACTGTGAGTGTTGCTGCTGGACTTTGTACGGAAGTCTCATGCATGCTGTCTGTGGCAGATTGCAAAATGTGCTCTCAACCTTTCACACCCCAACCCCCCGCCCTTATATCCATGCGTCCTTTCAATGTGACTTTGCAGCTCCTTTGATCAAAAGGTAGCATCTGTTTTCCACTGCATGTGGGCTGACCTGCTATGGTTTTTAGAAGGTAGTAGAAGTGATGATGAGCCAGCAGTTGATGGGTCTCTGTTGTGGACAGAATTCCAAGAAGACCCACAGTGACCCTCACTCTTGTGTAATCTCCTCGCCTTGAGTTGCTCAGACCTGTGAGTATGACGACGTACCAGTCTTCTGATTCCTTTGTAGCAGGAGGGATTTTTAGAAAATATAATAGCTCTACAAATCCCTTGACTTTAAGACAAAGAAAGTGTCCTGGTGGGTCTCACCTAACCCTACGGGCCCTTGAATCGGGTCTGGAGATCAGAGACTGAAGAAGTCAGAGATCTGAAGCCTGAGAACTATTGGAAGCACCCTCTCTGGTTGTAGAGGCTCCTGTGATAAGGAGTGTGGGAAGCCTCTGTTTTGCTGAGAGTGACCTCTGACTGACAGCCAGCAAGGAAACAAGGACCTCAGTCCTACAATCACAAGGAACTGAATTTTGACAACACCCAAAATAAGATGGGAAGCAGATTTTTCCCCCTAGAGTCTCCAGAGATGAACTCGGCCTAGCTTGTTTCCAGCTTGTAATGCCCAGAGCAGAGCAGCCAGTCCTATTCTGCTGAACTTCTGATTTAGAGAACTGTGACCTAATAAATGACTGTTGTGTTAAGTTCATGGTAATTGTTATACTAGAGTAAAAAATTTAGACAGTCTCAAAAGACCTGTGCATTTCTGTCCTCTCCTGGAGCCTTGCCAAGGTTATGAGACTATGGCCAGACTATTCGGCAGGGAATGAAGCACAATTGAAGTGTCCTGCTGAAGGCTGGGCTACTTCTAGAACCAGAGCCACGTTGTTCCCCAAGATGCCCAAGGGAGGTCAGCCAGAGTAGAACACTTAGCTTATCCCAGTCTAGACTGCTAACCTGCAGAAGCATGGGTGCTGCGGTCTGAATGTTGGGTTCCCCTGGATTCATATGTTGAATCCTAACCCCTCTGTGAGTAGGGCATGAGGACAGAACCCTCACGAATGGGATTGGTGGTCATACAGGAGAAGTTCTAGAGAGATCCCTCACCCCTTCTGCCATATGAGGTTATAGCAAAAAGGTGAACCACAGATCAGGCTCTCACCAGACACCAAATCTGCCAGCACCAAGATCTTGGACTTCCCAGCATCCCAAACCCTGAGAAATAAATGCTGTTGTGATAAGCCACGCAGTCTGTGGAGTTTTGTGGTAGTAGTCGGGACAGACTGAGACAATGGGCTGCAAGAATTCTGTTGCTTGGTCTGTTATGTTTTGGGGTGGTGTGTTGTCAGCATTATATCACTGGCATACCTTCTATCCTCGTGAGCAGACCCCCCCCCCCTTTGGATGTCTTTGCTTCATGGGGACATGTACATTATCACATTCGGAAGGGGTAGGTTGATTTTGCTGTCTAGTGTTGAGACCTCATTTCCATGAGGTATTGGACAGTAGACGACCTTTGAGCCGATGAAACTGTGGCATGGTTTGGAACAGGATTATCGTACAGCTTGTGTCAAAATTCTTCATTGCCGTTCCAATTCTTGGTGGAAACATGATCAATTTATAAACATTCTTTGTGACCAGGAGCTCAGGATCAATGATTTTAACAACCCAACTTTTCACAACTGGAAATTGGAAATGATTATAAATTGCAAGAATGTAAAAAAATGAAAGTCATCTTGCCAAAGCAGACAGACAGACGGTGGCAGACAAGAAATGTAAAACATGGAGATAAAAGCATTTCCACGGTGGGCTCATGTTGTCGGACTTTAAAGTTGTACAGACAAATGTGCATCCAAATGAGACTGAACTGTCCTTAGTAAATGCAGGGAGCTGTTTCACCTACTGGGAACTCTTCTTCAGCCTGTTTTATGTTTTCTAGATAGACAGGCAGTTCTGTGAAACAAATATGGGGGAGGCTTCATTTTATTTTCAACTCCTGATCTGGATATTAGGGGTCTCAGATTTAGAAATTTCAATTTCTACAGCATTTCAGTAACAGGAGGACCATTGTAGCCTCCAGTGTTACTGTCTCTGTCAAGGAGCCGTGATGAAGGTCCATCCCCATCCCCAAAGGAACCAAGGAATGTGGGGACAGACGTCAGTGAAGGGAGGTCGCTCTAAGACTAATGTGAAGGACTAATGTGAAGACTCGATCAGCAGTGGGGCTGCCCTTGTGGGCAGGTTAGGTGGGGCTGTGGCAGGCAAAGAATCAACAGTGATTTGCAGAACAAATAGAAGAACAACAGGCAGTTTTTTAGAAGGTCAGACCGGGCAGGGGCGGGGGATGTCTCCACATAAAATCTGGAGGTAAGGAGCTTAATTTGGCATTTGTAACCCATAAATAAGAGGAGAACAAAGTGTAGGATGAGGACAGGCGGATATGAGTATTCAAACCATCCTTGGAGAGGCCTGAGGGTCATCACTGGTTTCTCTGATATGGAGACCTGCAGGTATGTCCTAGGAGGAGAACTGACTTCTGGATGCTCGATGTGTTTGCCGAGATCCTCGGCTGGAAATTGTTACGGATGCTGACCTGAGAAACAGAGTCAGTGCACTCTAGGAGGGATTCTGCTCGGTGCACATAAATGAAGACTGGGCAATTTGTTCAAATGCTATCGCTGTTCCTTTGTGCTGTCAGGCGGAGGTGATGAAGAGAGGGCAAACTGACCCCCAGTAAAGCCTCAGTCTGGCACGGTTCTATTCTAGAAGAATCTGGGTCTTACGAACAAGCAAATTTGATCTGGAAGGGGAGACAGGCTTCCATGGGACATTTGGAAGAGGAGAATGATGGTTAGGACTGAGACTTAGCAAAAGCCCAGTTTTTTTCTTGTTTGGATGGAATCTTTTCCTCTGGGGGGTGGGGGTCACTATACAGTATGCCTCTCTCTTTCTGGGAAACATTATTCATACAGATTTCTTTATCCTGACCCGTGGACCCCCATCTAGTCTCTTTCCACATTGCACCCCTCTTGCCACAGCCTTCTGTCATTCTAGACAAGGGCAGAGCATCTTAGTGCAGGAGTACCAGAGGGAGACGGGCCTAAGTATGTCCCTGACCCAGAGTCTCTTGTCTCTATGTCTCTATTCCCTTCACCTGTGCATACCTTCTTGGCAGACCTGGAACATTCCTCTGCTATAGCATCCGTTGTATTGTCTTTAGGTATCCACTTGTTTCCTCTACATTAGACCCTGTGCTCCTGACATACAAATCCTTTATTTCATTCATGTCTGACGGTAGGCACACATCACAGGGCCTGACACACACGGGCACTCAAATATCCACTGAATAAATGTAACTACATATGAGGGTACTACACGTATGACCATTTTTTTTTTGTTAAAATAATTTTGGGGGCTGTTTCTTTTAAAAAAAATGATGTGAAATCATAGAGACAAAAGTCCCTAGGCATGGTATCTCTTGAGATACATAGGGCTAGAAATAGCTGTTGTATGGAGCTTGTACTTCAAAGGGTGCCGGGCACTAAGTGTTGCCATGTTTGATCTCTGGTTTGTATCAGAGAACTAAAGGGCAGGAGAGGCTGAGGAGTGGAAGAGAACAAATATCTTGTTTTAAGTTCAAAGCAGTGCTTTTGTGACCTATTACATTATCAGGAGTGACACAGCCCACCCCTGCCCTCCGGATAAACCTTTGGGTGTCACCAGTTCTGTCTGGGCTATGAGCTATGGGCATATCTCTTGGCTGTAAGCATGGGGGTCCCAGTCCTGAGGTGCTCTTGTCTGTGGCTTTCCCGGGAGGCCAGTGATTGACTTCACTGCCTGCCTGCTTTTAAGCCAGGTGTGTGTTTTATTTTCTGGCAGAGCTATTGTTTCCTTACTGTCCTAAACCGTCAGATTTAGGGGATATTTAAGGTCGCAAAAGAAGCAGTTGAGCCTCATTCCTGAAATGAGATGTTTTCACTGGCAAGGAGAAATGTCTTCATCAAATAGTGGCTTCCAAGCAGATTCTGAGTATGGGGAAGTATAATTACAATACAGAGTATGGCCCTTTTTCAGGGATTGGGTATTTATGGATTCTGGTTTCATCACATAGTATCTGCATGACTGTGGGTTACTCAATCTCTATAAGCTTCAATTTCTTTGTATGCAAAATAGACATCATAATATAAACAGGGAATTGTGAGTGCTGGCGGGGGGGCTGCTCATTCCTTACTCCTGATGTTTCTTTCCATTTGGAAGGACCACCTTCTTCCCTTTCTCCCCTCTCCATTATCATCAGACTAAGGCTGATAGCCTCTCTCTACTTCTCCCTCACTCATTCAGAAATCGTTTAGTCAGTTGGCAGGTATGAAAGAACACATGCCGGGTGCCTCTATCCTCTATCATTTCTCCTGGGGACAGGCTGCTTACAGGGAGCCAGAATTTTTCCTGCAGAGATGAGACAAGAACAAAGAGAGGTCAGCTGCCCTCCCCCGGCACCACCTGACTCGTCTGCCATGGCGGGCTCTGCGCTGTGATCCCCGCCTCCTGGTAATCATGTCCCGTGTATAATTTCCCCTCCCCTTCAAGGGTGGGCATGACCTGGTGACTTGCTTCTAACAAACAATATGGCAAAGTGATGGGATATTGCTTCTGAGATTAGGTTACAGAAAGACTGTGATTTCTGTCTTTCTGGACCCCTTTCTGTATCATAAAGCCCTCGAGCCCAGCAAGGTGCTCTTTTAGAAATGGCCCTAAGGAGAGGTCCACACAGCAAGGGTCTCATGTCTCTGGCAATGGCCAGCAAGGAACTGAGGTCCTCAGTCCAGCGGCCTGAGGAACTAATCCTGACCATAGCTGGTGAGACTGGAAGCCAGTCTTCTCTTGCTTGAGCTTTTGATGACCACAGCCTCGCCAACACCTTGATCGTAGCCTCAGAAGAGTCTCTGAACCAGACCCCAAATTAGCTGGGCTGCACGCAGATCCCTTGATCCACATAAACTGTGAGATAAGAAATGTTTGTTGTTTAAAGTTACTACATTTTGAGGTTATTTGTTACACAGCAGCTGGCTAGACCTGGGTGATTCTTGCATTCAGTTTTGGGGAGCCCATTGTCCCTCAGATGTAAGTGTATTCTTTAGCTGTACCCAGACTGGTCACGAAGATGATCATTTGCTCCCTGCCTGCATTTTACTTTTTTCTTTTTTAAGATTTTATTTATTTATTTGACAGAGAGAGATCACTAGTAGGCAGAGAGGCAGGCAGAGAGAGAGAGAGGGAGAGAGAAGAGGGTAAGCAGGCTTCCTGCTGAGCAGAGAGCCCAATGCAGGGTTCGATCCCAGGACCGTGGATTCATGACCTAAGCCGAAGGCAGAGGCTTAACCCACTGAGCCACCCAGGTGCCCCTGCATTTTACTTTTTATCTCATTTCCCAAATGTCCATTAATTCGGAACCTGGACAAGGGAGACATGTGTTATTTATCAGCCACCAGGCCTCTGCTAAAATCCCCCACGCAAAGGGTTTTCATGGGGGTTCCTTGTCTTTAAGAACTGCTGTAGGGATTGGTGCAAGTGAAGTCAGTAGCTTTGCCCGAGACAGGGTTTTTCCTGTTTCTCTGCTATCATTAAAAATGCTCGTGTTCTTTCTAGTCCCTTTGCAGGCTGATGCCAGAGGCTTATGCACTTTGAAGTCTCTGCATCTCCAAACCCAATTCACAAACTTTTCCAAGGCCACTGTCTTGGCCTCGCCGTTGGCTCCTCCCATCGAAACCTCCGCATCTGAGGCCCAGATCCCAGTAGTTGTAGAAATCTCAAGTTCATGTGAAGTCAGCGTGGGAGGAATGCGGGAGCTTAAGCAGCCACTGAATTTCGGGGTCACTTCAGGAGGAGGACGGGCTTCCTGCCCTATCGTCGAGGCCTGCGCATGTTACTTCGGGGAGCAAGAGAGAGAGATCCGGACTATTATTAAATAGTTAAAGATTTCTTGGAACGTGTTCATGAGGCTGCAAGCATTCGGGCACCCTTTGGTTTTTTCTCACTTGCTCGTTTGGGAAATTTAAATGTGTGCACTTAATTCCAAGGCTTTGGTCACTCCTGGACATCTCTCAGACATGCTCCAGGATTGCCCCCTGGATGGACAGCCTCTCACTAGGGCTGATAGCCCCTGTTGGGCAGGGAGTGGGCACCGTTTGACCCCCTCTGGAGGGAAAGCGGGTGGAAACATGGGGCTTGGCAGCTCAAGAAAGTTAAAATGTGCTGTCTCCATTTCTTCTCTTGCATCCTATTTCAGATTTTTTTTTTTTTTTTTTTTGGTAAAGGATTTTAAAACAGAAAAACAGCATTTGGATTTTATAAAATACAACAGATCAATTCCTACTTGTGGTTTTACCCTGCAGCATAGAGAACAGTTCTAACAGATATTTTTCAAAAATCATTAGGTTCACCAGAATTTAAGCTGGCCCGTGACATTTGGAGTGGATTCATTTTTTTTTTAAACCTAATACTTTTCCACTCCCCACTGGTCTCTGGCCTTTAATCCTGCTCTCTACAACACGAATTTGGGGGGAAAAAAACATGTATTTGCCCACTGAAGATATACTTTCATATTCTTTCACATTCACGAGTTTCTGAGCAAATGTAACTGTTTGCATAGGAACAAAAGCATGGCTGATGAATTTCCCACTGTTTAGCCAGCCTCCACGACTTTTCATAATCCTCAATTTCTGATACCAACCTCTCAATTTCCTCTGGGGCTACCCTGGTGATATGGTTATTTTTGTATCTGCATTAGATTATATAGGGTAATCAAAAATCATTGGTGATAGTTGTTAAAAATGGGTTTTATTTTAGGAGACATTATATAATTTTAATATAAAGTGAATATGGAGTAGATCTGCCTAGTTAATTTGTGAAAGTACCTGTCATTTAACTAGGGCACTGGATTAGTTTCCTATTGCTACTATAATAAATTACCAAAAACTGAGCATTTAAAACAGCACTATTCTTAAAAATCTGACAGGTCTGGAGGTCAGAAGTTCTGAAATGGGTCTCCTGGGGCTAGCTGTCAGCAGGGCTGTTTCCTTCTGGGGGCTTGGGGTGGGAGGGGGTCTGTTTTCTTGCCTTTCCAATATCCAGAGGCTGCCTGCATTCCTTGGCTCATGGCCCTGCAGGGCTTCAATCTCTTTCTTTTGTTATATCTCCTGTGACTCTGACACTCATGCCTCCTTCTTTCATTTACAAGGATTCTTCTGATTCTAGTGGGCTCACTCAGGTAATTCAGGGGAAAAAAAATCTCCCTGTCTCAAGGTTTCTAAATTAGTCCCAACTACAAAGTCTCTTTTTGCCATGGAAGCCATGGAAGGTGACGCATGCATGTTGCGGAAAAATCTGACACCACCGAGGGAAATCAAGTGGCCCACGGAAACCAGGGAGAACTTAGCCTTATTATTGCTGGCAGGCTCAGCGGGATGGTTTCCCAAGAGTGAGCACCTGACAGCCTTACGGGTGAGTTTTTATGGTTATGGGTGATGGGGCATGGTAATGGCATGTTTTCGCAGTCTCTCAGGGCTGATTGGCCCCTTCTAGTGGAAGTATAATCTATAAGGAGGCGGCTCAGGAGAGTGCTAAGTCATCCTGGGGGACTTGTTTTCTTCTTTTCTTAACCAAACCAGACAGTCATCTGGTCTTTTCTTCGCCTCAGCAGGAGCAATTGAGAGCAGCAGACAGGAAAGAGCTGGGGCCCGGGGGTCTGGATCTTCCTCATGTCCCCCCTCATGATGATTGGCAGGGGTGCCCTAGAGATCATCTTTATCTAGATTTAAGGGACTCTATCCGTGGAGGGCGAGGATACGGGCTGTCGTGTGTTGAGAGACGGTATTTCTGATGAATCAGACAAAGCTGTTAAGGAGACAAGGATAGAGGGTAACTAGGAGGAGTAGGGACAATAAAGGGCCTGCTAGGGGTAATAGCCAGGATGTCCATGATTGTAGGTTGAAACCCCAAGATGTGAGTTCTTCTTGACGACACTGGATGTGTTCCTGGAGCTTGTGAACCTTGGAAGTGATGATCCTGGACTGGTTGATATAGTAGCAACTTTCTTCCTGGAGGAAGAGCAGGTTCCTCCCTTCTCAGCAGTAAGGAGATCTAGGGCTCACCGATTCTGGAGGGTTATTGCCGCCAGACTGGAGAGTTGTGTCTGGAGGGATGTTAATGAATCTGTGATACGTTCCAAGTCATTGCTGAGCTCCTGTGAAAGTTGAAGTAAAAGTTAAGGGAAGTCCTGAGGCCCCATGCGCCAGTAGCTATGCTGGCAAAGACTCTGACCCCCAGGAGGAGTGGTAAGATTACTGCCGGTCGACGTTGGTGGTGAAGAGAGACCCAGGACTGGAACTGGAAGTCCAAGTATAGTGAGGCAGAGGGGAACAAAAACACAAGTATGCAACCAGAAAGGGTGTTACTTTTGTTGTGGCACCTCAAGAGAAGGTTGTTTTTGCAGGAGAGGAAGATGTGGGGTTGGGGGGCTTCAGTAAGGTAGAGGAGCTGTGAAGTTCTGGCAGCCCGGGCCTGGGGCCTCGGTGCAGCCGGGGTAAGAAAGCAAGTTAGATCGTCAGCTAGAAACAGTGGGACTGAGTTTTGTACGGGGCCAAAACTCATAGGGCTTGTATTATTGGGCAACGGCCAGTTAGAAAGGACGGGGATACCCAAGAAAGCCGATTGAACCAAGGGGAGACAAACCTAGCAGGCGGAACCAGTAGGGGAATGGGTTGAGTTGAGCCATACGTGGTAGGAGGTGTTTAAGAGCTGGTGAGTGTAGTTTTCAATGGGTGGCCCTGGGATTGAGGTTTATAGAAGAGAACCTGGGCCGCAGAGGGGGTCTGTCTGGGTAGAGAGTGAATGTTGTTCCGGGGTCCCTCCTGGAAACATACAAATGCAGTCCCCAGCATTGTGGCTGTTCCCAGTAGGAGCCTCCAAGGTTCTGTGGGGTAATTGTGAGTGTTTGGTTGCCCTGGGACATGTAAATCGGGGAGACCCGAAGGTTGCCTGATGTCACCCATGGGGCTATGGTCTTACAACCCCATTGGTCACAAAGGTTTTCCCCACATTCCTCTAACCCCTGGTCTGGGCAAAGATCTATCTGGTGCCCCTGTTCTTTACATAGCCTCCCTTCAAGCACTTGTTCCTTATATGGAGCCAGGAGTTGACATAGGGATATCTGGAAGGTGGGACACTTGCCAGTGGTCTGGTTACGAAGGACTTTGTCCTGGCCTTCCAAAGTCTGGGTTAATTTCCAGTCATATGTTTTTGGGTTAGTGGGGACCCCTGGAGGGAAGAGGCAGAGGAAACTTAGTAGCTGTAACGTGAGGCTCCAGCTGGGTTGAGAATGGAGAGGATGTATTTTAGAGCTTAGGGGCCCTTCTTTAGAGTGATCTTCAGAGGGTTTGATGGTCTCGGATGCGGGATCCGGGTAGCTTGGTCTGGGTTTGCCTTTTTCACTCATGAATGGTGGATCCATGGTATGATATTGGTAAACTTGAGGGCAGTGGGAGTTATGAGAATTACTATATGTGGGCCAGTCCAGGTTGGATGAAGGGGTTCATGTTTCCAGTCTTTAATCCCAGACCTCATCTCCAGGGAAGAAGGAATGGACAGGGGTTCCTAAGGACACAGGGGCCCTCTCTAATATGTGGGCATGTAGTTCTGCAAGGATTTTCCAGAAGTAGCCCTTGATATTGAGTAAGCCTGGCATGTGATATCCATTTCTGACCCTGACTGTTCAGATGAGTGATGACTGAGGGGGAACTTTTACTGTGAGCTCTTGTCCTAGAGTGAGATTGTCAGCCTCCTTGATGAGAAGTGTGGTGGCTGCCCGTAGGCGAGGGGGCCATTCGGGGGTAACAGGGTCTAATTTCTTGGGCTTTTCCCAAGGGCCTATTGGTTGGGGTCAGAAGTCCTAAGGCAATTTTTTTTTTTTTTTTTCATGAACATACAGGCAGAAGGGTTTCCCAGTATCAGGTAGGCCTATGGCTGGGGCCCTTCCAAGTAAGTCCTGAGTTCCTTGAGAGCCTTCTCTTGTCTTGTCTGATTATTGGTCCCGTTAGTGAATCGTATAGGGGCCTGGCTATGACTGAGAACCCTGGTATTCAGATTCTACATAATCCTGCAGCCCCCAGGAACTCACGCAAAGCTTGTTTGGTGGTGGGCTGTGGTAGGTTAGTTATCACGGCCTTTCATTCAGTGCTGAGGGCCCATCTTCCTTGAGCTGTCAAGAATCCTAAGTATTTGACCTCTTGTCTACATAATTGAGCCTTTTTCCAGGATGCTCGATATCCTCTTTCTGATAAGTGATGTAGGAGGCCGAGTGTTGCTTGGCAGCAGGTTTCCTTAGTTGGGCTGGCGATGAGAAGGTCATCAACATCCTGGAGTACCTTGCATCCAGGTCGTTCCCTGGGGAAGTCAGCCGAGACAGAGGCCAGGACTTCACTAAATATTGTTGATGAGTTTTTAAAACCCTGCGGAAGTCTGGTCCAGGTGAGTTACATCTGGCATCCAGAGCTGACATCAGTCCATTCAAAGGCAAAGAGAGGTTGACTTCTGGGGGCTAGGCGAATACAGAAAAAGGTGTCCTTTAGATCGAGGCAGGTAAACCAGCCAGTGTCTGGCAGGATCTGGCTTAAGAGGGTCTAGGGTTTGGCACCACTGGGTGTAGTCTGAGCAACTGGTTTAAGGCACACAAGTCCTGGACAGGTTGGTAATCACCGTTGGGCTTTTTCACTGGGAGCAATGGAGTGTTCCAGGGAGACTGGCAATTGACTAGAATGCCTGCTTCTTTTAGTCACTCTTAGTGGGCCTGTATGCCTATTTGGGCTTCCTGTAAGATTGGATACTGCCTTTGCTGTGGCGGCTGTGTTCCAGCCATTCTAGAATTACTGGAGCTCATTGGATGGCAAGTCCAGGAGGGTTATCTTCCGCCCATACATTGGGGACTGCAGTCAGTAGGCCTTGGGGTTTGTCTCAGGGTGTTCCTGTTCGAACAGTCTCCATTCTTCGTCCCGGGGTGTGTTGAAGGACAAAAGGAGTCGAGGTCCGGCAGGGTTTAGACTCATGGTGTCCTATTCAGAAGATTCGAAGAAGATTCATACTCCTAATTTTGAAAGCAAATCTCTTCCCAGTAAAGGGAGTGGGCAGTCTTAAACGTATAGAAATTGATGGGATACAGTGTGTCTGCCTAGCTTATGAGTTCGGGATTGGCGGCAAAAGGGTTGACTTGTGGCTTGATCCCCTGTGACAACCATGATGGTTACGATTCGTCCTGTAAGGGGTGTCACTGGTGTAGTTACTACCGAATGTTCTGTCCCGGTGTCCACTATGAAAGTGACCTTCTGGCCTCCCACTTTACATCAACCATGGGCTCCCGGGGGCCTAACATTAATGAGCCCTGTCCCTGTCAGTCTGAGTCTATTTTGGATAGTCATAAAGTCTGGATCCTGGTCTGCCTGGCTTTTAGCTCAGGTGGAGGATTTGAATTATTTTGGCCTTTGATTTGGGCATTTGTTCTTCCAATGCCCCATTTCCTTGCAGAATGTGCATTGGTCCTTTTTGAGGGTTCTGCATTGTTGAGGCTGTTCTCTTAACTGTTCTGGTGGTCCTCATAGTTGAGAGTTTTATTGAAGGGCTGTGGCCAGGAGGGTGACCTTTTGTTTCATCTTCTTTTCAACCTTGCATTTTGCTGCAGTGTCTCGGTTTCGATAAAACTTATTGGCTATTTCTAGTAGCTGGGTGATGTTTATCCTGGCAAAACCCTCAAATTTTGGGAGCCTGTGACAGATATCGGGGACTGACTGTGCCACGATGGCTGCATTCACCATCCGTTGGTTCTCGGGTGCTTCTGGATCAAATGGAGTGTATATGCGGAAAGCCTCACAAAGCCGCTCTTAGTAATTACCAGAAGTTTCTTCCACGTCCTGAGTCACATCAGCTATCTTTGATATGTTGGTAGGTTTCTTGGCACCTTGTCAGAGACCTCGAAGGATGACTTCCTGGTAGCCCTTGATGGTGTTACGACCTTCTTCTGTGTTGAAGTCCCAGTTGGACCAATGTCTGGTGCAGACCCTGGAGCTCATCCCTTGGTATTCATAATGTCTGCTGGAGTCACCTCCTTGAGCCACTTATGCGGCTCCTGATGGATTCTTCTCTCCTTAGTATTGAACAAGGTGTGAAGGAGCTGTTGACAATCTTCCCACGTTGGTTGGTGGGTTTGGAAGATGGATTTCATGAGGTCAATCATTGCCTGTGCTTTCTCTGAATAAGCAGGAGTATGATGTTTCCAGTTAAGGAGGTCGGTAGTGGTGAAAGGCTGATAATAGATGATGGGCCAACCCAGTTGGGAGGTGCCATCTGCACCAATAGTATTGGGACCTTGAGTTTCACAGAGGGGCATTTGGTAAGTTGGGATCTCCCATGTTTGGAGACGGCACATGGTGTTTCGGGGTTCAGGTTCTGGGGAAGAGTCCCCATCATGAGTAGTTGGAGGCTGTGCGGAGGCTGGTAGTGAGACTATTGACGGTTGGGGAAACAGAGGTGGCAGGGAAACTGTGGCCATTGGCAGAATCAGAGGTGTTGGAGACGCTGCAGTTGGCGCTGGAATGGGGAGCAGCAGGGATAGAGCCAGAGGCAGCGGGGTACTGGGCCCCACTTCAGGAGCAATTGGGGGAAGGAACATATGGGGGTGGGAGCTCTTCCTCTGGGTCCCCCAGATGTATGGCTTTATTCTGAGTATTTCAGGTTGGTTGAGCGAAGAGGACCCTGCCCTGTCCCTTACTATAAATGCAGAATATACCCATGGGGGAAGGGTTCTAGCTATATTTAACCAGGAGTCAATATATGGAAACTGATCTGGGTGCCCTGGGTTTCCTGTGACCATGCGATAATCATGTCTGATGGCGGGAAAATCTAACGTTCCTTCTGAGGGCCACCCAACATCAAAACTAGGCTGTTCTAGCTCCCAGAGGGTCCTGGGTTCTCCCAGGTTCATATGAACCCCATAGTCACCGCTGGAGCCCTTTTTAAAGTTTCTAAGCATGCACTCTAAGATAGTGGGTTTACTGGGTTTCCCTCCCATTGTGAATGATGTTGCAGACAAAGGGAGGTGCTGTCCTGCTCGAATCCCTCATGGGAACTTAGGAGTGTCTTAGCTAAGGTCTGTTCATGTAAGCCCCAGACCAGGCTACTCCGTGGTGTAGATGACCGTTATGCTGTATGATGCTCCGTGAGACTCAGGGTGCAGCCCACTCATACTCCATAGCTGAAGTGGCGGAGCCGTACAGACAGATCCACATGGTCAGGCACTCTTCACATTCAGACAGGTTGGAAAGCCCTCTCTGGGTATCCCTGACTAATAGGAGGTGATCAGTCTCCCCTTCCATCCTCAGTAGATGGGTCTGACTCAGACAGTGGCTCCAGGGCTTACCCGGTCTGATGGGTGGATCTTGCCAGTTGTCTCTTATTGTTGGTCCAGTAGGGTGGAGGTGAGCTGCAGCTATCTGGTAGAACCCAGCTATGGGTTTGCTGAGATCAGCGGAGCGTGCCTAAACCCTAGGGTAGTAATCTATTGCCCTCCATGGCCTGCCTGCGGTCCCACACTGGTGGCACAATGGGCCAGTGTGGTTGGGTTTCCCAGTCGGGGAAAATCTGACATGACAGAGGAAACTCAAGCGGCACATGGAAGCCAGGGAGATCTTAGCTTTATTATCACCTTTGGGCTCAGCGGGATCCTTTCACAAAGGCTGAGCACCCGACAAGGTTAGGGGTGAGTTTTTATGGTTACGGGTGATGGGGGATGGTAATGGGACATTTTTGCTGTCTCTCAGGGCTGATTGGCCCCTTTCATGTGGAAGTATAATCTATATGGAGGCATCTCAGGAGTGTGCTAAATCATCCCGGGGACTTGTTATTTTTTCTTTTCTTAATCAAATGGGATGGCCATTTGGTCTTTTCCTCCACCCCAGGAGGAGCAATGGAGAGCAGGGGACAGGAAAAGGCTGGGGCCCGGGAGTCTCTCTCCGCCACATGCACAGGTCCCAGGGATGCGTACGTGCCCATTTTCAGTGGACAGAGTCATTGTTCTCTTAGCCATAGGCTTTTTCAGAAGAACACTTTGGTGTCATGATATTAAAGGGTCTCAGACTGTCTCTGCTTGAGACTTGGTACCAAGGCCAGGATGAGACAAATGCTACAGTCCTTATCATTATTATTGCTATTTTTTAGAAGAGATACACCAGATTTTATTGCTGGTTTCTTTTGAATTCTCGGGTAACTCTGACACCATTTTGGTGTACCAACTGGCCCTATTATAGAAGGGATCATCTTGAATTCAGTAAATAAACCATTCTGTAGAGAAATTATTTAGTTTAGGAACCGGCTGGCTTAGACAACCGGCTGGCGGTGTCAGACGACTACATGTATGAATGCACATACTACGTATAAAATAGGAGTACATGTAACGTCTACAGAACCTACAACCCATCACTGGAAAGTTTCTAAGAAGTCAAGAAGACCTGTCAGGCTATTGTCTAGTGTTTATCTACCTGCAGATTTTAATCTCCTATCGTAGTTCAAGTAGAATAAGGTCTTGATGGTCTTTCCAAGTTTCGTCTGCCATCATGGACATGACAGATCATTAAAGATGGCCATCTCTTGTGCTTCCCGTACATGGACGTCTCCACTGATTCCTCACGGCCTGCTTTAACGCTTCCTGGGCTTTCTCCTTCTTGTCTGTTTGATGAATATCACCAAAACTGTTCTTTCCACCTTTTTCTGAATATCTCTGGTGATTTCCAGCATCCCTCTCTGTTTTGCCTTATGGTCCTCTGCCTGCATGACACTCCTCTTCTCCTCTCCACACTAATCTTCGATGCACTAACCGAAGGTCCAAATCACACTGTTTGGACTTGGTGAATTCTTTGGCACTCATGACTCACAATGTTCACTGGGTATTTTGAGCAGGCTATTTTAATTGGTGGCAAGGTGCAACTTTGAAATGTTAATGAATGTATTTTTTTTTCACCTGGTAATGATTTGTCTCCTGTCCCTTCCATCCTTTTCAGCCAGCTGCCAGAGCATTAGGGTTTTGTTAACTCATCCCAAGGGTGCTATTGATGAGGTGACGGAAGGCAAGCTGAGGACAAAGCAGAAGCTGACACCCCACAACTCACCTCCCCAGATGGGATATGTGTGACATTCCTCAGGCACTCCTGGCTCCCCTAAAGCTAAGGAAAGGAAAAACAAACAGCTAACTTGTAGAAATCACAATCTTTCAAGGCAAGAGTCTCCCTCAGTTTATAAATGCCTTAGCAATCTAGGAGAATGAAGCATTTCTATCAATAACCTAGCTTCCAGAAGGAGATGTCAATACAATTGAATGTCCCTATAATCTATGACCCATTAACAGATACTTGAAGTGGGCAGAGAGTAATGTTCCTCCAGGAAGCTCCCAACTATCTTCATGTAATGCCTTGCTAGAGGGAAGAACAACCTTAATTTGACAATGGCAAACCCTCCAATACCCTGTGAGTCTTCTTTATCATGAAAATCCTTTTGAAACCTCCCTTTTCCTTACCTCCCCCAACCCCATAGTATATTACCTGCCACCCCTCACAACACCAGTGCAGCAGCTCTTTCTGCCCATGGGTCCTGGTCCCCTGCTTTAACAAACCACCATTTTGCATCAGAGATATCTCAAGAAGTCTGTCTTCATCATCAGCTCCGGACTCCACCCCACTGAACCTTACCTATATTCCAAACCCCCATCACTATGACCAAATCAAAGAGTTAATTCTCAATGTTTGGGTTTTGAAGGCCTGGCCTCTGAATTTCACAGGCAAGTTTCAGAAGGACCTGGGGTCATAAAATCTCTTCCAAAGCCAGTGAGCTGTAAACAGGTGTGTGAAATGAAAACAGGTGTGTGTGTGTGTGTGTGTGTGTGTGTGTGTTGTGTGTGTGTACACTGGGGGAACAAGATTTCCCCTAGGGGTGCATGAGGACATGGGTACGTCACCATATCAGCTTCCAGATCTTCAGATTCCCTATGTCCTCTTTTCTCAGGTGGCTCTGTCTACAGACACACAATCTGCAGGGTTTCTTCTTGTTTTCACACTTGCCCTTTCCTCATTCCCCCCTTATTCTTGAGATGGTGGAAGAACTCTGAGCACCAAACCAAGAAACCCTGTGAAATAGGGATATTGAGAAAGCAACCTTCTGAGATGACTGGCAAACATGGCCTTTTACAACTCAGATGGCTCTGTTGGGCCCATGGTCAAAGGAGCGAGACTGATACAAAGTGAAGGTCAAGCAAAGCTCTATTTTGCACCAAGTATTGAGAATCAAACTGACTGTCCAGGGCCGACTCTTGCAAAGAGATGACCCCTCCCTGCCTTACAGACTAACTTTTATAGAGCAAAGGCCATGTGGTTGAGCCAGCCACACACAGGTGGCCAATGAGATTGTAACACATAGAGAAAGCTGCACAGTCGTGCTAGGTCCCACACGGGTGGCCAATTGAATTACAATTCACCCCATAGTAGCTGTTTGAACTAGCCTATCACCTTGGTTAGAATTGGAGCCCAAAAGGTGGGGCCCACACTCCTTGGTAGCTAGGGAGACAGTATGTGCTCTTTACTGATTGTATGCCTCCACCTGACCCGCCCCGCCCTTGTATTTGGGCTTTGTTACCTGGGACTGGTTTCCTGGACTTGCTTTTAAGTAAGTTCCTCTTGGAGGATGAGGGGACCAGGGTAAATTTAAGTTTTACTGCATAAACAACAAAATGGCTGTTCAACTGAGGTGGTGCCGCTCTGGCTAAATAGGCCTTACTGTTCCTGATTCTTTCTCTGAACAGAACTGAAGGCCTGGTCAGGATTATTCAAACTGATCTTTGCTGTTAGACCTCTAGGCTGTGTTTAGGATGTAACTCTGAAAAAGTTCAAAGAGTTGAAGGACGTTGCTGTGACAAAGTCGATTCCATTTCCAGCTACTGTTTTAAAACGTTTTTTCAGTGTTGCTTATTAAAACAAGGAATAGCATTAATGCTGGGCTTTTTCTCATTCTAGCAACAAGTAATATTCATTCATGCAGAGATGAGCTAATTAGGAAAAACATACCAGTCCTGTCCAATTTAATAAGAGATGAATTTCTGGTAGAATTTGAACTTTTCTTTTTTTAGAATTTGAATTTTTATGTTTATTAACATTTTAAATGTATTTGTATTGTTATGAGATGTATAATGATATGTTGCCAGAAGAAAAATTAAAAAAAGAACACAGTAGAAACTGTATAGTCATAGGAAATTTAAAAAAATATAAATTTACATTCTTCTTTTTTTGTAGTGAATTATGATAGGCTTATTTAGGAAAATTCTTTGAAGTATTATTTATTGTATTAGGATAAAGTTCTGTGGGAAAATGGAATGGAAATGACTTTGAAGAATGTTATAAAACAAGATCACATGTACAATTATATTTTTAAGTGGACAATGGTGTGTATCAAGTTCCTTTGGAATTTAGATTCCATTGGAAACATGTAACAGAGTGGAGTAACTGCCTGATTTTAGACTTGCGATATTTACAGCTCACCGAGAGTCTCATCTAGCAAGTACTTAACTTACGATAATGCAAAGATGGCAACTTAAAATGTGTTGGGTAGGGATACAAAGTCCTTTGAAATTCTTTTAGAGCGTGGGTGAACAAAAAGTGTTGAACAGCTGATCATACAAATCATCCATAATGATTTAAAAACAAGATTTCAAATGAGGCTAATAGACCTGGGATGGGGGTTGTTGGCAGAGAACACGGTTTCCAAGACCAATGGAGTGTGGATTTGCTTCTGATGGTAGGTTTGGCGTGGTATGAGCGTGGGGGTTGATGGGACAGGCAGAATCCAGTCTGAGAACTTCAGAACCGAAGCCTTCACTCTGGCTGCGATCTCTGGATGCAGGTGGTATGTGCCTGGGAGAAGGGGAGTAAAGACAGCTTCACGGGGGAAATGCACGGGATTTTAGAAATTTTTGTTCATGTGGTTCCTCCTAGTGTCCCTTTTGGGTTCAAAGCCCACAGCAAACACCTTTCTTATCAATGCCCCCTATGTAGCTTATCTTCCTTTCCTGTCTCACTTTTCTCACGGCCCTATCTCTGCTTCCTGAGATCATCTCCCAAATAAACTACCTGCAACCAAACTCTATCTCAGGGTCTGCATTTGGGGTTATCCAAACCAAGACATACACCATAAGTTACTTTCTTCAATAGAATACATTTAATTTCAATTCAATTTAGCTTGCGTTTATTGGGTGCATGCTAGGTTGGCTCTTGGGACACCTGATAATTATTTATTGATTAATTAATCAGGATAGAATTGCTGGCAGTATCATCTGATCTTTCTACTGCATGTTTGGAATGAGATTTGGAAAAAAACTGACCTTGAATGAGTTAATCTTAAAAAGAGAGGTTATGTGTAGTGAGAAGCAGATCTGTCAAAGGCAAATGCAAATGATATAAGAAAAGTTCGATATTTAGTGGATCCTTTTGGAATAACTGTAATTTTTCAGTGAACATTTTTTCCTTCTTATGAAATTTGCTGCTGCTCCCTCATGGCAAGTGGGAGCCATAAAAGAACCCAAGTGTAGTGCCTGGTTTTAAAACAACAGCTAAGCTTTATTTGTAAGGGCAAATAAGAATCCTGTTCTATTCTGGAGTTAATAGGAAATAAGCAAGATTTTCCCCTTAACTTTCATTGTGGCTCATGCAAATGCTGGTAATGCAATTATGTAAATGTGTAGCCAGGTCTGGAATGCCGCCTTTATTATTTAACTGCAAAGTTATCAAATGTCTAATTTTCATATTACTTTTTTTATTTATTTTTATTTTTTTTGAGAGAAGGATTTAAAACAGAGTCTTCTGGCAGTGAGAATATAGACTCTTACCCAGTATTTGCTTTGAGTTTTGGACAGGGAGGCAAGTGTATAACTACCAGTGCAGACAACTACAGTTAGAGAGAAATAGCAAGTGTGTTAGTATCTTCTCTAAGTTATTAACATGTAGAACCAGAGGGCTTGATTTTTGTAAGCTTGGAACTGGATTATTTAAGCTTAGAACCGAACTCCCAACTGAGCTGGAGCATCTTGGATGGTTCCTCTCCATGTGTGATGTTGAGCAAGTGGTGTCCTCACTTCTGTGTCAGAACAGATGGAGGTCACTTGAGCCAGAATCATCACTGGCGCACTGGTGTCCCTTGGTTTGCTTTTTGATGCTCAAAATTACTGAATAAGTTCTTCCTTCCCTGTAGTGTTGCAGTATTATAGCAGTATTATAATAAGGAACAGACGTGGATTAAAAAAATAAGACACAGGATGGCAAGACAGTGCCAGTTGCTTATATCCACAGAAGTCTGAGCTGGAGAGAAGCTTAATTACACTCTATTATTTCAAAATTATTTTTGAGGTCTTACTATGTGCTAGGTTCTGCGCTAGACACTTTATAAAGATGACCTCATTCCATCTCATTTGCATATTATTCTGCAAATGGAAAAAAAGTCATCTAAAGAATTTTCAGGTAACTTTTAGAAAAAAACAAAAAACAAAAAACAACTGAGCAATTTTATACAAGTAGCCTGGGCAGATTTGTTTTACAAATCCTTATTCCATTCACTTTGGACTTTCCGGTTTTCCAGCATCCTCCATTCCTATTTACTTAGTTTCTTATTTACTTAGAAAGGCTGAGTTCATCTGAAATCGTGGGACTTCGCCGTATACTACCTTTTTCGTTTTAACTAAAACTATCCCTAAACTCCTATTTTTAACTTTTTAAGTACTCTCTTTTATTATTATTTTTACTATATTCTTTTTACCATTTCTCCTTATTTTTGGCCTCTGTTTTTGTACTAGTTCTAGACTGAAGACAAAACAGTATCTCCAAACTTATGATTCAAGTTTTTTCCCTTGAAAAATATTGTTAAAAAACTTTTGAAAGGTTAGTGATTGTCCTTTCTAAACCTGTTTGTTTAGATTGCCAGAGAATGCCACCAAAGATGTGCAGACCATGTTTTCTTTCTACCAATAGTATTATTTATTTATTTTAATAAAGATTTTATTTATTTATTTGACACAGAGAGAGATCACAAGCAGGCAGAGAAGCAGGCAGAGAGAGAGGGAGAAGCAGGCTCCCTGCTGAGCAGAGAGCCCGATGTGGGACTCCATCCCAGGACCCTGAAATCATGACCTGAGCCAAAGGCAGAGGCTTAACCCACTGAGCCACCCAGACACTCCCCAATAAGTAATTTTCAATTCAAGGATTTGGTGACCATATCAGGTAGCTATATTTTTATGTGTGGGTGTATACACATGCACATAATCATTAAGACCCTGGCCTAAATCACCCGGGTCAAATCTGGCTCAAACCTAATGGGACCTTTGGCAAATCAAACTTTTCTTTGCCTCAGTCCTCTCATCCATAAAACTGGGGAAAAATGGTATTACCTATCTCAATGTGTTCTTTATATTAATTAAGTAAATATATGTGAAGTACGTGAACCAGTGTCTGGTTCAGAGTGAGCAGCATGTAAGTGTTAGCGACTATCTAGTAGTATAAATTCTTGCAATTCTGCTCTTTGTTCTAGATCACTGTCTAATATAAACAATGCAGGCCATATCCACAATTTAAAATTTTCTAGTAACCACATATAAAAAGGTAAAAAATAAACGGCTGAAATTAATTTTAATAGTACATTTTATTTAACCCACCTTATAAAATTTTTTCCTTATGTAATCACCATAAGCATTATTCATGAGGCATTTTATATTATTTGTATCATGCTGTGTCCTTGAAATCGGTGTGCGTGGTACCCTTTACAACACCTCTCAGTTTGGACTAGCCACATTCCAGTGCTCAGCGGCCCCATTCGGCTGGTGGCTACTGTACTGGGCAGTGCAGATCTAGATGACCAAACATTAAGGTGTAAATTCTGACCTAATACTTCTTTCGCAATGGATAATTTATGTAACTTTCTTGCCCGGCTATTTTAGCAATGCTATTGACCTTGGAATAGGGTTGGGCTCATGAAATATTGGGAAGAATTAGAAGTCTATCTCTGAAGCACTTTTACCTCTGGTTTTGTGCCTTCCTCTAACCTGGGGCAACACTCCCTGGTACGGTCAGGATCTGAGGGTGGAACCCACCCCAAACTCCCTCCAGACCACATTACTGTACATTCTGTGACCTATTCCCCCTAACGCGATGAAGCTTTAGTTGATTTTTGTTATTCATGGTAGTTATGTTTTTATAAAGTCTCTGCACACGCCGAATTAGCAATTATGAAGCCTTGTTCCTAGGAGAAATATAGATTTACATTCCTGTGAGCCTCTGATCACAATATTCTCAAAAACTGATGAATACATAATCCTGTTTTATTTGTTTCTGTTTAAAGACATCTTATTTCCTGTTGATTCATTAACCTTGATGTCATGGAAAATGCAAGCCGTCATGCCTGAAGGAAGCTTCTTCAATATAAAGAAGAGATCACTTCAGCACAGTGCTTTGGGGGCTCTTTTATTTATTGATTTTTTAAAAAAGATTTTATTTATTTATTTGACAGACAGAGATCACAAGTAGGCAGAGAGGCAGGCAGAGAGAAGGGGAAGCAGGCTCCCCGCTGAGCAGAGAGCCTGACATGGGGCTCGATCCCAGGACCCTGAGATCATGACCTGAGCCAAAGGCAGAGGCTTAACCCACTGAGCCACCCAGGCGCCCCCTGGGGGGCTCTTTTAAACAGTGAAATCACTACCCCAAAACCTGAGAGTGAAAAGAAACCACGGCAGTGAGTAGAGTGCAGAAAGGACATGTGTTTTTACTGTATAAGAGCGAAACAGGAAGGCAGAGCATTGCCTTGTCTGACCCCAGCTTGGAATGTTGCGTTGGACAACTCGAAATTTTTGTCACTTTGTGTGTATCTGTAAATGACGAAGAAAGCTCCATGAGTATTGATTTTGGGGTTACAAATGCATTTTAACGAGTAGGCAAATCTGGGAATAATGAAGATTGGCTGTATTCTTTTTTGACAGCATTTTCATTTTCAGAGATGCTTCCAGTGTATGTGGGTGGGCAGTTGGGAAGCTACTGGGTTCCTTCAGACTTCGTCACATGGATGATTGCTCATACATAGTGAACTGCCTACTCGCATTCCCCGGGAAAGGAGCAGCCAAGTGGGTGCACCCTGGGGCCTTGGTTGGGCAGAGTCAAGTACAAGCAGAAAGAGTCAGAGAAAGAGCCAGCAAGGTTGAACCTTGGGAAAAGGTAAAAGCAAAGGAACTTAAAACAGTGACCCTCAAGTGCAATGCACCAGCAGGGGTGAGGGAGAAGTCAACAGATGGGCAGCCTGTAAGAGGAAGCATTAGCTGAGACCACACACCAGCCACGAGCAGGTGGAAAAGGCCAGAACTCTTGGGTGAGCACAGCTGTGGTGTCCAGAGTTGTCTCTTTTCGGGAACTCTCTGGGTGGGGCAAAAGTAGATTTATCTGGGATAAAGGCGCAGGGTTGTGGACCAGGACGTTACCTTGGCTCGTGCCTGAGCTCACTGCACACAATCAGCAACAGATTGTGCAAGAATCATTGGTGTTTTCATCTCCCTTTCTGTCTTGTCATTAATCGAGTTGACCTGATTTTTTGAATTCATTGCGACCTCTCCCTTTGTCTCTTTCTTCAAACCACTTTTCGTCTGAAACAAATGAAAGTGTATTTATATGCTGTGAATGATTCCAATTTCATGAGGAAAACAACACCATACTTAACATGTTAGAGTAATTCTGTTCTTCTACAAGTGTATCCATTAAACTGAACTCTCTGGGTAAATCATTCTCAAATATTTTCCTTTTTGAAATAAAGATTGTGTTCTGCCTTCTGTGTGTTACCCAGTCACATGTCACAGTGGATAGTCTTTAAGCATGTTTGTTCTCTTAGCTAGGAATATTATCTGGTTCCATTGTTTCCAAACTGGGACTGATTTTTCCTTTATTCTCATCTCATGTTTTTTTCCTGCCCTATTCCAAAACACCCTCCACACCCTACCTGTACAGGAAAATGTATTTATATTTTGAACAAAAGTAACAAGTCCTAATGCATTTTCCCATGTTATTGCAGCTTTGCAAAAATCAGGAAAGAACATAGGCAAAGCAATAGGAAGAATGTGTCTGGAATGACATAATAAGGTACAGAGGGTAGCTAAATATCCAGGTTGGAAAAGGATACTGAGAAGTCAATCAATACATTAGAATTGGGACATGATAAATCTCAGAAAATTTATCCGTAATGTAGAAGACCGTTTTTACGGATGAGACATTAAGACGATGATATAACAAAATTTTGGACAATTTTGAGCTCTTAACACTAACACAACTCCATAAATATCATCTTTTCTTTTGCCCTGGGTGTGGTGTGGTGTAGTCAGGACGTCAGGTCAGGTCAGACAGATTTGGGTATAATTCCAGGTCCATCGCTGCTGACTAAACTAGTTATGTTACGGGTATTTTACCTTTAGTTTTCTTAGCTATACATTGCCCTAAATAGATAATGCATCTCAAGTGATCCACAAGATATGTGAGACAAGGGAACTTAACACTCACATAGTTTTGTTTAAAACAACTATCTTTTAAGCTTTTGCTGTGTGCGATTTTTATAGAGCTTATGGTGGGAAAAGGGAGGCAGACAAATTAGCACACAGGTGGGTAATGGCAGATGGAGAAAGAAAAATGCAGAATATTGGGAGAATATCAAGCACAAAGTTTGACCTGATCTGGGGAACCACGAGAAAGTGATGCTCCCCGAGAAAGTGATGTTGGTCTGAGAAGTAGAGGGGAATTGGGTGTTAAGTAGGTAAAGAAGGAGGGGCACCTGGGAAGGATAGGTATATGTATATGATATATATAATATATTTATTATATATTATTATTATATTATATATAACATATATTATATTTATTATATATTATAATATATTATCATATACTATTATTATATAATATTTTATATATTCATTTATATAATACATGATATATATAATATAAATGATATATATAATATATATATTTGGTAATTTAAAGTTTATTCTATCCATAATGCAGGCTAATCTGACATTAAGTAGCAAGATAGGGCAGCTCTGCATCCATTCCTGAGATACTCTGTTGAACTTGCCTCTGTCTGTATCACAACACTAGGCCATCATCTGGGTTTGGCTCCCATAGCAGTGAAGAAATGGATAGAAGAACTTCAGAAATAAACAGGCGACTGCTACGATCTTGATCTTGGACTATTGAGACCAGTGCTGCCATTGCTGCTAATGCTTGGATGATACTTTCTCATTATCACTGCAACACCTTGGGGGTGGTTTGAAGGGTCGGTGCGTAGGGAATGAATTGTCAGGAAGAATCCACCACCTTGTTATGAGTAGTCATCAGGTCGCATACATTTGGCCTGCCAACGGCACATTATCATCCCGACTGGGCTTGTGGTCCATGCAAATCGCCTGCGGTTTTGGGGGATCATGGGCTTTTCGGGGGAACTGAGAGTTGTCTGTTGTTGCGGGATCCCTGAGAATGAGTAAAATAAGCCTGAGTGGGTGAGCCAAGGCCACATCACGCTGGGCCTTTATCCTAAGTGCAGCGGGAGCTGATGCAGGGCTTTCCGCAGGGGAAGGACGTGATCTGCTGTGAGCATGGCATGAAGCAGGGCAAGGGGGGGATGTTTGCTCTTGCACTCCTAGAGGGAGAGCGGATGGTGGCTGACACTACGGGGTGCCGTGAGCTATTAAAAAAATGAAGAGACCCAGGAGATACTTAGGAGATCGAATTGACAGGACTTCGATGGGCTGGGTATGGCTGGTGAGGAGGAGGGGAAATGGTAAGCCCGAGTCCTGATTTTCCAGATTGGAAACAGAGGATGTGTTGGGCACCATTCACTGCAATAGGCAGCACCAGCAAAGTGCCAATTTTGCAGAATCTCTTTGTCCTTATTTACATGCAGGTACATTTCACGAAACCATAGTGTACACTTTCTGTATTTATTTTTACTCACGGAAGAGGATCAATATTAATACGCATGTATCTACGCAAACACACATACACAGAAATATTAGGTTTGCCGCGAATGGTCTGAATTAGTGAAAACCTTTATTTAGCTTTATCATGAACTTAGGAAATTTGAAAATTTTATGCTATTTGTCTTATTTCTAAAAATCTGTCCTCTATGATTTGCTTATAGGTTTCTAAAGAACTGCAATGCGTTCATTCTCCCCATAGAAAGAAATCTGTGTTCTTAGGCTTTAGGGTCGTATTCAAGGCCCTGAGTTACTCTCCAGCATGTCCCCTCTCATCCTGAGGGTAGTATGTGTTCTTGGTTTGATGATGTTGGTGCGTCTGCCTCAGATGTCCTCTAAACACTTCTGCCCCAACTAAGCTTGTTGCCATCTTTCAACGCCTCTTTGAAACATCACGTCCCCTCTGAAGCTTTCCTGGATCCTGTCACCTAGTTTCTAAACTGCCTTGTTCTGGTGTGAGCATCACAGACAGATTGGAATATTTGCCTCCCTTAGATCAATAGTTCCTAAAACCTTTTTGATGATTCTTCCTCCCAACCAGGAAACTCTTGATTGGCATATCCTCTGATTTAAGTTGGGCTCCCCTAGAAGCAGATCCTGAGATAAGGTCGTGAAAGCAAGTAATCCCTTTTGGAAAGGAACCCCAGGAAGTGCCCCTCAAGGGGTGGGGGAACAGAAGGGGAACGGAAGAAAGCAGGTAACAGAGGCATTTCTGAGCTGTAAAGTATGGCAGTGACCAGGGCTCATTCCCTCAGGGCCTCTGAGAGGCTACATGTGTACAACAGGGCTCGGGCTGGTGCACTTGAAGGTGAGGACCCTAGAGAGACGGTCCCCTATTGTCAGTCAGTCAGTGGTCAAGGGCTGCTCCAAGGTGCCTTGACTCCCCAGCGCTTTTGGGCTGTTCTGACCCCAAACACTCCAGCAGCCAGAGAGCCCCTCATGCACAAATTTGCAGATATTTGCAGTTGAAAACCTCTTAGCTACTGGGTGTTTAGGGCACAGTGATGGCCAAAAGCACTGATGGTTGTCTGCAGACCCCTGTGTATAACCTGCAGTATTGTCTCATTTCTAAGTCACGCATAACAATGAAAGCTTCACCCTCCTCCTCTGAAACAATTAAGAGGACATGGTATTTGAGAAGAGAAGGAGCACATTACCGGAGGGGAGTGTGGTAGAGACCTGGGTTTTCTTTTTTTCTTTTCTTTTTTGTATTTTATTAAATGTACCTAGAGTTTTTAGCTAATATATTTTAATGGTGACCATATTAAAAAGTCAGGGTCTAGAATTTATAGTGGTTGTAGGAGGAAAGTGAAAAATAACAAGCCTCTAGAGTCTGACTGTTTTTACTGTGTAAGTGCCACCAGCGGGAGGAAGGGGTTGTAAAATCTTATAGTGGAAGAGGGGAGGCATTAACCACATAGTCACACCGAGGAGAAACTTCTCATGGACAATGTAGTGCAAAGCCTGCTTAATGAAGAGCTCTGAATTTGGATGGGGCCTTAGTTTAGGAATGTGTTACTTGAAGTCTTAAAAAATAGCAAATGTATTTCACGGGAAGTATCTGCATTACAGCCTTCTTACTTGATTTTTTGCCACTAGAGAAAAGAGAAATATGGTTCTTTTCACCCCATTTTCCATATGTTTGTCGCACACGCTGTCCCCCGATTCTTTCTGCTGTGTTCTCTGCTTACTCACACTTCTCATTCCCTCTCCCCAGTACTGGCCGCTTTCGAAGATGCTGTGATTTCTGGATTTGTGGAATACACTCATATTTCAAGAAGCGAGTTGGTCCTGCCTTGCTGTCACACGGCCTGAGTTATAAAGTATTTAGGTGACTTGTTATCCACACACATATGGAGAAAGTATCTTAAGTTGAGAAAGTACGTGCGTTCTTAGTCATCTGCACAGCTCCTATCACAAATACCATCTGAAATCAAAGGGAGGTAGAGTTTTTTATTTTTTATTTTTTTTGGTGGATTTTTGTTACCTTAAGTAACATTCAAGAACAAAATCAGGCCACTCATTGGCTGGTTTTTCTCTTTCTGAATCCTATTCCCAGCAGAATGCCAACAGCATCCAGCAGTTTAATTCATTATTATGCAAAGTCCAAGTGAGTGAAATTTTAACCTCTGCTTCTGACCACTTCTGTTGGTTTTATCTGTAATTAACTTAGTGAAAGGCATCTGATGACAGATTCTTCCTTGTGCTCCAATTACCTAGCCATGAGGTCCTCTGAAGAGTTTAACCACTTTCTGCTGAACGTCATGTGGTAGAGCAGGGATATTAATTAATAGTTCTAGGTGTTTAACAAGAAATCCCGAAGGGCACTAATGGATGAGCCCACGAGGGGAATGTTTGTAAAGCCTTGACGGGTGTGGTTAGATCTGGGGCATATTGTGGTCCAGAGACCACAGCACTGGAACCAAAATTAGCTTCAGAGTAACTTAAATCCATTACATCTTCGAAAAGCAATGCTTTTTAAGATTCCTTTTCCCAACCTTCTCCCATCCACGGTGCATGTACTCTGCAGGTGTACCTGGACCTTTTTTCTTTAAGTGCCCTTCATCTGGGAAAATTCCTTTTGCAGTCCCAGCTCTGCAATTTCCTACACTCTTCTCTTCTGCCACCTGCCTGATCCTGCCTGATCCTGGTCCTGCCTGCAAAAGCCCAGAAGGATCAGTCTGGCAAAAACGAGAACTCCTTGGTTGGCAGAAAAGAGGAAAACAGACTAGGTAAAGTAGAAACTCCCCCCTCTTTTCTTAAAAATTATTTTTATTAACATATAATGTATCCTTTGCCCCTGGGGTACAGGTCTGTGAATCATCAGGCTTACACATTTCACAGCACTCACCATAGCACATACCCTCTCCAATATCCATAACCCCACCCTCTCCTTCCCCCCCCCCTGCCCCCCAGCAACCCTCAGTTTGTTTGTGAGATTAAGAGTCTTTTATGGTTTGTCTCCCTCCCGATCCCATCTTGTTTCATTTTTTCCTTTCCTTCCCTCCAGACCCCCCACTCTGCCTCCCAGATTCCTCATATTAGAGAGATCATATGATAATTGTCTTTCTCTGATTGACTTATTTTGCTCAGCATAATACCCTCTAGTTCCATCTGCGTCATTGCACATGGCAGGATTTCATTTCTTTTGATGGCTGCAGAGTATTCCGTTGCATGTATCTACCACATCTTCTTGATCCATTCATCTGTTGATGGATATCTAGGCTCTTTCCATAGTTTGGCTATTGTGGACATGGCTGCTATAAACATTCAGTTGCACATGCCCCTTCAGATCACTACATTTGTATCTTTAGGGTAAAGATTTGGTAGTGCAATTGCTGGGTCATAGGGCAGCTCTATTTTCAACTTTGTGAGGAACCTCCATGCTGTTTTCCAGAGTGGCTGCACCAGCAGGTATTCCCACCAACAGTGTAGGAGGGTTCCAACTTCTCTGCCTAGAAATAGACCCTCAACTTTGTGGTTAACTAATCTTCGACAAAGCAGGAAAGAATGTCCAATTAAAAAAAAACCCTTTATATAGGATAGAAGAATGGAAAAAGTCAAGGGATCCTCATAAAATAATATTTGTGGTTGGAGTATACAGATCTGGGTATAGGAAAATTGTTTGACAGCACTAAGAGGCATTTTATTAACAGCAGGCATGATTGTCCTTTGTAACAGCCACCCCGAGATATTAGATTCACTCCGAAGTTCCATCCTACATTGTGACTCCTCCAAAAACCCTTTCTGAATGCACTTATATTTTAAGATCGTGCCGCTCATGAATTCCACAAGTTGAAGACAGTTTGAGAGCTCTCAGATTTGGTAAATAACTCTCTATGTTATCTATACTTTGCATGATTTCCAGGACCTCATTCATTCTTCCAATCCTCTTTCCTTCTCTTAATCTCTTTTGTTTGGGAAAATGCCTCCATTCTCTTAAGCATTTCGAATAGCCTCCGTGGATTTTCTCCAGTTCAGCTACGTTTCCTTGGAAATATGGCAGTCAGACTTGCTCACAGTATTCCATGTTGTGTAACTCTGTTTAGGATGAGGAAGGACAAGCTTGTGAGATTTACTTTTAGCATCCTTTGATTGATGGATTGATTGATTGATTGTTAATGTCCAGTGTTATTTTTGTGGTTATAGCTTTCCAAAGGGTCAATATCTTTAAAAAAATACACCATAAGATTCCTACACCGTTCTCCTTGGTCATAACCAATGTTGGGACTGTCATAACTATTCTTCTGGAAACATGGTTTGAACTTATTTGTATTTACCAAACCTGTACCCACGTAAAATAGTTCCCCTTCATGTAACTATAATGATCTAAAATGATTATTAAAAATGCTCCTTCCATTTACATTTATCAGTGTGAGGCTGAATTTTCCTTGCGTATTTTAACTAAAACAACAGATTATAGCAGATGGAATGTGGCAGCAGATACAGTGTAGCCACTTTCTGTTAAACCATGCATGAAAGAGATTGGCAATGATGTAAAACTATGTTGCTCTTCTCATTATGTTTCTTTTTTGAAAACTATACTTATTTTTCATAAAAATGTCATTTATGTTAACATTGAATAGACTTACTATCGTTACCTAAGAATGAGTAAATTAATATTTAAAAAATCTGAACTTAAATTTCTAATATAGGAAGCCAATTGACATAACCCATATAAACAAAGCACCATTAGATTCCTCAGCAATTTTCCAGAATGTAAAGGGATGTTGAGGCCCCAAAGTTTGAGAACTATTGGACTTTGGAGAATCTAAATGTCATTTCCACATTCGTTGTGCACATGATTTCTTACTTCTTTGTGTTTTCTTTTTCTTTCTTTCTTTTTTTTTTTTTTTAAAGATTTTATTTATTTATTTGACAGAGAGAGAGATCACAAGTAGGCAGAGAGGCAGACAGAGAGACAGGGGGGAGCAGGCTCCCTGCAGGGCTCGATCCCAGGACCCTGAGATCATGACCTAATCTAAAGGCAGAGGCTTAACCCACTGAGTCACCCAGGTGCCCCTACTTCTTTATATTTTCTTTACTCATTAGGGCATTTATATTTACCTTAAAGCATAGAGAGCAGTTCTCTGCCAGCTTGGAGCTCTAATCTAGAACAGAACACATGGCACAATAAGAAAACACGGCGATAACAGTACAGTACAAAGACTAAGGTCAGCTTCACCTTTGTTTTAGTTTAGAGTGAGTATCTTAAAATTTAGTATTTAGCCGCCAAATAATAATTTTATCAAGTGAGCTTTTATCTTGAAAAGCACACATTTTTCTTTTTCTGTTATGGTAATGTTCATGAAGGTTAAAAAAAAAAGTGTAAGATCTGGAATGTCATCTAATTTTAATTTTAATTTAATTTTAATTTTTAAAATATTTTATTTTATTTATTTATTTGACAGAGAGATCACAAGTAGGCAGAGAGGCAGGCAGGGGGATGGGGGGGAAGCAGGTTCCCTGCTGAGCAGAAAGCCCAATGCGGGGCTCGATCCCAGGACCTGAGCCGAAGGCAGAGGCTTAACCCACTGAGCCACCCAGGTGCCCCTAATTTTTAAAAATAATTTAGGAAATTCTGTACTTTCAAAGATGGCAAAGAGAGAAGCCTCCACATTTTGGAGACAATTGAACCACATAAGGAAGGAGAGCTTATTCAAAGAGCTACGTTTTCCTGCTTCTGGGATGAGTGAAGTTGACCCTAGTGGAGCCTGTCATGGCCGTATTTCACGTGTGTCTGTCTTCTAGCTGCAAGGGAAATGAGACACAAGCGGCATCTGAGAACTAACGAGGACCGGCAATTTATCAGAAAACACATCAGATCCTGAAGAGTCTTCAGATGTCTTTCAAATGGAAAAAAAAAATACTGTGCAACAGATTAAACCCTGTGGTGGTTGCAACTGACTGGTTTTGAATGTTCTAAAATATGCCAAGGATCTTGCACGTGAGAACAGATGGGATTTAGAGACAGATTTGAGAATTCCTATGAGAAGCTAGATTTCATGCAAAGGAAAACAACTAACCTAACTTTGGCTGTAGGGAATGAAGCACGGACAGCTGGCATGGTGCGCAGAGTAAAGGCCTCCTAATCATGTCGGCATCCTAACCCCCAGAACCTGTATTTTATCTTGCGTGGCAAAAAGGACTTTGCAGATGTGATGTCGAAGATGGGAAGGTGGGGAAATTATCTTGGATTATCTAGGTGGCTCAGGCTAATCACACAGGTTTTTTAAAAGCAGAGAATCTTTTCTGGCTCTGGTCCGAGGAAGGGGGATGTGACTGCAGAAGCATAAACGGATAGAGATACGAAGTTGCTGGCTTTGAAGATGGAGGAAAGTAGCCTGTGTCACGGAACATGGGGCAGGGCTGGCTCTGGAAGCTGTGAAAGGCAGGGAAATGGATTTACTCTCAGAGCCTCTAGAAGGAATGCAGCCCTGCAGACACCTTGATTTTGTCCTGGTGAAGTCCTTATTGGACTTCTCATCTAAGAAATGTGAGATAATAAATTTGTATTCCTTTAAACTTCTCAACTTCCAGCAGTTTGTTATCATGAAGAATGAAAACAGTGAGTTCTTCATTTGATCCTCGGCTGCACTGATGCCTGGGTTTACGATATGCCGTCTAAATAGGTTGACCAAATAATAAGGGAAGGGCTCAATGAAGCACATTTGCTTTTCTGTTTCTTTCATGAGGGCCCCATTGGAACTCGCTTCTAAGTCTTTGATATCAGAGTGAATGAAGAAGGCAGGCAGTGTTCTGAGGAAATCATTCTAAAATCTTGCCTTTTCTTTTGGTGAGTAAAAAGGCAAGTACTCTTAAAAATCACTTAAGCCAACAGGGTAATTTATCGCAGTTATTGATGATTCACAGATGTAGGCATTTTAGTTTGTAGAAAAGAATGGGTCCAAAGGAGTGTTAAAAATCATATGTTAGGGGCACCTGGGTGGCTCAGTGGGTTAAGCCTCTGCCTTTGGCTCGGGTCATGATCTCAGGGTCCTGGGATCGAGTCCCGCATCGGGCTCTCTGCTCCGCGGGGAGCCTGCTTCCTCCTCTCTCTCTGCCTGACTCTCTGCCTACTTGTGATCTCTCTCTGTCAAATAAATAAATAAAATCTTAAAAAAAAAAAATCACATGTTAAAAAGTTATGTTGATATTTGAAGACTTGGTCTGGTAATATGTCAAGGTAGGATGAGAAAAGAAAAATTTGCTAAGATACTTGAAGAAAGGAGGAGTTTTTTTCTTTTCTTTTAAAGATTTATTTATTTATTTGAAAGAGAGAGAGAGAGCGAGCCCACACAACCGATGGGGGGAAGGGCCTCGGGAGAGGGAGAGAGAGAAACAGATAGCAGACTCTGCATTGAGCGGGGAGCCTGACCCAGGGCTTAATCCTGCCACCCTGAGGTTAGGACCTGAGCCGAAATCAGGAGTTGGAGGCTTACCTGAGCCACCCAGGTGCCCCCAGTTTCTGTTTCTTTACCTTTGTAAAGAAATTTTGTTGACGTGGGGCCAGAGATGCCTTGGGGGGAAGCCCAGCATGTACCAATGGTAGCCGCAGGGAAGAGGGAATAAGGAATTATTCTGGACCCAAGATTAGAAGTGCCAGAGCAGTCTGAAGCCAGCCAGGAAGTCTGCCAAGCTAGGAAAGCATCAGCACTTGCTGCCTTTACACGCTGCAGCCCGTTTGGGGACCAGGACAGTCTCAGTGATATTTACATTCAGCACTTTAATTTTGAAACCGTGTATATTTTGTCCTTGATTTTTATGTAAATTATTTTCGTTAAATGGCTTGTTTTACATTACTTAAGGGTAATTTTATTACATCTTAGGGCCCATGGTTTTCCTGGGAGGTGGCAGCTGGAAGTCAGGGAGAAATGAGACTCGCCTGAAGGAATTTGACTTTTTAGCTTTTTTTTTTTTTTTCCCATTGTGTCCATTCTAACCCTACCTGCATTTCCAAACTCTAGTGGAAGGGGAACGATCACCTGCCAAAGTCTCCTGGAACGTGCTGAATATCATGGTAAAAAGAAAGCAACATCTAGTCAAATTGCTAAGCAGGGAGTTTAGGGCTACCACCCTAATCGCTTGGGTCTCACTCAGATGGTGTTCTAGATATAAATTTCTATCAGGAGACAAGAAAAGCAAACCTTTAACCAGCTGCACATTTTATGTGAAGTCTCAGGACACTTAGAAAATGCCTCATGAGTATAAGGAGATTTCATTGTAAGAGCAATGCATTTGGAGGTCTGAAAGGAACCAGAATGGGCAGGGAACGAGTTTTGCATGTGGTCTAATTTATATTCCCCAGCTAGGGTGAGCTTGCGGAAAGTCAGCATTTTTAACCAGTCCTGGCTCTCTTCGACTAGTCTAGAAAGACTCCGTTAACTTAGCGAATTTCCAAGGCGCAAGGAAGTTGTATGAACTCCATCTCCCAGCTAACATTTGTACATTGAGGATTCTATTTCTCCTATTTTTTAAGGGTCCAA
This sequence comes from Mustela nigripes, assembly GCF_022355385.1. Taxonomy (NCBI): domain Eukaryota; kingdom Metazoa; phylum Chordata; class Mammalia; order Carnivora; family Mustelidae; genus Mustela; species Mustela nigripes. The sequence continues at coordinate 203,748,178 of NC_081558.1, read as the reverse complement.
ATAATACCTTGGCCAGTATTTTAACTAAGGTGATGTTGGCAGACACCGTTTCACAGGCACATGATCTCAATTAGCATTAACTATGACCAAATAAACCGCAAGTTCTGACCTAGGAGAATAATGTCTAAAATACCAAGAGAAGAATGGAAAAAATGTAACACCTCGTTAAATACGCTGTGATTTTTTTTTTCTTCTGTAACTAACTCTGAATTAGAGCATCCAATAAATTTTACACAGGATGAATGTGCTTCTATAAAAGCCATGTTCTTCCCTGTGCAGGAGGGTGCTGTGGAACATAGGGATGGGTATGTAAGGGCTGACTGGTATGCTAGAAGCCACCACAGGGAAATGCTGTTCAGTTTGTACCCATGGATAGAGAGCACTGGAGCAGGAACCAGGAGGTCTGCGTTTCAGCTTTTCTTCATCCTTAACTAAAAGATGAACCTGATATCTAATAATTCCCCAGGTGGGTTTCTTCTTCTGTAACATGGCATCCGTAACACCTACCTCAGTGCGATTATCGCAGAGTTTATTAGGAAAAGGAAGCAAAACATCCAACATGGCGTTCAACTAGGCTGGCTTTATTCTTGGGTAACCTTGAGCTAGAAGCAGTGTGGTAATCTTTTTTTTTTTAAATAATTAAAATTTTTTTTTAATAAACATATAATGTATGATTAGCCCCAGGGGTACAGGTCTGTGAATCGCCAGGTTTACACACTTCACAGCACTCACCATACCACATACCCTCCCCAATGTCCAAATCCCCCTCCTCCCCCAACACCGTCCCCCCCCGCAACTCTCAGTTTGTTTTGTGAGATTAAGAGTCTCTGATGGTTTGTCTCCCTCCCAATCCCATCTTGTTTCATTGATTCTTTTCCGTCCCCCCCAAGCCCCCCATGTTGCATCTCCACTTCCTCATATCAGGGACATCATATGATAGTTGTCTTTCTCCGATTGACTTATTTCATTCAGCATAATAAGCATCCCTTATTAATCCCTTTAATCCCCATTAATCCCTTCCTCTAAGCACTTTCAGCCGGAGATTCTTCCGGGATTCAGGGAACCCCCTCCACCACTTTTTCAGAGAAAGCTGAATATAATCAATACTTCAAATACCATTGGCTGTGATGAGGGCGGTTATCTTCCCAGAGGTACAGTTGTGAGAACAAAGTGAGGGGAGAACTCACTCTGGGGTAGTAGGGGGGTAGGTCAGGGGAAGTTACACGGTAGAGGTGACCCTGGGACTCTGGTGGGTAGAGATGGGAAAGGGGTCAGCACTTGGGAAGAGGAAAAGAAATGCAGATACCCTGGGGACAACCTTCTCCTCAATGTTGTTGCTTGATGCTAAGGCTCTCATGCTTCCGTGGCCAGGGTCTGCTGGCATGACTTTCTCACCTTAGGAATCAGTGACTGTTGTTTAGCATTTAGATGTTTTTTTTTTTTTTTTGGAAATATAATTGGTATAAACCTACAAAATTGTATTGAATAAATCTAAGTAATCTGCAGAGCATGGTTAATATTTTAGAGATTTAGCGCCAAATTCTATGAAATTCTTTTGAGGGAGGATCTTGGCACATGAACTGGGTGTTTACAGTTCTCATTTCACTGGGCATGACAAGCCCTATCTGAACCGTCTGTTCCTGCTCAGTGTTGGCAACCTCCAACTTGAAAAGAGGGCAGACATGTTTGTGCTTGCAAACTTTTTCCTTAAATACATTCAACGAAGAACTTATATGTTTGCCTTTGATGCTTCATCCTTTTACTGATCGTTATCTTCTTGGCAAACAAATTTCTCTTAAATCCGATATGGTCTGGAGCAGGACCCGAGTTCAGCGTATGCAGTTTTACTTTTACCTTCCTCAAACCTCAAAATGTCAGTGGTACTTAAAACCAAAACACTCATGTTTGTCTTTTCTTGTTTTTGTTTGGCCCATATAAATATTCCTTAAAAAAAAATTCATGCTCATCAGGCTGATCTACTTAGCTGTAAGTTTTGGCTCAGTTTACCACCTTCCGAATCTTTCTTTGGATGATTTCAGTGTATTTAGCTTTTTTCCCAGACAGGACTGTAGGGCCATCCACAGTGTTTACTCAGCCATCATAATTGGTTTTTGTTTTACTGTGTTTCAGGATTCTCATTGGTAAACACCCAATGACCTTGACATTCTAAATTTCCTTCAGCTTTGGTAAATAATATTTTTTAAAGATTTTATTTTTGTTTCTTTGACAGAGATCACAAATAGGTGGAGAGGCAGGCAGAAAGAGAGAGAGAGAGGAAAGGAAGCAGGCTTCCTGCTGAGCAGAGAACCCGATGCGGGGCTTGATCCCAGGACCCTGGGATCATGACCTGAGCTGAAGGCAGAGGCTTTAACCCACTGAGCCAACCAGGCGCCCCAGTAAATAATTTTTTTAAAAGAACATTCTAGCACCAGAGCAAGTATACTCCTGATTAGCGCACTGAGTTTCTAAGATCTGTTGATTCACGCTTCCATTTAGGTAATGGATGCTTCATCGCAAGGACGTCACCAATCCTGACATAGATGGATGTTTATTTTTACCTCCCACTTTCCACAGCATCTGTTTATCACAATCTCGACAGGCCATCTGCTTTTTGTTACTTGCTGATGCAGGGAGAATATTAATGTATATTCTACCATCCAGAGGTAAAATTTTCAGTGTGGCTAATGATTGTTCCCTGGGGCTCAGAGAGAGAGGAGGGCCATGAATCCTTAATACGAAAGCCAGAGTGAAAGCCATTGGTTTGGCTTTCAAGTTATCCGTTCACTTTAGCTCCCTTTGACTCTCTCAAAAGTGCTATCTTTATCAATCAGTTTACACAGTTATGATGCAGTAACAAACAATCCTGTAATCTCAGAGGCTTACAATAACAACGATGTCTTTCTCATTTGTGTAACGTATATGATAGGGCATGACTAGAGCTCTCTGACCCATGTCTTTGCTCTGAAGAAGTATCTCTAGACCAATGGTAGAGCCAAAAAAATGGCTCTTAAAAACTTTGTTCAGAAGGGGCCCATATCACTTTTATCCACATTTCATCTGCTACTGCAAATCATGGAGTGAGTAGTATCATCTTCTTGCAAGGAAGCCACCAGTCAGGATGGAGCCAGCGGGAAGGACCTGGTATGGAGGAGCAGAAAATAATTTGAAAAAAACGATTCACTGTGCTCTCTAATCCTTGTTAACACCTCCTCACATGGATCTTCAGAGAAACATATACAGTGTGACTGCAAAGTAATGAGCACGATTTTCCTTAAAATAATCTTATCCGAATTTTTGATCTCTGGATAACAGATGTCTCTTTGACAAGTTTTTCAACTTCCCCAACATTGTTCAAAGGTCTGTGAACAGTATTTGAGTATTCTCAGTCCTTCGAGGATTTGAAAATCAGAAATGGCTAGAACTCATTTGTAATCAGTCTGTGTATTTATATAAAGTACTTATAGTGCTTGTGGTGGTTAGTTAGGCTTTGACTTTCTGTGTGGTCGATTCAAGTGAATAGTACGAATCATACATTATTTTATTAATGGGTATTAAGGAGGGAGGTGTTGTGATGAGCACTGGGGTTCTATGTAACTAATGACTCATTGAACACTACATAAAAAAAATAAATCTGTGTCCAATAAAAAAGGAAAACAAAAACAACCAAATAAATATTTAGTTTTAACAAAAATTTTAGATTTTCTTGTATTATTCATGAAGTAATACTGAGGGCCATTGCAAAAGATGGGTTCTGACAATAACTCTGAACAATGGTTGTATAGATTAAAATATATGTACAATATTACTTGGATGCTTACATTTTGTTTTTTATAAAAAGTACAGAACAGTGGGACAATGTGATTTCTGCTAAGTTTCCACAATGTGAATTCCACAATGAGTCCACTGTGGACTCTCATTCTCCATTCAAGGAGTAAGGTTTGTTTGGGGGTAAGAATTAAATATACAATGCATTTTTAAGAGAATAATTTGTTTATTCCTTTTTTTTAAAAGATTTATTTGTTTATTTTAGTGAGAGAAAGAGTATAGAGGGAGAAGGAATCTCAGATTCCACACTGAATGCGGAGCCTGATACAAGGCTCAATCTTCCGACCTAGAGGCTCAACCAACTGTACCACCCAGGAACTCCTAATTTGTTTATTTCTTATACAATTGAATAAGTGAACATAGTTTTGTTCAAATGGTTTCTAGAAGATAGAGTAAAAAAAAGGAGTTTTCATTAACCTTGCAATAATTCAGTCTTAGCTTTTGTGAGCTTGCAGTTTTTGGGTCCTATGGCTTAGTTCATTTCTTGTATTAATGAAAATATTATGTAGCATTCCTCCTTTATCTTTTTTAAAAAGAGTTTTAAGTCCCTTGAGAAAATGAAACCAAGTCTTTATATTCTTGGCATATACACTAATACTAATCATCATAATTATAATATCGACAGTAATGAATTATTTATCATGTGATCAGCATTATTTTAAGCAGTTTCTCATTTTAACTTGTTTAAAGCTATGAGGTGGTCAGTTTATATCATTTTCAGTTTATAAGTGAGAAAATTGAGTCAAAGAGCGTTAAGAAGCTTGTTCTAACCACACTGTTAGTAAGTAGTTGAGCTCAGTAGGCTCTAGACCCAATGTTCCTGCTAAAACTACATATGCTGCCATATTTCTGTTTGTTAGTTCATCATTCATTCACTTAGAAAAATATATTAAGCACTAACTATGCATCAGGAGGCAGTATCTTGGGCACAAGAAAGATAAGATAAACGATGATAGTTTAGCCCTTCATACCTGATGGCCTGGTTAGCTAGGAGGACGAAATTGAATGAAATTTTTCGATGTTGAATCTTGAAAGAGTAGGAATCACTCAGAGAACCAGGAAGAGATAGATGTCTTAGCAGAGGGAAGGGGCCATGAAAGAAGGCAGAGAAGCAAGATTAAACATGTGGTAAATCCGAGCCCAACTACATTCTGGAGTGTCAAAGTGGTGAGGCAGGGAGACTAGGAAAGCTAAGCAAAGACCAGATAATGGCCGGTTTTGTACCGTGCTAAGGATTTAAGACTTTAATCAGAAATGATGGAGGGAGGCTTTGGAGAATTTTAAGTCGATGACTCCTGAGAGCTATCCCGAGAGATTTCCTGTACCTTCCAATGTTGTTTCTTTCATAGTGCTTAGAGCATTCAAAGATGAGTATGTTAGTTAAATGGAATGGTAGCACATAAATCTATGACATTCTTAGAAGTTAGGTCAGGGTAAATTCTGTGGTTAGACAGTCTGCAGTTCAAGGCAAGGATATACATAATCATTGAAAGCTGGGAAGAAAGCAGAGAATGAATTGCACGGTGTACCTCGTACAAATATCCAATGTGCTGGAGGAAAGGATTTGCCCTAGAAATTGTTGTCCAGACCAGTGATTACAAAAAGGCATCCTTTCTTTGAAAAGATCTACCTTTGAAAGTACATTTGTATTTACATTGTAATAGCTGAGCAGAAACATTTGGTAATGTTTCAAGGCTTTGCTTTTATCCATCCATGACCTCAGGTTTGTAAAGTCCTCTTTAAATGGGTATATTTTCTGAAAATATTTTGAAAAACAATTCTCTTTCGATTGTGTGACTAAAGAAGTGAAAATCTGGGTTGAACATTAATTCATTGGTTAAAAAAAGACAAAATTAGGTTTTTCTTCATTCCTTCTGACACTGTGTAAAAGGTGATTGATAAATGTGCATCCTTGATGGATGAGATTACAGACGTGTGACTGCTGTGCCCCAGGCAAGTTACGTTATGTAAACCAGCTGGGCTGAGGAGGCCTCACTGTGGTTAACGTGATAAAGAAGAAAGCATGCTTTTCTGCACGTTCTGCTAATACAAAATGATGTGATTTCCAAAAGATAAAAACGTATTTACCCTTGGCAGGCTGTGGCATGCCCAGTGGGTATCATTTTAACATTACTGGTGCAGTGAAGGGAATGCTGAAGGAGAATCAAGAGATTTTGGTTAAGGGATACACGTACAATCTGCAAAATTCCTCATGTTTGAGGGGGGCTTACCCATACCTGACATTTGGCAGAACGTCTTAGCTTCTAGTTGATCTGGCTTAAAAGTGAATCCTTGTTAGTTTAAAAATGTTATGAAATAAGTCAATCAGAGAAAGATAATTATATGATCTCACTCATATGTGGAATTTAAGAAACAAAACAGAGGAGCATAGGGGAAGGGGGGGGGGAATAAAACAAGATGAAATCAGAAAGGGAGACAAACCATAAGAGACTCTTCATCATAGAAAACAAACTGAGGGTTGCTGGAGGGGACGGGGGTGCCCGGGGATGGGGAAACTGAGTGATGGGCGTTCAGGAGGGCAGGTGATGGAATGACCTTCATAACTAGGTGTTATGAAGGACTGTTGAATCACTGACCTCTGCCTCTGAAACTAGTAATATACCATATATTAATTGACTGAATTTAAATTAAAAAGGAAATAAATAAATACACTTGAATTGTATTAGCCAAGTCCTTATTGCTATAATATTAGCTTTAATAATTTGTCATGCTTGCTAAAATTTGGGCAGATGTTGTCCCCTGCTTCTGCAGCTAAGACCCCACACAAACGCCAGCTTCTTTCCTGGTTCCTTCCACCTTCTTATTTGTATTGATCTCCTAAATTACTACTTATTTGTTGAGTGACTTATGTTATTAAGTCATTCAAATATTATGCATATTTAAAAATTAGAATATTTAAAAATATTCTAATGGAGATCAAATTTTCTACCATAAAATCTTCCCTTTTTAAAATTTCAGTGGTTTTTTTGTATTTGAGCAAGTTGTGCAATTATGAGCACTAATTCCAGAGCATTTTTGCCACCCCACAAGTGGGCACCCCACCCAGTGCCCACCAGCCATCACTCCCTCTTCCTCTCTCTCCCCAGTCACTGGCAACCACTCATCTACTTTCTTTTCCTCCATGGATTTGTCTAGTCTGGATGTATCACATACACTGAAGCATACAAATTGTGGCCTTTTGTGATTGTCTTCCTTCACCTAGTGTAATGCTTTCAAAGTTCATTATGTTAGGATATATCATTATTTCATTGCTTTTTATTGTAGAATACTATTTCCTTGTGTGGCTGTTCCACATTTCGTTTATCTGTTCATCAGTTGATGGATATTTAGGTTGTTTGTACCTTTGGCTTGTAAGAATTATGTTTTTTTTTCTTTGCGAATTATGTTGTTATCAACTTTTGTGTTTAAGTTTTGTGTGGAATATGTTATACATTTAAATACATTTTGTTAAAATTAAATTTTATTTATTTTAAATATTTATTTATTTTTTCAAGTTTTTATTTAAATCCTGGTGAGGTAATTTTTATACATTTAAATATATTTTATTAAATTTAAGACATTATCAGTAAAAAATTTATTAAGAATTACCACAACCGGACCACCTGGGTGGCTCAGTTGGTTAAGCGACTGCCTTCGACTCAGGTCATGATCCTGGAGTTGTGGGATCGAGCCCCACATCAGGCTCCCTCCTCGGTGGGAAGTCTGCTTCTCCCTCTGACTTTCCCCCTCTTGTGCTCTCTCTCTTTCTCATTCTCTCCTTCTCAAATCTTAAAAAAAAAAAAAGAATTACCACTACCTAAAAATATTTAAAATAATAAAAATCATACTATTAACATTTTGGTTTATCTTCTTTTAGACTTGTGACTTGTATGATATTTTCATTTAAAAAAGCAAGTTTTGTATCAAAATATGCATACTCTTCTATATTCTACTATTTTTGTTCCTTTCCTTTCCTTGTAGTATATATAGTATATATATTTCTGGGATAGGATTTTTAATAATTTAATACTTCTCTATAATTTATTTTAATATTAGATTACATTTTTATACATTATAATTAAAATCCTTGAAGGCCATTGCTTTGGTTCATTTTTCATTTTATCCATTTCCTTCCCTTCCACTAGCAGGTATCATGCATCCAGAGTAGTTTTTCAACAAAACTTTGCTGAAAGGAATTTACTGTATATAGAGATTCATAGGATTTCAGATTTAGGGACGCCTGGGTGGCTCAGTTGTTAGGTGTCTGCCTTCGGCGCAGGTCACGATCCCAGGATTTTGGGATAGAACCCTGCACTGGGCTCCCTGCTCAGCAGAAAGCCTGCTTCTCCCTCTCCCACTCCCCCTGCTTGTGTTCCCTCTCTCTTTCTGTGTCTCTCTCTGTCAAATAAATAAATAAAATCTTAAAAAAAAAGAAGAATTTCAGATTTAAAAGAATCTTAGGGGTCAGCCATGAAAAACATGGATGATACAGTATTTTGGTTAAAATTGAGTTTAACTAAGGAGTACAGTTTTGACTCTTAAACCTTCACACTTAGTCAGCATCCTTTGGTTAAACTGTTTGGAAAGACTGAAAGGAGAGTAACAGGAAATTTCTTCCTAAATCAGGTTATGAGTAAGTTTTACCAACTTCCTAGATACCTATATGATAAAATTTGCAGTTTGGAGAGAGTGAGTCAGTGATTTTTTGGGGGCCCAGTTTAAGGCTTCATTCGTGAAAATACATACTATTTTCTGAAATCAAGATTTTATTTATTTATTTATTTGAGAGAGACAGAGTGAGAGAGAGAGCGCGAGCGAGAGCACAGAAGCCGAGGGGAGGGCGGGGAAAGAGGAGGAGGAAGAAACAGGGAGCTGATGTGGGGCTCAATCCCAGGACCCTGGGACCATGACCTGAGCCGGAGGCAGAAGCTTAACCAACTGATGGAGCCGCCCAGTTGCTCCTATTTTCTGAAATTATAAAATGGTCAACAGTCCTTAAAAAAAATCTCAGCTATCTTCACTGTTGCCTTGTCAGATGGTCCCAGGTTGTCTCAAAAGAGTAAAATGTATTTGTCTTGCACACTGGGTTCCAACTTTGTATTCTAACTTCTTTGTTGAAACTTTGCTGGTGAATCATAGTAACATCATGAACTCTGTTGCCAAGTTGATCTTGTTCCAACTTTTAAAAATATTAATCCCAGCTAGATTTTAAAATTGCCTAGATTTTTAAAAAAAATTGCAGTGTTGAAAGACTATTTCCCACTATAGGAATCCAGGGCTAATTGGAGAAATGGCTGCTTCTTTCTAGGTTCTGGGGCAGGATATGCACAAAATGGGCTTGTAGGAATGCATATGCCAAATTTCAAAGAAGCCATGAGAGACCACTGGGACCAGTGACAACCAGCAGCTTGACCTGAAGAGGCCAACTCACTGACTCAGGATGGGACTGTCTGAGCTTTAATAAAGATTTTAATTGCTTTAGAGTGAACCTCATCGAATACATTTAAATCCTTAAGTTCATAGTTCAAAAAATAATTGGTTGGGGTGCCTGGGTGGCTCAGTGGGTTAAAGTTTCTGCCTTCAGCTCAGGCCATGATCTCAGGGTCCTGGGATCGAGCCCCATATTGGGTTCTCTGCTCAACAGGGAGCCTGCTTCCTCCTCTCTCTCTGCCTGCCTCTATGCCTACTTGTGATCTCTCTCTGTCAAATAAATAAATAAAATCTTTAAAAAAAATTGGTCATTTTTGAAAGATGGTAGGGAATGGCTTTATTGGTTTGAAAGCTGGTTTTGGGGTGGGGAGAGGGACGGAGCGTTTATTTTGTTTTTCTCATATGAGCTGCTCCACTGGTGAGAAACATTTTTTTTTTTTAATAAAAGTAGTCTAATGAATAAAAACTGATAGAATTATAATTATTTTGTAACACACATGAGACAGAGCTAGGCACTGAGCTGTTAACATCCCAAGAGAGAACATCAGACACGATGTGCCTTGTGATGGAAGTGTACGCGACCACCTGTAGTTTGGCCCAAGGATGAAATCTGAAACCGATGAGGACTCTGGAGCCTGTGGCCAGTTTGCAAGAAATGGAAAGAGCAGAGAAGCTTGCTAAACCTCATTGCAAATGTACAATCAAGGGCATTCAGGCAGAGGGAAACCCTGCAGTTTAAATCACCTCTGGTCTTCCACAGATGCGATTAAAGAAGGGGTTAGAAAGGGACACTGGTGATCAAAGTGACTTGACAGACATGTTGATTTTTTTTTTTTTAATTGGGTAAGACGGTAGATGATGTCTGGGGCTTATGTTCAGGACATGACTGTAAGATGCAAGGCAGCAATTACTGTAAAGGCAAGAGGTGGCTGCCTTTGGGATGGGTCCCCTAGAGGGTCTAATGGGTGGCGGGTGAAGCTCTAGTTCTTGACTGGGATGAGGGTTTCAAGGGCGTTGTCTTAATTTCCTCTTGTTGCCATAACAAATGACTCAAAAACGTGGGGCTTAAAACCACAATATTTACTACTCACAGAAAGTCCCGGTGAGTTTGCCTGGATTCTCTGATGTGGTCTCACAACATTGAAACCTAGCTCTTGGTCAGTGGGCCTCTTAGGCTGGAGGCTCCAAACTCATTCAGGCTTTTGGCAGTATTTAGTCCTTTGTGGTTGGGGAGCTGAAGATCCTGTTTCCTTGCTGGCAGTCCGCCAAGAGCCTTTCTGAACATGTCAAGGCTACCTACATTCCTTTAACATTGTCCTCCCCATCTGCACACAGCAACCGTACGTGGAACCCCGTTTATGCTTTGAATCTCTCTGATGACTTCTTCCTCCGCAACTCTTCTGCTTTCCTCTTCTGTTTTTTTAGGCCTTGTGGGATTACACTGGTCCCACCAAGATAACTGAGGGTAAGCTCCCTATTTTAAGGTCAGCTAATGAGTAAACTTAATTCCATCTTCGGATCCTTTTCACAGCAGTACCTATATTGGTGTTTGATTAAATAACCAGGGGGCTAGACTCCTGGGGGAAGGTTTTTAGAATTCTGCCTGACATAATATGTTTTTACCTTCTCTGATTGTTTTCTGTCACTTTATGTGTTTGTATTTTAGTTGACAAATCTAAAGTCATAAAAAATCATTGAGACATGCAACCTGACGCCTTTTCGTAATATTTAGAAGATACCTACCAAAGGTGTTGGCTTTTCTTTAGGGGGAGAAACTCCAAAATAAAAAGGGATTTCTTAGCTGAAAACATTTGTACTTTTACCATATCTATGGATGCTAAAAAAAAAAAAAAAAATCTAAGTGTAATAAAAGTGAATTCTGGAATTTGCTGCCTTTTTTTTTTTTCTCTAAGTAACTCTAAAACATTTGCAATAAAAAGTTATGTTTTAAAATTTACAATTTGTATAGGGTTATTAAACATGGCTGTCAAGACGTACACTTTGTAGTGAGTTCTGGGTTCACAGGATGTGACTATTTGCATCCATATAAAAGCAATAGCTTTTATAAGAGCCTATCCTCCTATGGTTTTCTTGCCACTTCATAACTACTTTTTGATACCACCTATATAGCAAGACAATGGATGGCAGCTTATGCTTTCATCAGGAGGCTCATCGCGTCTGATTCTCTCTCTTGTGATGTTAACAGCTCCATGTCACTTTGTAACTTCATAACTATGACCACTGTCATTAATTTTTTTTTACTAACTTAATTGGTAGTATATCTGATTTACACCAGAAACAGACAAGCTTTTCTCATAGAAAGGCCAGATAGTAAACATTTTCAGTTTTGTACGCTATATCATCTTTGTTGCAGATATTTAATTCCATTATTGTAGCTCAAAAGAACATAGACAGGGGCACCTGGGTGGCTCAATTGAGCCCCACATTGAGCCCCTGTATATTGAGCCCCACATTGGCTCCCTGTTTAGCTCCCCCCACCCCTACTCTTCCTGCAACTCATGCTCTTTCTTTCAAATAAAAAAATAAAATCTTAAAAACACCCCAGAACATAGACAATACATAAATTAATGGGCATGCCTGGATTTGTCCCAAGAGCCATAGGTTAGAGGCCCCTGATTTACACATTTAAATATGTCTTCTCATTTTTTGTGCTCAATATTTTAGTAGTGATATATTTTCATTGCACTCATTTGTATGAATGTATCATACAAAAACAAAAAATAGAGACAGCCACAAAAATATATCTCTTTCTTTAGTGATAGCATAAAGATTTCAGCCTTAGGACCAATTTTTCAAGTATGTGTAATATATATATCTGAATTCTTTGAGTTCTGATAATTAAGCTAAGTATAATTTTGCATCGACTTTTTTTTTTTTTTTTAAAGATTTCATTTATTTGTGAGAGAGAGAGCACAGGGCAGGGTGAGAGGCAGAGAGAGAAGCAGACTTCCCACCGAGCAAGGAGTCTGACATGGGGCTCCATCTGGGGACGCTGGGATCATGACATGAGCTGAAGGCAGACACTTACCTGACTGAGCCACCCAGGCGCTCCTGCATCAACCTTCATACTCATTTATTAATTCAGCAAATATTTATTGAGCACCTGGTATGTGCCAGGCACTATTCTAGGTCCTGGAGATAAACAGTTAACTCACGTCTCCACTGTCACCATATACACACATAGAAGTTGACCTGCTTATGATGATGTCAAGAGTCCAGGATATAATAAGCTTCATCTAGTAGCTTCTCCCTGATCAGCAATAGAATAGCATATGAATGCAAATGTTAATGCCTTTCTATTGTTATATTTAAATGTTGTTTGCATATGTTTTCTCAAAAATTGTTCCATTATTGTTGAAAAAATCTGAGGGACTATCTTCTATGTTCACATCATTTTATTTCAAATTTATGCTAGAATATGCTATAAGTCAAAATTATTTTTCAAAATTTTACTGGGTACTAACACCACTGAAGACCTGGGCAATGTACCATCACACTTGACTATCTTCGAGTTACACTGTGTGGATTTGAGAAACATTGTTTTCCTTGTACATGCTGCTGTGAGTGCCATCAACCCTCGTTGAAGAATCGGCTGGTGACAGTTGGGTATTTTGACAGCTTAACTCGAGCCTTTTCAATGTACCACAACCATCAGCAAGTTTGCTTTGAGATTTTATTCTTGACCAGTGATGCATACCCATTTTTGGCTTTAGAAAAATTTCTTCTTCCTTGGGGAAAAGAAAAAGATAAAATACCTCTAAATTTACCATAAGCCTATATACAGCAGTAACCCCCATGTCCAGTTTTGCTTTCTGTGCTTTCAGTTGCCTGTGGTCAGCTGGAGTCTCAAAGCAGATGATCTTCTGGTGTATCATCAGGTCAACAGTAACCTAACGAGACGTTACAATGTCCCGCACTTCATTCCCTGCACTTTGTCTCGTCCTGTAGACACTTGATCATCTCATATCATCATAAAGAAGGGGGCGTACACTACAATAAGATATTTGGAGAAAGACAGAGACAGGCCTGGAGAGACATACATATAACCTTCATTATGGGATATTGTTATAATTGTCCCATTTTTTTAAAAAAAGATTTTATTGGGGTATCGCCCTCGACCCACAAGGACGACAAGAACCCTGGTTCGGATGCATCTTCTCTCTCCTTATTTCCGCAAGTCTACACACTTCTATACGCTTACATGACCAATCAGCGAGCAGGGTACAGGAGGAGCGAATCAGGCTGTGCACCTAAACGAACAGCTTCGCTAGCAACCAATGCTGTTTACTTCCTCTTTGGGCGTTCCGCTTAGTCTCAGGAGGCAATCCTAACCTGGCCACTAGCCAGGAGCCATCTTTTAATGGTGGAGGCTGCCCTGGCCAGGGGCCTGCCTCCGACATCTCCCCCTTTTTTCTTTTATGGCAGGGATCGTGCCTGTCTTAGGTTGTCAGTGGCGGGGAATATCCTTACCTGTCATCAGACGGCAGATATCAATGATCTGCAGATATCAATGATCTGTCTTAGGTTGGTATATTTCCCCCACCAATCTTACCCGTCATTGACTACCGATCCAGCATACTTAGCCACACTTGGGGGGATGTTCCAGCCTCGATGGCTAACAAGGCCTGCACCATGGCTTGCTGTTGCCTAGGTTGCTGTCGCCTCCAAATTTGCAGTTTCCTTACTAGCAGAATCAAGCCCACTATGAGGATTGTCATCAGACCAATTACGCTAGCCCATTGTTTCGTAAATGTTAACACATCTTGCAATGTTTTGATTATCTCTGGGAGGGTTGCAAGCTCAACTCTGGTGTTATTTATCCTTGTTAGGCCTAGTAGCAGGTGCTGAGTATAGTTGTGGAATTCTGTGGACTAATTCCCCCGCAAGTATTGGGAGAGCTTCTGGGAGACATTCTGTAAGTCACTCATATTAGTATAGGCTATGGGAGTTACACAAATTGCCGGGAAGGGTACTATACATCCCAGTCCCAATAGGGCCCCCCATATGTCCACTTGTTCTTGAACCAAATCCACTCTCTGGTTGACTATCAGGATTCCTGCTTGCAGATGTGCATTGATCTGAGTCTGTGTTTGAAGGGTAGCCGCCGTTCCTTCTGCAAGGTGTTCACAGCTTCAGCAGTGAGTATAGTTGCAGCAAGCAAGACTGCTGCTGCCGTGGCAGCTGCTGTAGATATAGACAATGCTGTCACAACGGCGGCTGTGATACCAAAATCTCTCTTCTTTCTGGATAGCACCACCGGTAACTTGTCCTCTGGAATGGAAACTGGGATAGGAACATGGGTAGGGATACGCATAATCACAGCCAGCTTGAAGGCCGTGACATTCCAGCACTGGGGAAGATAGCAATTCTTAGTGCAATTCAACGTATCATTCAGCTCGCTAGCATTTGTTATGAGGAAAAGGAACGGTGGCGAGACCCATATGGGAGTGGGCTGATAAGTAATATTATTGGGACAAGACACATTGACTGTTGTCTCAAAGGTACTAGAGTCATTTTGTTTATAAGAACAGTTGAGGAATTTGCCACCATTTAACATGGACACTGCTGAGATATCAGTACATGCTCCTAGCAAGTTACAGACCTGCCATGCATCAAAGGGAGAGGAGGGAATATGAGAGAAGAGTTAGTCACTGGTAAAGGATATGGCCATGCTTTAACTACTGCCCACAGCTCTCTGGCTTGAAGTCTGCCACAGGAGGTGTAGCATCCCCAGAGTTATCATCAGCATCTTCAGCATCATGACCGGTGTCTGGAGGCAAGGCTGCACGCACCAGCCGCTCTGGGATCCAAATTGGAGCCTCCTTTTCCTGTGGAAAAACACATACAGACTCCATACTAACACTGGATCTGGTCCATTCCACTTTCCTGTGAGGATGTCCTTCCAAAGTACTAAAGGCTTAGGGGAAGCAGCAGCATCACTTGCATGTCTGTCTGCAGCTGATTTACCCGTTTTGTCCAACGTTAAAAAATTCAAAATAAAGAGAATGGTGTTGAGCTTATCTTTAGGGGACCTGAAGGTGTCCCCTATTCCCCCTTTTTGTTTATAAAGCGCATTTTTTACTATGTCCCGTGCCTGTGCTTTTGTTATGTTAAATTTGAGGCGAAGAGTTAAAGCATCCTGTTTCTTCAAATCCTCCCCTAAGTGGTCCCATTGAGGTATGTTTAGCAAGCCTTCATCTAGGAACCATGGAGCCGCCTTTTCCACTGTATTCAAAAAGGCCCGAGCAGTTTTTGCTTTTAGTGGAGTTCCTTTGGCTTTCAGCAGGTCTTCTAAAGACCCTTCCAACCGCACTTTAGATACTTCAGATCCCATTATGAACACACAGACAACAGACGCGGACGTTAAAGACTCGCCGCTAAATTCTGGCTTTAAGGCCGCCCCGCTTCTTATTGCAGACTCGCTAAATCCAGGCTCTAAGGCCGCCCCGCTTCTTATTGCGGACTTGTACAAGATTCCCACCATTTTGATCGTGGTCCCTTCCCCACTTACCTGCGGTTTCAATAAGAAAATCCCGGCTCTATGGCCACCCCGCTTCTTGTTGCGGTCTTGTACAAGTTTCCCACCACCTTTGTCGTGGTTTTACCCCGCTTACCTGCGGACTTCTCCCTTGCAAGGTTTTTCTATTTTTACTCCCCGCTTTACCGCGGAATTCCCACTTTTGAACGTGGCTAATGTCCCCGCTTACCTGCGGACCTTTACTCCCCGCTTTCCTGCGGATTACCTTGCAAGATTCCTTTTTTTAGTTCCAGGTTTCGGCACCATTTATTGCCCTCGCCCCGCAAGGACAACAAGAACCCTGGTTCGGATGCATCTTCTCTCTCCTTATTTCCGCAAGTCTACACACTTAAATATGCTTACATGACCAATCAGCGAGCAGGGTACAGGAGCGAGCGAATCAGGCTGTGCACCTAAACGAACAGCTTTGCTAGCAACCAATGCTGTTTACTTCCTCTTTGGGCGTTCCGCTTAGTCTCATCAACTAGCCAGGCGCCATCTTTTAATGGAGGAGGCCGCCCTGGCCAGGGGCCTGCCTCCGACATTGGGGCGCCTGGGTGGCTCAGTGGGTTAAGCCACTGCCTTCGGCTCAGGTCATGATCCCAGGGTCCTGGGATCGAGCCCCGCATCGGGCTCTCTGCTCAGCAGGGAGCCTGCTTCCTTCTCTCTCTCTCTCTGCCTGCCTCTCTGCCTGCTTGTGATCTCTCTCTGTCAAATAAATAAATAAAATTTTTTTAAAAAAAGATTTTATTTATTTATTTGACACAGAGAGAGGGAGAGAGAGAGAGAGAGAGAGATATCACAAGTAGACAGAGCAGCAGGCAGAGAGAGGGGGGAAGCAGGCTCCCCCGGAGCAGAGAGCTGGATGCACGGCTAGATCCTAGGACCCTGAGATCATGACCTGAGCCGAAGCCTTAACCCACTGAGCCACCCAGGTGCCCCTAATTGTCCTATTATATTATTAATTATTATTGTTAGTTTTGCCATGTCTAATTTATAAATTAAACTTTATCATGTGAATGTATATATAGGAGAAAACATAGTAGAGATAGGATTTGATGTCATCTTCTGTTTCAGGCACCCACGGGAGGGGGGTCTCTGAGGGAATGCGCTGCAGATAAGGGGGAAGGACTGTAGTTAAAATAAAAAGTTAAACTTTGACCAGAAATTACAGTAAGTGCACAAATTCTGAAGCATTTACTTTCTATTGCGTAACTGACAGTTATGCTGTGATGAGAGCCTCCGTACTTGAGCCTTTCCTGGCACCCAAGTGAGTGCATTATCTGTGCCCTGAAGGCATGTCCTTTCTCACATATTTTAACACGAGTTGACATGCATAAGCCTAAATGAAGAAAAGATGTTGAGCTACAACTTACCTCCTCAATCACATGTTCACATTATGTTTCTCTATCGTTCACAGATACGGTTAGCGAAACTTTATTCTAAGATCTGCATAAAAACAAGTTATTCAGGTGACATTAGTGTCTACCCTGTCCAGTATTGGTGGGTGTGTGCATGCTTGTATCTAGATAGTGTTTTCTTTTCTAAAAAAATATGTTACCAAGAGTTAAACTATATAAAAATGTGAACCAAATGCTTGTAGAACTTTTGGAGTTTCTCCCTAAAATGCCAATGCTCTGTAAAACAAATCTGAGCAATTTAAGTCAATCCCTTTATTTTCCGGATGAGGGAGATGAGGCCCAAAGAGAAGGTGTGTCCAGTGTGGAGGCTTTGGAATCAGCCCCAGGGGGCCTAACCCCTGGTAGAGTGTGTTCTTCGTTGCTGTGGTTTGACTTTTCATTCAACTGGTGTCTCGATAGGGGTAATTTACTTAAATACTTACAGCCTTTGTGACACTGGTTCTTGCCAGTTAGATTTTCACTTGCTGTGTGGTCAAATACAATGTGGGCAGGACAGCACAATCCAGGTGGCACACGGTATGATGGGGGGGGTGGACCCCTCCAGAAGCATCCTCTACAGGCCTTTCTGTTCTATTTCCTTCTGATTAACCATGACTATATTATGATTAACATACTGATTCCAAATTTGGGTTTTCACTGCTGAATCTTGTTCATTAGCCTGACGCATGCTGGAAACAGGCTCTAGCTCTCCTTAGATGAAATGAAACATATTTTGCACACATGGATTGGCTTCCACTCTTTTTTTTTTTTAAGATTTTATTTATTTATTTGAGAGAGAGAGAGATCAAAAGTAGGCAGAGAGGCAGGCAGAGAGAGGGGAAGCAGGTTCCCTGCTGAGCAGAGAGCCTGATGCAGGGTTCGATTCCCAGACCCCTGAGATCATGACCTGAGCTGAAGGCAGAGACTTTAATCCACTGAGCCACCCAGACTCCCCAGATTCGACTCTTTTATGAACAGTACAAAAGAAACCACAGAGACCTGTAGTGGTCTTTTTAGGGGTGATGGTCACGATTTGATTCCCTGATTGGTCCTCGGCCCAGACGCTGGTTTAGGAGGACTTCTGATTGCATGGTGCCTCTAGGCACAGCATCTTGCCTCAGAAATCTTGCTGAGTTTGCTTCACGTGAACTTTTCATACCCAGACCACCTGCAAGAGCTTTATACATTCCTTTGTCCAGTGCAAGATGTATAAAAGTCTTTAATGCTCTTCTGTTGATAAGTATTTGCTGGTAAATTTCTGTCTCTATGAATGAATTTGGAATGAGATTTGTTTTCATTAAAATCTCATAGCCAGGTTGTGGGAGAGGGGTAAATTCTCACCATCTCAACCTTCTTTGACAACCACTGAAAAGAATTTAAGTGCAGGACCAAACTGGCTTAGTAAGTTTGCAACAGACTATCTCTGTTTAGAGTTGGTTTTAAACTTAAGAGTGTTCTTAAATCTTTTGCTGTCTTTATATAGTTTTTTTCTTCTCCTTTTGACCACTAACTTTTGCCAAATTTACAAAAAAGAGTGAGTTGTGGTTATGGTTCTTTGTGACTTCCTGTGAGGTGATCAATTTGCTGTCTTTCAACTTCCTTCCCTTACTGACACTACAGCTTTGGGGACACAGAAAGTCAGGATCAGTCAGGCTCCAGCACCATTCCTGATAGAATAGAGACCCGAGGTATCTGGTCTTTGGGGTAGGGAAGGGAAGATGGATGTTGGAGGCTTGCAATTTGCAGTTGACCAGAAATTTTAGGCATCATAGGCTAAATTGTATTCTATAAAATCCATATGCTGAAGTTCTAGCCTTTAGTACTGCAGAATGTGACTGTACTTGCTAATAGGGTCTTTAGAGGGGTAATTAAAATGTTAAAATGAGGTCTGGTATGGGTATCCTGATCCAATATGACTGGTGTCTCAATAAGAAGAAGAGATCAGAACATGGACACACACACAGGGAAGACCACGTGAAGACACAGGGAGAAGATGACCATCTACAAGTCTGGGCAGAGGCGTCAGAAAGAAACCAACCTTGGCCGATGCCTTGCCTTCTTCTTGGACTTCCAACAGAACTGTGAGACAATACATTTTTATTGTTTAAGGCCTCCTCCTCCCAACCCCTAGTTTGCACAGCAGCCTGAGGAAATTAACATACCACTGCATTTTATTTCTGATTTGACCTCCCTGGCCCCTCTCATTTATCTGTTGTTGAGGCTTTGGTCAAGACACAGAATGCTCCCACATGGGAACTGGGGTTCAGCCTGTGAGGTGCCTTCCACCACTCCCTTTTGGGCTGGACTGGGTTCCGGGGGCCAGTGTAGTTTCCAGCTGGACCCACAGGCAGTTCTGGCTTCAGAAAAGAAAGCACCTCCGACTAGCAAATGAGAAACTTCCTGCAGCAGCTCCAGACCCTGCTAGGAAGAGCTAACAGAGATGTAACATTCTGGATTATTTTTATCCCCCTCTCTGCAGGTGAGGAATATTCTCTCTGGCTCCAAGCTAAAAACACAGTCCAACAAGTTCTCAACTTTCTGTTCCCAGTCCTGGAGGATGGACTGGGCCCAAGGTTTGTGCCTTTCCCAGCTCCCAGCGAAGTTACGTATCCCTGAAAATCTGCGCTACCAGTTAGAAAGTAAGCTGTTGATAAAGCGTAACTGATCTCAACATTAAGAAGAGAAAATTGTGCCTATCTCCTTTAAAATGTATCATCAATCCTTATAGTCTTAAAGTTATGTCCAGAGTGAGATTGAGACATGTCACATCTGTCTCTTTCTTGTAATATTTGTGTTCAACTTGCCCTCTGTCTGTTGTCAATGATAGATACCCTGCCCCCACCACCTACAGGGTTGCTGGAAATCACGTTGGATATTAAGTTCTCTTAAAAACAGTCGAGTAAATCATGGGTTTTCCAAAACAGAGACAGTGCGGCAAGATGAATCAGACTGTGGTCTGCTGGACATAATTCGTGTGCCTACCAATCTGACCTATTAGTGTTCCATCTGTTGGTATTGATGCATTTTTCATTTGGAACATCACATTTAAAGGACCGTATTGTTTATAGTAGTAAAATGTTATTATCTAACTTCTGTGAACCTTGTTTATAAAAGTGGAGTAACTAACTTCACCTTTTCTATCTTCTGACATAGACATAGTGGAGCAAGCCAGTTGTTCCGAGGCTCTTGCTAAATGTGTAAGCTTCCTATAATTGATCAAAGAATTCTAGCTCCAAGGTCTTGCATCATTAATGAATCATTCAGGTTTGTTGAGCCTAGCAAAGAATTCATAACTGCTAGAAACTGGAGATAAAAATGACAAAAATAAAGTGCAAGTGGATAACGAGTTGGTGGAGTGAGTCTGAGGAGTTGGAGAGTCTTCCTGGGGAATGGATGTATTCTATCTCTGAATGAGGTAGGCTCAAGATAGGCAATCATATCACAAGAGACATGTTAGGATCTTCATACTTTTTTTTTTGCACGTATCTAGCGATTTTTCATGTCATATGACTTGTTTGTATCTGAGCTAAATGTTTGAGTTAGGACTGTTGCTGAGCGTACCAATGTATCTTTTTTTTTTTTTTTTAAAGATTTATTGATTTATTTATTTGACAGAGAGAGAGAGAGAGAGAGAGAGAGATCACAAGGAGGCAGAGAGGCAGGCAGAGAGGGAGGGAGAAGCATGCTCCCCGCTGAGCAGAGAGCACGACACGGGGCTCGATCCCAGAACCCTGGGATCATGACCTGAGCCGAAGGCAGAGGCTTTAACCCACTGAGCCACCCAGGCACCCCCATACCAATGTATCTTAAGTTCATTTTTGGATGAGAAAGTGGGTTTAAATCCATTTCCAATACCACAAAAGAAACAGTATCTGACCAATTTCTAACTGGAGAAAATAGCTGGGAAGATTGGTGTTGGTGCACGGGGCACTTACTCATCTGAGGAAGGTATCAGAGAGCCAGAGGAAGGAACTTTGTGGGGCAGGAGTCAGCAAAAGGACATTCCAAGTGATTTAAAATGGATTCTAAAGAGTGAAAGAGAACTAGAGGAATATTTAAAATGTAATAGTAGCAAAAATGGTAACAATTTGAGCCTATGCTTCTATCTTGGGAATTTACTTTGCAAGAGGGACTACTCCGTAATTTTGTGCTCTCCTGTTTGAAAGACAATGTGCACTTTGAAAAGCAAATATGACCACTCATGTGATTGATGGACCTTGTTGTTATGGTCCACTGTAGAATGAATGAGTCATAGACTTGAGCAATTTTCTGCTTTCTGATGAAATGATAGAAAAGACCATATATTGGCTTGAATATTTTGCAAATTAAGTTATGAATTAGCACTATGGTGGAATTTATGTGTGACATTAAAACCGACATTTCCAAAGAGTGGAAATGATTCAGAGGATTATGTTTACGATTGTGGAAGCAACCGTCAAATGTAATTAAAGAAGCCAAGTGTCCTAGTGACTAAGGGCATAAATGAGATTTATAGAATGCCAAGATCCCTGGCATTGCTTGTACTGAAACTCAGCCTTTTGGGAATAGCATTAAGTATTCTGGATGTTGTAAAGATATTATAAACAGTAGGTAATTCACTTACCACCCCCATGGCCAGTCATCTCCGTTATATTTATCATCACAGCCTTCCAGGCTGTGAAATCAATTCAGCTAAGCCCATAAATTGTTGATTTCACACAGAACAAATATAGAGTTGGTTTTTGTTTGTCTCTAGGTCTGGATATCTGTAGGGAACTCTTTCTTTTCCAGTAATGAAAGGAAGCATTTGACTGCGAAAGGAGGAAGGATGGTAGCGTTACCCCGAAACCTTCTTTTGATCAAGGCTCATTTATATTTTATTTTATTTTATTTTTTGCCATGAGTGTTGATCCAAGATCTATTTGGACTTTTCCTCTTCCTTTCTCCAGCCCTTCCATTCCCCTCCCTCCACTGCCTGTTCCTCATTTCTTTCCAAGATGTGATTAATAGTTTCCACATTCTGTCAGGTCCTTCGAAGGACAAAGGTGAAGCACAAGAGAAATATATGAGTCACTGGCAAGACCCAGAGCGGGCTGTAGCTGCTGAGGCCTGAGTCCTCCCATGAAGACTCCAACTTGCTCCAAACCATGTGTCTCCCTCCTCCATAGCAAGGTGCTTCCACTTGCCCCAAAGCCCTGGGTGCAGCTCAGACACACACACTACCACCTGTCATGTCACTTCCTACAAGGACAGAGCTTCCATGATGATTCTTGGACTCCATGGAAAGGTCACTGTCATGTAATGTCAGCCTCCCGGAGTCTTGGAGTGGGAGAGGTTGTCTACATTTCAGAAGTTTTTCATGAGTAGTTTTATTGGGTAGAGAGAAATCATATTCTCAAGACTCAAGACAGCACATCGCAGCAAGAAAGGCAAATAGACTCAGTAGTTTTAAAAGGTATCTCACATGGTGGAGGTGCTCGGCTAGGAGGGAGGTTAAATGTGCCTTTATGTTTTTATTTTGTTTTAGCAAAATAAAACTAAGAATTTTTAAAAATCACATGGGGCAGAGTCGTTTGCATCAGACCCTTTGCACATTTAGACAGCAGGCACTATTTCTCAAGACTTTAAATTCTGCATTCAGTTTAAGAAAGAGTATTTTTGATTGAGGTTAACACAGTATTTAAGTTAATGGAAAACATGCTTCCATTGCAGAGTATTTCCACCAGAATTGCTGGATTCTGTACAACAATCTGTTTCTATTTTGAAAAAAAAAAAAAAAAGTGGTGCTGTTGTATGACCTAAATATCCCTTTTTTTTTTCCCCTCTCATTTTACTCTTCTATATTTATGTGTTTCTTCTTGAGGTATATTCAAATAAATGACAGTATGAATTCAGATGAAAATTTTCCCTAGTGGTATATATGTTTAATGCTTCAGAAAAAATCCCCCGCATATTATTATGCTTAAACTTGAGCTTCATTTCTTTCTTTCTTTTTTTTTTTTTTTTAAGATTTTATTTATTTATTTGACAGACAGAGATCACAAGTAGGCAGAGAAGCAGGCAGAGAGCAAGGAGGAAGAAGGTTCCCTACTGAGCAGGGAGCCCAATGTGGGTCTCGATTCAATGCGGATTGATCCAATCCAGGGAGCCCAATGCGGATCCCAGGACCCTGGGATCATGACCTGAGCCGAACGCAGAGGCTTAACCCACTGAGCCACCCAGACGCCCTGTGCTTGATTTCTTGTAAGGAACATGAATTCCTATAACTTCTGCCCAATAAGACACTAGGACTGGGGAGATAGAAAGAAAATGTCTTAAAAAGTGACTCTTAAACCCTGTGTGAATTCATATTTTTTGAGTAACAAACCACTCCAACAGTTATTTGTTCAAAATAGTCTTTCTTGAGCACATATGGTTTTCAGGTAGAGGTTGGTTGATCTAGCTGGTTGTAGCTAGGTAGCTCTGCTTTAACTTGTGTCCAACTGGGCTTGGATTTTTGCTTGTGGTTACTTTTGCCAGTGAATCTTAATTCTGGGGCCCCATCTGGGGAGGTAGCAATTACTGATAGAGACTCTTCTCCAGGTGAAATTCAGATGGCTAAGCAGGAACATGGTTTGACCTTGAAACTGGCACACTGTTATTTCTGTATATTGTTGGCCAAAGTGGGCCATATGGCTATGTCTAAGATCAAGAAGGTGGAAAAATTTAGGAAGTACTGCAAAGTTAAGTGGTAGGGATCTGGAAACATGGAAAGAAGAAGTAGGAGCCAATAATTCAATCCACCAGAAAGCCCAACACATTCTCATTTTCCTGCAGGTAGGAATGTTGTTATTGTCTTTTCCTCCTTTCTCCACTGGGACAACAAGACACAAGATGAAGGCAATTGCTCTCAGTAGTGACTTGCTCTGATTCCTAGTGACAGTTCTTCCCAGGGATTCTCAAACATTTGTGTATGGTGGAATTACTGGTGAGGTTGGTAACAGGACACAGATCTGGCTCTTATTCTCAGACTTATTAAATCATGATCACTGTGGGAGGGACAAGTCATTTACATTTTTAACAAGTTCCTGTGGTAATTTTGAAACACTTTGACATTTGAGACTCCTATCACTAGGATAAGGTTAATTGACGTAGTCAGCCAAGGTTCTGAACTTGATGGGACTCTGGCAGTTTAGCAAGTGTGATAGAATATATTCTTATCCAGCAAATACTACCCCCCAAGCCACCCCACACATCTTTTTCCCAAAGTGGGTAGACCTGGTTAGATGATTGATTTTGACAAATGGAATGTGAATGGATATGACATACTTCCTGTTCAAAGAAGATTTTTAACTTTATGGCATTAGGCTTTAGCTCTTGGGTTTCTGCCCTCTGCCATGAGGAGAATTTACCGTCGGTGGCTGTGGGTACCTCAGCCTGTGAAGGATGTTGCAGGTCTCAGGATGAGTGACGCGAATCTGATGCATAGCCTGGACTATAAGCATAGTCACTGTAGTTGCCTCACAGGAATGTGAAGAAATAAATTTTAGGTGTTATAATAAGCCAATAAGATTTCGGAGTTTTTCTGATATGGCATCACTTCATAAAGGTTGACAAATATAGCCAGTGAAATACCAATCTGGGACAAAAATGGAGCTCTACATTCCTTCTCACAGACTACCCTCAGATTCCTAAATGCCTTTTAATCACTTATTTGAGGCTCTCTTTAGTGTTTGTTTTATTTTGACTTAACTTACATGAAAATGGTGGAGAAGGGGAAAATTAGTTTATACAGGGATTTAGGCAGGACCCAGGACATGCCCAGGATTGGTCTTGATTCTGAACTCCCCCGCTTAGGGCCCCTGTCTGTTTTTTCCTGACAGAGTAGGAGTTGTTTTTTTCTGTTTGGTTGATCAGCAATAATTACCATTAACAATAAATATTTTTCACCTAGAAAAGAAAGACTCCAGATCTCATAGGTAAAGCGTGTGTATAATGCATGCTGGAGAGCTAAGGATTCTCCATTGCATTATTTGTTGCTTTAGTTCCTCTTTCTCTCTGCCTGTGATTCTGCTCTAGCATACTTTTTCCCCTTTTGAATTCTTTTGTCAGAGAAACAGAAATCTTAGCTTTCGGGGCGCATAAATGGCTCAGTCAGTTAAGCGTCTACCTTCTGCTCAGGTCATGATCCCAGGGTGCAGGATCAAGTCCTGAGTTAGGCTCCTGCTCAGCAGAGAACCTGCTTTTTTTTTTTTTTTTTTTAAGATTTTATTTATTTATTCGTCAGACAGAGATCACATGTAGGCAGAGAGGCAGGCAGAGAGAGAGAGAAAGGGAAGCAGGCTCCCTGCGGAGCAGAGAGCCCGATGCGGGGCTCGATCCCAGAACGCTGAGATCATGACCTGAGCTGAAGGCAGCGGCTCAACCCACTGAGCCACCCAGGCACCCCGAGAACCTGCTTTTCACTCTCCCTTTGCCCCTCCTCCTGCTTGTGCGCGCTCTCTCTCTTTCTCTCTCTCTGTCAGATAAATAAATAAAACCTTAAAAAAAGAAAAAAGAAATTATGGCTTTGCTTTTCATTTTCACTCAGAAATCTAAAAGCAAATGATACCATTTCTATAATAAAAGATCAAAACAAAACACGTTTTTACAGATCTCATGAGCTAATAGCAATGAGATTCAGCTTGTACTGGGTAAAGTTGCAATTTAAAGATTGTGTAAAACAATAGCATCTATTTTTTCAGGACCTACTCTGAGGTATTTTACATAAGTTAACTTTATTTCTAATGACAATTTTGCCGAATAATTATTATCTTCTTTTCTGGGCAAGATGTGTGAGTCTTAACAAAATCACACAGCTATGTGATGGAGCCATTGATGAGTCAGATTTTCATGACTGCAAATTCTCTTGTCCTGGCCTCCGCACCTTGTCACTTCTTTTATTTGAAAGAAAGGATTTTTGAAACCCCTGAAATTACTACATAAAAACTGTTTTTTTCCTGTTTATTCTCATTATATGAAGACATGAAGTAGATCTCATTTTCTTTTTTTTTAAAGATTTTATTTATTTACTTGACAGAGACAGAGAGATCACAAGTAGGCGGAGAGGCAGGCAGAGAGAGAGGAGGAAGCAGGCTCCCTGCCTTGCAGAGAGCCTGATGCGGGGCTCGATCCCAGGACCCTGAGATCATGACCTGAGCGGAAGGCAGAGGCTTTAACCCACTGAGCCACCCAGGTGCCCCAGATTTCATTTTCAATATTTTTTTCTTTATTAAGCTTAATTGACTGGGTAAGAGCTAATAAGCACAATGTCTCCTGAGTACGCATATTGTTAGATGAATGGTTAAGTGAGATTTAAATATAGCGGGAGGGTCTTCATTCCTAAGAAGAAGTTGTTATGTTATTTACTGCCCTTTTAATTCTTCCTCAAACCTGGGCATAGATATAAAACAATGGGCAACCTTCCCTCTGCTGCGTTTAATGATTAAGTAGAGGAGAGATTCTCGGCTGTTTCCTCTAGCCTGATATCACTTCATGTTTCTCTCCTACATTGTGTAAAACAGTAGTTTGGTCTACAAAACCATCCCCATATCAACATACCTATTTACACTATTTCAGTGAAAGAAGACAATATCCCAGAAGAGGGTCCTGTCATGTTTGCAAGTCAGATTCTCCAAAGACATATATAAGTCATGTCATCCCTTTCTGCCATTGAGAGCACAAAAAACTTGTTTGAATAAATAACTATTTTAAGGAATCTTGAAAGTATACTCTGAAAGGACTATAACAGTAAAACACAAAAATGTATCCTATGATATTTTTTTGCCCAAATCACATATTTTCCTAAACATTAAAAAAAAAAAAAAAGATGGAAGGCAGAATAAGAGGAGATTGATTTCCAATCTCTTTCTTTTCGAAGCCCACACAAATGAGAGCAAATGCAAAGATCCAGGGATGCTGGGAAATGATACGGACATATGAGTAGGAGAATCAGGACCATTAGCGCGTGTGCGCATGCGCCTGTGTGTCGTGTGTGTGTGTGTGTGTGTGTGTGTGTGTGTGTATGAAGAGATTTATTATAAGGAATTAGATCACGTGATTGTGGAGGTTGGCAGATCCACAATCTGCAGGTCAGGGTGACAAGCTGGCAACCCAGGACAGCTAATGTTCCATTTTTGTCCAAGAACCATGTGTAGTAGAATCGGAAAGAGCTGATGTTGCAGATGAAACCTAAAAGCAGCCTGCTGGAGAAATTCCCTCTTGGTTGGGGAACAGATTGGGGAGAAAAGGCATTCTTCTCTTCTATTCAGGCTTTCAACTGACTGGACGTCGGCCTCCCACATTATGGAGAGCAATGTGCTTTACTCAAAGTCCACTTACTTAAGTGTTAATTTCATCCAAAACATTCTCATAGAAACACCTATAATAACTTTTGGCCAGATACCTGGGGACCCCATTGCCCAGCCAAGTAGACACATAAAATTAACCATCTCAGTGGGTATAAGGAAGCCCCAGTCATCCAGTGGTAGTGTTCAGGCAGGTTGAGACACCACAAGTTCCATGGAGCAAAGCTATGGAAGAACAATTTATCAAACCTGGAAAATCAGAAAATTCTTGCAATAAACACCTGCCAGTCACGAAAGGGCTATCTTCAGAAGTTGTGATATGAATCAACCATGTGTTATAGCATCCTAAATGCAACTGGAATATTTATAAAATATATTTAAGCTCTGAATCTAAGAAATAGGAAAACTATGAAAAAAAGTTGGATCAGAATATATTTCTATTAGGTAGGCTAACTAAGTGGTGTAGCCATCAGGTAGGAATAATAGACCCTGATTAATATGACTGGAAAATTTGCTGATGACAAACTCAAATCAGTTCCATGGGATCCACATCTAACCCATTCTTTAAATTTGGAGCCTGCAACATGGTATGTACATAAAGGCTTAGCTTGGCATTCCAGGTCATGAGAAAAATTACCCTATTCCAGATTTTATTTCCTCCTACTGTCTTAGCCTAAGAAATCTCTATAAATGGAGAAAACATCCTCAAGAATTCCTGCAGGAAATTTCTCCAAAATTATTTGGGATGATTAGTTATTCAGTAAGTGTCTTTCAGCCTTAGGAAAACAGAATTAAGTATAGAAATATTTAATAGGGCCAAATCTACAGTATCAATAATCTATGTATTGCATTTGAGAAACTCTATTACCTTGGCATTATAGTATTTATAATGGTTAAGAGAATTTGGTTTATTTATCAGTCAGGATGGGCTTGGTTAGGTTATGATAATAAAGAACGCCCAAATTGAAGAGACTTAGAGTTATTTCCCAGCACCCCTGGATCTTAGGCTGTGTGTTCCTCAAGGACAGGCAAGGAAATATGCTTAAAAAATTAAATTAATTTTCTTTATTTCTTTTTCTAGTTCTATTGAGATAAAATTAACATGTAACATTGTGTAAGATTAATGAGTACATATTTTGACACATGTGTATGTTGTGATGACCACAATAAGATTAGTTAACATCCATCACCTCACATAATTACCATTGTTGTGTGTGGTGAGAAAATTCAAGATTTACTGTCTTCATAATTTTCAGGTATATAATACTCAAGTGTTGCTATCTATATGCTGTACCCTATACCCTTAGAACTTAGTCATCTTTTACCTGGAAGTTTGTACCCTTTGACCAACATCTCCCCATATTCCTCAGCATCTAACTCTTCGCAACCACCATTCTACTCTCTAAGTAGAAAGCCTTTTTCAGATTCCAAACATAAGAGAGAACACATGATATTTTTCTTTTCTGACTAATTTCACTTGGCATAATGCCCTCAGTTTCCACCCGTGTTGTTACAAAAGGAAGGACAGGAAAATATCAGGGACTGACACTGACAGAGTCACTACCATCTGGAGCAATGCTGATAAATGTTTCCGGGGGAAGAGAATATAGCTCTGTCTCTTGAAGTTTTCTGACCTCAAAGCAACACATGTTGCTTCTGCTCTTCTTTTATTGGCCAAAACAAATCACATGGCCAGACCTATCTTCAAAGCACATTCTTACCATGAATCTGGAAGGTTATTGGTTATTAGTCTTCATGTCAACCATCAGTCACTAAAATAACATTAGATAAGAATTCTAATTCAAAATGTGTAGCCTGCATAATCATTTTAGACTTGTGGTTTTAAAGTCAAAGGTAAAAGCTTATGCATAATATTGGAATATTTAAGAGAACTTGATGTACATCATGTCTATAAGTTTAATTTATTATGTATAGAAGAGTTAAATATATGAAAGATTTTAAATATTTTTGTAAATTGGACGGTTTAGTATCCAATAGATATAGATGCAATTAAAAATAGTTAAAGAAATCTAAACTAACTTTTTAAATTTTTTAAAAAAGATGTCATGTATTTATTTGAGAGAGAAAGAGACAGTGTGTGTGTGCACATGTCCCCGAAAGCGAGGGGGAGGGACAGAGGCAGAGGGAGAGGTACAGGCAGACAGTCTGGGTGCAGAGCCCACCTTGGGGCTTTCTCATGACCCTGAGATCACCACCTAAACCAAAACCAGAGTCGGATGCTTAACTGACTGAGCCACTTAGGTGCCCCTAAACTAACTTTTTAAATGTGTTTATAAATTAATCTCAGTCTCCTTAGAAGTGATTGTTAATATTTTTTGAGTTATAAATGGAGTAATAAATTTAGGTTTATGGATTTATTACTCAAATAAATAAATATTAATTTTTAAAACCAAAGTAAACTTTTGAACAAAAGCTATCCTTTTTGGGTATCAAATTCTCACATTTAATACTCGTCAATGCTTTATAATCTCAAGGTCTTTTTTATTTTCCTTTCTGAGTACAAAAGCCTGTGAAATGATTACTATTAGAAATTTAGTATGAATATATAATAATATATACTAAAATTATATTATTATACATATATTAGTATGAATATATACCAATATATACTAAAAATATATATTATAACAGAGGAAGACCTGAAGATGCAGTTGGCTAAGTTTCTAACAGAATGATTATCTTTTCTTTTTAGCTTACATTAAAAAAATAAGACAGTTTTAGAAGGAAAAAATACCATGTTTTCAATACTATTTAACATTTCTTTTTTGCAAGAATAACCAGTACAGGTTAAGTTGATGGGAATTAGCTTAGGTAAAGTACTTATTGGAATTGGATGAGGGTAGAAAGAGAAGAAAAATATTATATTTGATGAAACCCACTGTGCACACTTCCTTTAAGTATGGGCCTTCCTTACTCTGATGAGTAAGAGCAAGTAAGATACTCAAAAACATATGAGACAATTTATGTAATATGTGTACATATATTTATTTATGGCTTCATCTGTACCACAAGAGAAATTGTAATGACTTTGCAAAGACCACAAATCTTTTGCATACAAGTCAAAGTGTCTATTCCATGTGGCTTAGGAATATGTGTAAAGCTTCCATATGGGAAAAAGATTTTCTGATACTCAAAGAAAGAATCAGGCATCAAAGAACCTACTGAAAAGTTTGGCAAATATGGACAAATGTCACAAAACTTTGAATTCCAATTTGAAAGTCTACATGTTCTATTTTGCAATATACTTTATCATTTTATATTAGAGCTGTTCAGAACTTTCTTCCAAAGCCAGGGGATTTAATATATGATTATACCGTATGTACAATGCATAAATGTATATGGATGTATATATTAGCATTCATTTCAGTTTGCTTCCAGTTTACATATCCTACTAGATACCCCAGTGACTGGTTATTGCTCTCACAGTAAAACTAAAGAGATGCCAACTCTCTTGAAGCAAAGTCCAAAACTTTAGAATAATGCTTATATATTTGATTTATATAGTTTATTTCCCCCAGAGTGTTCATTTTAAATTAACTCCACATTGAAATAAGTGATCATGCTAATAGCTGACAGGGCTAGGTTAGGCTGACTTTGTCTTAACGTCATTGACAGTAACAAGAAAAAAAAAAGAAAGAAAAGGAAATAACAAAAAGAAGAACAAAAAAAGAAAATTAACCTAAGCAACTAAAGTTGCATTAAAATTGGGTTATCACGTAATGTTGAATGAGGTTATTCTTTCTTATGGGGGATGTGATGGGTACTCAAGGTCTGTATATTGCCATAGATCCTGTTTTATCTGTATGTGGCACTGCACAAATCCTAGACTGTGGCCCACAGGCTAGATTTGGCCCACGACAATGTTTCGTTTGGCTTGAACAGTATTTTACAAAAAATTTGAGCTAACATTTTAAATTAGAAGCTTTCACATAAAAATCCAGATTTCTGGCATCTCAAAAAATTAGGAGATCTGGGAATGCTGGACTCACATTACCACACTGCAGTCTATGGCTGGCTGGCGCTATTGCCCTCTTTCGACACACAAGTGTTCTCCATGGTCCCCACCAATTCCTCCTGCTTCGCAACACTGAAGCTGGCCATTCCCACTTACTCCTCTTGTTCTATTTCTCTTTTAGTAGAAAATATTTCTTTCTCCCAATGTCTTTATCAAAAGTAAGTAAAAATATGGCAAAATATGGTAAAAATAGGGATTTATAGCTTTACATTGGATTTCACTTTGTGGATTCTCTTCTCCCTTTCTCTCTCATACATTGGGGGCCAATTTTTCTTCCCTACCTTCCTCTGAAATTGAAAGAAAGACCTGAGAAACTATTGATCAGTGTAAAAACTGGAAGGTTCTTAGAGGCATGTTTCCTGCTCTACTTTTTCTCCTGGAGACCTGATGAGGTTGGGCTTGGGGAAAGTAGGAGAGAAGGGGAGGATGGAGAAACAAAT
The DNA here is from genome assembly GCF_022355385.1 of Mustela nigripes. NCBI lineage: Eukaryota > Metazoa > Chordata > Mammalia > Carnivora > Mustelidae > Mustela > Mustela nigripes. Next base: position 203,716,205 of record NC_081558.1, on the reverse strand, counting down.
AAGAGAGTACAATTTCAGCTCTAAGCTTTGAGCTTACCCTCTGAAGTGCTGGGACTTTGACTCTGTAGGGGGCCTTTGGTTTGCCCTGTTAGGCTCTGCCAACAGAGGGCACAAGAGGGAGACACATGGCTGGAGGAGGATGAAAGGGCTTGTTGCTGCTTGGTTTCTGAGAACATCCTGTTTCCTTTGAAGTTCTTCAAGTATTGCCCTACCAAAACTCCTTCATCTTGGCAGTAGCAGTTCCTTTATGACATGGCAGCTGAATGGGGTCTTCAGTTTTTCCTTCACTTACCAAACCAGCTTCATTTTGTGATTCCCTTCCCTTCACTCCCATTGCCTTCTTGAGAGGTCTAGCTTCTAGCTCATGGAGGCTTCTCCTCCAAGCTTCTAAGTTGAAATATTCTGGAGTCTTTTTTTTTTGTTCCTTCAGCTTTGAGGGAGGAAGCTGCTTCCTACAGTTGCTACTTTTGTGATGTGTTAGAATTCTCTTTTTTCTCTACTTAAAAAATTCATAGGGGGCACCTTGGTGGCTCAGATGGTTGAATGCCTGACTCTTTGTTTTGGTTCAGGTGGTGATCTCAGGGTCTGGGATTGAGTCCCATGTTGGACTCTGTGCTCAGTGGGGAGTCTTCTTGAGATTTTCTCTCTCTCCCTTCTACCCGTCCCCCTTCTTGCTCTCTTTCTCCCTCTTTGTCTTTGCAATAAATCAATAAATCTTAAATATATATATATATATATATATATATATATATATATAATTAGTTAACAATTATTTATGTAACTTTTTCTCAGTTCAAATCACTCTTTCCTGACTGGATCCCAATTCACAGAGAAAGGAAGAGTTGACTCATGTTGTGTTGCCTCAAATGCACTACTTCCCTTGATTATTTACATATAAATTTAATTTAGTCAAAAAACTAAAATTAAAAACTTTCTCAGTTACATTAGTTACATTTTAAGAGCCCAGTAGTTAAACTGTGGTTACTGATCACTCTATGGAACAGTGTGGATATAGAACATTTCTGTCATTACAGAAAGTTCTATTGGACAGTGCTGGGCTGAAGAAATGGGAGGTCCTTTGAGTGGGGAGGAAACATGAGAGAAAGACCTTCATTAGTGCCAGGAAATGAGGTGGAAGAGACTCTGGATGAGCTCTTCTCAAGAAAGTTGGAAAAATATAGAGAGATTATCTGATCATAATGCAGTTAATCTAAAAATCAATACACGGTAGAAAACTTTCATATATTTACAAATGACTGATATGATAATGAAATTATAATGAAACGTTGGGGTTAATGTAGAGCATGAAATCAGCCATAATACCTGGCTTGCTAAAGAATAATACAGAAATGCTGGGGGTAGGACGGTTTTGAAGAATGGAGAAGGCCTTTGGCATATGCCAAGGCCTGCATGACCACTCTGCCATTGGAATACTATGGGAAGTTACCTTCCCCCAAACTTTCTTAGCCCAAACAGCCACCCTGCGATCTAAGAGATGTACGCATTGTCCCTTAGGCTATGTTTAGCAGAACTCCTAGAACAGGTAGATTAGCATATCCTATCTTTCTGGTAAACAGATCCTCCTAGTTCCAGGAAGACTCTTTGTCACACATCACCTGCTTGAGAAACAGTGATAAGGATTTGTGATTATCCTGAAGGACCAATAAAAGTGGGAGCAAAGAAGAGCAAAAGGTCTTTGTCTCTGGTCGTGGACAGAGACATGCCTTCTCCTCTCTTTCACAGCAAAGTCTGGCATAATCTTTCATCCATCATCTGTACAGGGATTGCTGGCCATTCCTGAAAAAATATTGTGTATTTAAATTGGAGATTATAAGTAAAGTAGTATTTACAGGGACATTTAGAGACTTAACTGAATATTTGGATAGAAGAAAATGGGAGGATTAATAAGTTCAACATCCATCTCCCAAGAGTGAGAAACAGAGCAACAGTTTTAATAGTAGATACTAGAAATTTAAAAAAAAACCCAACAGAATCATGAAAAGATGCTCAACATCCCTCATCATCAGGGGAATGCAAATCAAAACTATAATGAGATACCAACTTCCACTTGTCAGAATGGCTAAAATCAAAGCCACAAGAAACAATGGGGGTTGGTGAGGATGTGAATAAATAGGAAGCCTTGTGCTCGTTGGTGGGAATGTGACCTGAGGCAGCCACTGTGGGAAACAGTATATGGAAATGCCTAAAAAGTTAAAAGTAGAACTCTCCTATGACCCAGTAATTCCACTACTGGGTATTTACTCCCCAAATACCAAAACATTAATTCAAAGGGATACATGCACCCCTATGTTTATAGCAACACTATTTGCAATAGCCGAATTATGGAACCTGCCCATGTGACCATCAACTGATGAATGGATAAAGAAGATGTGGTATATATACCCAATGAAATATTATTCAATCATAAAAAAAAAAAAAAGAAATCTGGCCATTTGATATAACACGGATGGAGCCAGAGAGTGTACTGTTAAGTGAAATAAATTAGTCAGAGGAAGACAAATACCATATGATTTCATTCATATGTGGAATTGAAGAAAGAAAACAAATGAGAAAAGGGAAAAGAAAAGAGTGAGGGAGACCAAGAAACAGACTAACTGTAGAGAACAAACTCATGATCACCAGAAGGGAGGCAGGTGGGGGGATGCAGATTAAGGAGGGCACTTGTGATCAGCCTGACTGTTGTATGGAAGTTTGAATCACTATATGGTGCACCTGAAATGAATATCACACTCTTCGTTAACTATACTAGAATTAAAATAAACACTTAATTAAAAAAAATTAAAAAAAATTATAAAACTAAGTATATTAGAACAGAAATTAATTAGATAGCAAAAATAATAGAGAAGGCTAACAAAAACAATTGTTAGTTTTTATGAAAAGATCAATACAGTTGGTAAATCCCTGGGAAGATTGATCAGGGAAAAGATAGAGAAGACACAAATAATAAATGTCAGTAATGAACAAGGGGATGTTATTATAGATCCGTCAGATACTAGAAAGGTAATAGGATATTTTGAACAATCCAAGGCCAGTAAACTTGAAAACTTAGATGAAATAGACCTATTCCTAGGGGAAAAAAAAAAAGACATTAAAACCCACTCTAGAAAAGTAGATAATAAGAATGATTCTTTAACTCTTAAACAATTGATCCATGATTAAATACTTACCTTCCTTCAAAGACAACTCTGGGCTCATCTTTCCTTATTCAATTCTGTTAAACATTAAAAAAAAATCTTAGTGGACATCATTTATAAATGTTTCCAAAAAATAGTGGGGGAGGGGCAATCCCCAGTCTCATTTTATGGAAGTCTCTAAACTTTACTACCAAAACAGACAAAAGGAGAAAAGTTGGAAAATCTCATATATGAACAAATGTCCAGAGCTCGTAAACAAAATAATTACTAATCAAATCTAACAGTATGTCACACAGCTAAGTTTTTTTTTTTTTTATATTCTAGGAATATAAGGTTGATTTAAATTTTGAAGATATATCCATTTAAATCATCACATTAAAAGACCAAAAGACAAAAGTATTATAAATATATGTAAAATAATTTGAGAAAATTTATGATTAAAAAGATTTTTTAGTGTAAGGGTTCCTGGGTGGCTCAGTTGGTTGATTTTCAGACTCTTGATTTCCACTTAGATGATCTCAGGATTGTGGGATTGAACTCTGCATTAGGCTCTACCATGAATGTGGAGCCTGCTTGGGACTTTTTCTTTCCTTCTTCATTTGCCCCTTCCCCAATTTGCATGCATGTAAAGTTTCCTAATCTGATAAAGGGTACTTACCCAAAACCTTACAGTTAAATTTTACTTAGAAGTAGAACAGGGAAAATTTTGAGTTCTGGAAGACAATGAAAATATGCTATGAAGTTTACATGAGAAGAAATGAAATTATAATTATCCACAGATGATACTATTAGGTAGAAAAATCCAATGATAAATTATGAGAATTAATTTGAAAACTTGGCAAAGTTGTTATAATTTAGCTCAATTAATTTTATTTTATACCCCAGGAATAAAACAAATGAAAGATAAAAAATTAATAATACAGCCATTATAATAATATAAAAATATGAAATACCTAGGAATAAATCTATCAGATGTGCAAAACCTCTATACCATAACACATTGTTAAGAAACATTAGGAAAAGATCTAAATAAATGGAAAGATATACTACATTCAGTATTTCTTTTTGCGGGTGTGTTTTTACTCTTATTTTATTTAAATTCAATTAATTAACATATAGTACATAATTAGTTTCAGATGTAGAGTTCTGTTTTTCATCAATTGCATAGAACACCCAGTGCTCATTACATCTCTGCCTTCCTTAATGCCCATCACCCAGTTACTCCCTTTTCCCACCCATTCAATATTTCAATTCTCCCTAAATTGATTTAGAGTCAGTGTCATCTCCCCCCAAAATTCCATCACTTTTTTATGTGCTTGCATTTATGTGTGTGTAACCTGATAGGATAATTCTATATGTGAAAATGAAAAACATAACAAAACAAAACAAAACCCAAAACAGGGATAACTAAGATAATATTGAAGATGAATAAGGCTGGTGATGATGAAGATGAGTAAGATAATATTGAGGATGAATGAGGATTGACTTTAGCAATCCTCAGATTAGATATTAAGATTAGATATCAAACTTGGGTAATTCGAAGAATGGATGGTGAAAAATGTTATCCTCTGAGCTGATCTTGAAATGTCCTATTAGCTACTACTCCTGTTTTGTTAGAAATATTCAAAACAATTTTCAATCTATTCAGTCTTCAATATAATGCAATGTTGAATCCAGGGGACATGAATATGGAAGAGAAGGCTGCATTCACATAGCTCTCTTTGGTTTCTACATTTCCTCATGAACAGAGAATATGGTGGTGAGCTTCTAACTAGTTTGGACATTTTTGAACTGTCTAGGACAATGATAGAGTTATGGTAAAACTGGATATGGGCAAATACTACTAAAATAAATACTAAATTCTGAAGTTAAGAAATATTTTGAACACTATGGATTGATGAGCTCGATTATCACTTTAGAATGAAATGCTCCAACGGATTAATTAAAAGATATCTTTGAGCTCTTTGAAAAAGCAAAGTGATTCTGAGTTTATTTAGAATAAGGTCCTTCGAATTTCCCAAATTCCTTTGTTGAATAAAGCTTATAAGTTGATTGATGAGAAAAGTGTTACATATATTCTAGCCTCTTCTGTTTCTGTGCAGTGGCTATTTGAGGTTATGCCTGCTCAGCACTGTTGATGTGTTCAGGAAACATGGGGTTAACATGGACTTTGGAAATTTAGCAAATGTATTAGATGACAGAATAGAGATTTAGAGCCAGCTTGAAATAAAGGACTAAGTTCAAGAAGCTGAAGTGTAATAGGGATTAATGGAAACTATTACAGCGAATTTACAAATCAACTAACCAAATATAGAATGGACAAGATGTGTCTTAACATTAATTTGTAAAAAAAAGGACCAGAGGTTTTTTTTTTTTTTTTTTTTTTTTTTTTTAAATTTAAAATTATTTAAATAAATGATGTTATATGTTTGCTTTGAACCTAATTCAATCTTGGGCTTCATAAATAGATAGGTAGGCCACAGTGACAAGGAGGTGACAGAGAGTAATAACAGCCCATGGCAGATCTCACCTCGTTCATCTCACTTTACTGAGATGACACACTTGGCAGGTGACTCTGATAAATGGAAAGTTTTTCAAGGAAAGGCACACAAAATAATGAAAGGTCAGAAACCTAACTCATATTTTAAAAATTACATACATTTAGCTTAGAGGAAAGAAAACAAACATGGTATCATTTGTATCATTTGGGGAGTTCTTACCAAATAGAAATGTATTTTCTTCCAGTTTTCCAGGAGATAAAATTAGGAACAATATGCATGTCTCCTCTAAGGATGGAAAACTTTGCCACAATTAGAAATGTTCAAAAATTGAAAGATTACTATAGAGACTCTGGTTTCAAAATGTTTAGGTTTTGAATAGTATGCCTCTAGTATAATTTTCTCATAAGTCCTGTTATTTTAGTGGTAGAGCTAAATACTCCACTGAGATTAGTTGAGATTTGTCTATACAACGCTATATTTGGCATGCAATTGATTTTTCCGAATCATAAACATAATTTTAAGCATCTACACTTTCTAGGATTTTTGCACATAGCACACATAGTGTGAAATTATTTAACTCAAAGAACTACTGTTCAAAAAGTCTATGTCCCCATTTAATAAAAATTTGAGGTATTTTAAGAGTTAATTTAATTCACTTACCTTTTATGTTTGCCTTTCCCCCCTTTCATGCATGCATATTACATAGTCAGTAGCCCTAGGGTAAAGAGCGGTTTCAATCCAAGTCTGTCTAGGAAGCTTGGCCTAACATAACGTCATTTATGGTTAAGAAAGATCATTGTTGTGCTAAGTAATTTTCTGTGGTTGGCAGCCTTAAAGGTTGGGATTGCTGGCTGCATTTTGGATATTATATCATAAGTATGGATGAATTGCAGTACAAACATTGAAAACCTTCAGTATGCTTTGTCCAAATAAAAGAATAACCATCCAAGTTATGAAGAGATATATCTCAAGTATTCTGACTTTCACAGATTTTTTTTTTTTTTGGTCTTTTCTCTCCAGTTATAATTTTTCATGGTGTTGTAGCCTGCCAGTGTCAACAAATTTGTGTTTTTTGGTGGGATAATTGAGTTGAGATTTTTCTCCTCTGACACGAAGTCAGAGCATTAAGTTACAGACCTATGGGTTAGATCTTTGTAGTAAGAAAGCCAAGTCCTCCCTGAAGTCACCCCTGGCATAATTTAGATACAATAAGACTGATGCCTTTTGGGATAAAGAGTAAATTTCCTATGATTCAGAAGCTGACCTTGCAACTTGTATATAATTCAGATCTTTAGCCTTTTCTTGTCTTAGGTTTTGGTGCCAACTCTTGACTGTTTAACCACCCTTCTGTATCCTTATATTTAGATTATCTAAGCAGGAAGAAGAAATTGATTATTTAAATTTGGAAATTTCAGCTAAAGTTTGTTTTAGAACATTTATGAAATATGCAACTGTATATATATCTGGGTATGAAAACAATTTAGTATATTGTTGAACATCAGGAAAGGTCATCAGTCAGAAATGTTAATTTATCCATGTCACTTAGAATGAATATTGATGAAAGCTACTATTTGTTGAGCACTTAATATAAGCTAGACATTTCACATTGCAAATCCTTAAAGGAATCTTAGAAGACAGGTTTTCTTATTTTTTTCAGTGGGGGAAATTAAGATCCAGAGAGGTATGTAATTTATCAGAGGTCATATGATGGTCAAATAGGAAAGCTAGAGTTTGAACCTAAGTCTACATTGTCTCTGGACAGTGGGCTTATCTTGTTTTGTGTTTTGAAGAACTGGCAGTGATGTAGACTTTTTGCCTATCTTCTCTTTTGTTGAGTGGTTAGCCTGTCTTTGGCTGTATGAAGGATGATTGCCTTAGTTTAGGTGGAAGCATTATGTCATTGTCTTTTTTTTTTTTTTTTAAGATTTTATTTATTTGACAGAGAGAGAGAGAGAGAGAGAGAGATCACAAGTAGGCAGAGAGTCAGGCAGAGAGAGAGAGGGGAGGAAGCAGGCTCCCTGCGGAGCAGAGCTTAATCCTGGGGCTTAATCCCAGGACTCTAGGATCATGACCTGAGCCAAAGGCAGAGGATTTAACCCACTGAGCCACCCAGGTGCCCCTGTCATTGTCTTTATTTGGAAGTTAAAGATTGTTATAACATTAGGATGAGTACTGAGTTGATGAGTTAACAAGGGTATTGTATGCACTGTGTTTGGTTGGTTGGTACCACCACCAACATCCCCTGCTGAGGCAGAGAAATCTGGTATCAAGGGGAATTGAAGTGATACTTAGAAGGTGGAGGTGAAGTAGAAGTTGTTGCCTTGAGAAGATCCTGATGCATCTAGACTAGGTCTGGGTCTAGCATCTAGACCTTTCTACAAGCTCCCGCTTAGTTGTTCTGGCACTTCCTTGGACTTCCCCAGATGGTGATTTCTCTAGGTTATTTCCAGATCTCTCCACAAGGTCCCATTTCATGGTTGTGGCAGCTTCTTTTTTTTTTTTTTTAATTTTTTATTTTTTATAAACATATATTTTTATCCCCAGGGGTACAGGTCTGAAAACATAGCTCCTTTATACACTTCACAGCACTCACCAAAGCACATACCCTCCCCAATGTCCATAATCCCACCCCCTTTTCCCAAACCCCCTCCCCCCAGCAACCCTCAGTTTGTTTTGTGAGATTAAGAGTCACTTATGGTTTGTCTCCCTCCCAATCCCATCTTGTTTCATTTATTCTTCTCCTGCCCACTTAAGCCCCCATGTTGCATCACCACTTCCTCAGCTTCTTAAACTTCCAAGGAATAAATGGCTTTTCCCTTTTCTAGTTAAAAGATCCTCCAGCAACCAACTCCTGAAACCTATCCTCTCATATTTGTGTACTCTTAATTTCTATATTCCACCCATTTTCCCCTTACTGTTGATATCTAATTTGCTTTCCTGACCAAACCCAGACTAGTATGTGAGATGTGACTTTTCATACATTTAAGTAGAATGTAGTCACGCACTAATTTTCCATTTTGGTTTAGGGGTGAGCTCTAAGATAGAATAAAATCAAACGAGAAACTGGAAGCAATCAAAAGCTTAGAAGAATCTAAAGTTAAAAATTTTACACTGATTATAATTATTCCTTATATAAAAGTACATATTTCATAACATGGATATAATATTCAATTTTATGTTAGTCAGTTAGTCTTTCAGTATCTGCTATGTAAAGCCCTGAGCTGGGCATGCTGCAAAATCCATAGACAACAAATACTAATTGAGAGCTTTTGATTAGGCAGATGCTTAAATCTTGCATGCACTAGGCAACACAGTCAGGTAGATATTATTATCTTTATCTTATAGATGGGATGGGAAATTCAGGCTTGGATTGAATAGGAAACCTGGCAGAGTTCACAGAGTTGTTTAAATACTTGAGCTGCTATTCGGATGCGTTTGATTTCAGATCTTCACTCTTCTATCCACTGGTCTGAGCTGCTCCCTGCCCCCAAAGAGTTTTTAATTCAATTGATATAGATTTGGAAAAGAAAACATAGCTCCTTCCATCCTTGATGAATTCAAATGGATTATTTAAAAAACTACTTACGGTCAAATTTGCTTTTTTTCTTATTTATAGCAAATTTTCATGCATTTAGACACTTTTATGGTTACAAGAAATTGCAGCTAACCAAATAGTTTTCATTCATTCATTTTCTCCCTAGGCTGGTTTGTCAAAAACAAATTCCAAATCAAGAACTTATTGTACTCATTGAAACTGGTGAAAAATGGAAGAAACAAATGGAGGAAGGCAAGAAACTTGAGTGTTCCCGAACATGGAACATCTGACATAATATTTCAGTGGAAAAATAAAGATATTTCTAAGATATATTACATACAAGATGTGCCCTAATTTTTCTATAGTACCTGTCTAATGATCTAAAATTTGGGGGCACACGTTTGAATGCAGAATGAATTAGCTTCAATTAACTTTAAAGATGGATATTTAGTTAGCATGGAGTGAGTGATGGAAGTAAAAGATGATGTTTTCACAAGTACATATTTTTTACATTCCTGGACAAAATAAATACCCAAGTAAGTAGTTGTCAGTTGGCTCTTATATTCAGTACTTCTTATCCTTGGCATAAGGGATTCTATGCAGCCACATGTGTTTTCAGAGACCTACATAATTCCTTTCTAAAGAACAACTAGCCTAGCACATTAACCTAATGTTACATGGCTGTAAAACTGGGCATTTTATACTAAAAGGGTGAATTGCAAGCAGATTTCATTTACTTGTTCCAAGTCTAAACCTATAACCAGGTTTTGGTTTGGGCAACACTGGGATTCTAGGAAGATGGGAGATAAAGAGAAGTGTTGGCATGTGTATGTTATATTCCTTCTAAATAGATGCTTGGTCCTGGCCAAGCTCTACTTGAGAAAGCACCTGCTCAGAAGCAGTTCTTATGCTTTTGCTGACTTGGGTTGGAAAAAATAGCTGTATGGATTCTCAGTTTTGTGTGTATTCTATAAACAAAAAGATTCTCATTTGCCTGAGGCTAATCTTCAGTCTCTTTCCCTTTTGAGATGAATAACTAAGCAGAGAAAGAAAATGCTGGAGATAAGCATGGAAGCATTTAGTGGACACACACACTTTTTTGAGGGTGTTTGGGCAGAGATTATACCTACTTGCACAAAGTGTTTGGTTCTTTAAAAAATTACTAAATTAATGACTTATAAGGCCATGGATCATAATAGATAGCTAACCTAGTACTCTTTCATTACAAGGATTTGCTCTGATTACCTTATACCCAGAGGGCAGTGAGACCACTGCAAACTTCTATGACTCAAACCTACGTCTTTTATCAGAATTTAATCTGAACGTCCTCTTCATGGTTGCTCTACTTTCTGCTCTCTTGAAAATTGCTCTGTTTTTCAAATACCTTTCATTGGTCAACAACAATTTCAGTAGATGAACACAGTTTGAATGCAGGTCAATGTCTAGACCTGTTTTATTTCACTGGTCTTTCTGGCATAGCTATGACTCCAAGGGACAAGATGGTTTTAACTGTTTTAGTTTGTTTGTTTGTTTGTTTTTGCTAATCATGAAACTAGATATATTTTTTATGATCTTTTGGGATTGTTCAGGTTTTCAACAATATCTGATTTTGTTGTTAGTATATATAAATTAGATTTAGTCCAAGTAACGTGGGACTCCAAACCTCATTATTGTATGACTGAGCTACACACAAAGAAGTGCATTTATCTAGAGCCTGAGGCATCTTCAAAAACAGGGATGCTTTCATGTATTCACAGGCAAGAAGATTGGTGGATGGTAAGAAGGGTTATGCAAAAGTGATAGATGGTTGACTGAGGAGTTATTTTAGCTTGCATGATTGAGGGAGGTCTCTGTGAGGATGTTTCATTTAAAATAAGATCTGAATTAAAAGAACACATTAGTTATGAAAGGACTGGGGGATGAACCTTCCAGGAGGGTGAAAAACCAGGGAAAAGATCCTTAACTTGGCGATAAGGGTGATGTGTCCAAGGAACAGAACAGAGTCTTGTGTAGCTGGAGCCTCGTGAGTGAGGGAGAGAGTGGTCAGACATTGGTCCAAAGAGTATGAAGGTCCAAGGATCATTTAGGGCTTTGTAAGCCAGGGTTAGGGGTTTAGGTTTTATTCTGAGTGTGATAGAAGATATGAGAAGATGTTAAATAAGTGATCTGATCTGGTTTATGTTTTAGGAAGATCACTCTGGCTTCTGGTAAATATGAATTTTAGAGATGGCAGCAGTAGAAGCAGGTAGAAGATAATTATAGGTGAGGTGAGGGTTAACAGATTCAGATGAGGGATAATTATGGTGACTTGGATTATGGTGACATTTGTGGAAAAGTAGAGTGATTTGGGATGCTTATAAAAGTTGAATCTCATTGATTGTGAGACTCAAACTATCCAGCCAGTGCCATAAGGAAATCACATACTTTAGAGGACTATGATGTGTCGTTGGTATGTTAGGCCCTGGAAGTTCTAGTTCTAGTCTAGTTAGATTGTCTTTGGCAATTTGGCCTATTGTGCCTCTGGTTTTCAAATGGATTAGAAATAAGTCACTCAATTTGTGAGGAAAGAATGAAGGAAATATGCTATTTTAAAAAATTTAGGTAAATTTACTTTATAACTTAAGATACTTTTGGGTATATAAAGCAGAAAATCCCAAGTCAAATGGAGTTAAATAAAAGGGACATTTGTTATTATTTTTTCTTTCCATTTCTGGTAGTCCAGGGGGTTAAGTGGGCTCCAGGTGTTATGCAAAGTGGGTCAATGGAAGCACTGAAAACTCAGGTTCTTTCCTTAACTCTGCTATGTCATTCTCAAACTTATGACTCTTTCTTCTTGAGGGAGCAAGATGGTTTTCTTTTGCAACTGGGATTTCATGTACCTTGTGCATGTCTAGAAGGAGAAAGAGGGGGTATAGCCTTCCTCTCCAATCTAATTGGGCCAGCTTGAGTCATAAGCTCATCCTGGGACCAATATCAGTTTTCTGAGCACTGATATACCCACTATTGGCTTAGGCTAATCAGAATATTCCCAGTGAAGGGGGTGGGGTGAATGGCTGAATACAATCAGGATTCTGAAAAAAAGAAGGAATAGTTGTTGGGTAGACAACTAACATTATCTATGATAATTACTTAACATTCATTTTTATGTTTTAATAAAATCAGTAAACACTATTTGCATTTTAAGATCTTAGAGGACTAAAAATAGAGTGTGAATAATTCCTGAAATAATAAGAAGTTTTACCTTAATAGGAAAATATGTAGTGAAGCAACCTCAGGAACAAATTAAACTCAAAGACCTTAAATCGAAGAAATGTGGTAATTTAATTTTCTATCCCAAACTAAAGGAAAATTTATGAGACCGGTATAATGTGGTATGTTGTGGACTGTTGGAATCCAAATAAGTTGTCTTACTTGATTTTCACTTTTTGAGATGTTTTTCTTCCCATTCCCTTCCACCCCTTTTCTGTGAATTTATATTGGATTTTTCTTTTTTACAAAATAATGGCACATTAATAACATGGCAGACAATTTTGTATTTCTCTGTAATGACATTAGCAGAGATCTTCTGAAGTGATTGACATTGAGAAATAGTACAAGGAAAATGATGTGTTTGAAAGAGCATGGCCTGACCTTCGTGATAATGCTCTACATGAGATATTATATCAATTTAGTAATTATTCAGTGCAGACAGAGATGAAATCTATTGTTTTGATAGCTATTAATTTTGATTGGGGTTGGACTGCAACTTGCAATGAAAAATTCATAGGTGATAATCCATCTAAGTGACAATGGTTAGAAGCTAAATAATGATACTTTATATCAATTATATGCAGAGGACATGCATGTCACTGTCCATTTTGTTCAAAGTACCCTATTTTTATAAACTGCTATTTCATTTATCTCCCTAAAAGTCTTAACTCATTCAACATAAGCAAAATACTTTCTATAGTTTTTCTCCCATTATAGCTAAGTTCAAAACTACAGTGATTTATTAAATTGTTACATTCTTTATTCATGATTTGCATGAAATCAGGGGGCAGGGAAGAGGGAAAGCAATACCTCTAACTGTGAAATAGGTTTTTATTAGGTTTAAAATTACTGGCATTTGACAGCTGGCAAAGCTTAAATTGTAGCAGAAAACTATGCACTTTGACTGGCACAATTATATTTATTTCTAGAAGTGATGCAGCCCTATCCTCCAGAATAGAATTTACTCAATCCACAGAAACTTAACCATACAAGCCCAAGTAGGGTCAAGTCTCCTCTTGACACTATTTTTGAATTTCTGGACTCCCTTCTCTCATCGAATCACTTTAATACTCTCCTTGGATTGCCCTTTTATCACTCTGCACCTCTGTTTAGTACCTTTTGCTGTCTCCTTTACCCCTATCATCTTTACCCCTTTCTTCTCAAAACAAGACCTCCTGTACCCATAGCTGGCCAAACAGCTCTCCTTGGCTACTCCACAGATATATGACCCTCTAGATATGCCCTCAACTGAAGGCATCTCATAAAATTCCTCTTCCATATGTTGGCTGTTGGTTCCCTTTCCACCTCTGTACATCCTGCCCAATTTGGAATCATAATTTTCCAATTCTTCCCCTCTCCAAACCCTTATATCTGATTACTCTTTATGCATATTATGGTTCCACCCCTGAAATGTCTGTTAATTTCCTTTCCTTCCCATGACCAAGGCTGCTGTACTTTTTCTGCCTCTCTGTGTTAACTGGACCAGGGCAATCAGTATCTTTTTTTTTTTTTTTAAAGATCTTAATTTATTTATTTGACAGAGAGAAATCACAAGTAGGCAGAGAGGCAGGCAGAGAGAGAGAGAGAGAGAGAGGAGGAAGCAGGATCCCCACCAAGTAGAGAGCCCTATGCGGTACTTGATTCCAGCACCCTGAGATCATGACCTAAGCCGAATGGCTTAACCCACTGAGCCACCCAGGTGCCGGGCAATCAGTATCTTGTATATGGACTCCTGTCTCTAGTCTCTTCATGCTTCAGTCTGTTCTATATGTTCACGCATTCCTATACCATCCCTTTATTTCCCATTATCTGAAGAATAAAGTCTAGATTTTCAAATGTTCTTCCCAACCTCCCAGCCTTGCTTTTTTAGTCTCATTTCCATCTATATTATAGTTCAGTTATGTCAGAATTCCTTGTTTCCAAACATGCTAGGTACTTTCATATTTAAGAATTTATTATTTCTATTATTATTATTATTGTCATTTTGCTCTTCCTCAAGCTATTTCCTCTGCTTTGATTTTTTTCTTCACTTTCCTCAAAATCATACTGCTTCCAAAGCTTTGTATTTACTATTTCCTAGGCCTAGAATAGTACTTCCTAGTGCTTAGTGTGGCAAGATCCTTCACATTGTTAGATCCCAGATGGCATTCCATCTCCTCAGAGTGGTTGCTTTGACCATCCACTTCAAGGGAAACTCTCCCCCTGTGATGTATCTCCCATATCCCAGCATCATGTTTGTATTTGCTTAGATTAGATTTCTCTCAGAAATTCTCCTATTTATAAATTTATTTCTGCCTCTCCAACTAGACTATTTTACTTGAAGGAAGGACTTTGTCATATTGGTCACTGTTCTTCAGTGCCTTAAACAGTGTCTATCACATAATAGCTGCTCAATAAATAGTATTGAATAAATAGATTTTTTTTTCCCCACTAAGGTGATATGTTTTGGTTCTTTAGTAAAGCATGTACTTGTTGCTGAATCAGGTCAGACAAGAGCCCCCTCTCTGTCCTTTATTCCTTCTAAATGAGTTTAATTTTGGTGGAAATTATGTTCTATTTATGAAACTTTCCTTTTAACTCAGTTAAATTATATCACTTTGAAGGGAGAGGAGAAAAGCAAGGAAATATTGTTGCTACTAGCAACTGTGGCAGGCTGCAACCATCATATGAATGAGGTCATTCTAGATAATCCAGCTGCCAGCCAACCTGCCAGCTGACCCCAGAGACATAAGAGAACCAAGCAGAATCAGCTGAGTTGGCTTGACCAGAAGAACTGCCCTCATGATTACGAGCTAAACAGTCATTCTTTTAAATCTCTAAGTTCTGGAGTAATTTGTTATATTGTACAAGCTACCTGATATACCATTAAAATTGTAAAAAGAAAAAAGAAAATATAGATCTATAACTAGTAATGAGATTGAATCTGTTATCAAATCCCTCACAACAAAGGAAAGCTCAGGACTAGATGAGCATTACCTTGATTTCAAAGCCAGAAAGACATTACAAGAAAAGAAAATTACAGGCCAATGTCCTGAAGAACATATGTATAAAAATATTCAATAAAATACAGCAAATTGAATTCAGTTATTCAATTAAAAAGATTATATACACCATGACAAAGTGGGATTTTTTCACTGGAGTGCAAGGTTGGATAAACATATGCAAATCAATAAATGTGACACACCACATTAACAGACTGGAGGACAAAACCACATGATCATCTTAACAGATGCAACAAAAGCACTTGAAAAAACAATTAAAAAATCAGATCTTTTTTCTTTCTTTTCTTTTCTTTTTCTTGCTTAAAACAGTAAAATGCTAGGCATCTGGGTAGCTTAGTCGGTTAGGTATCTGCATTCCACTCAGGTCATGATCCCAGAGTCCTAGCATTGA
This sequence comes from Mustela nigripes, assembly GCF_022355385.1. NCBI lineage: Eukaryota > Metazoa > Chordata > Mammalia > Carnivora > Mustelidae > Mustela > Mustela nigripes. The sequence goes on along the minus strand of NC_081558.1, from coordinate 203,700,372 downwards.
GTCCTAAATTGGACTCCTTGCTCAGCAGGGAATCTGCTTCTCTCCCCTCCTCTGGTCATGCTCTCTGTCTCTCTCTTGCTCACTCTCTCAAATAAATAAAACTTTGAAAAAAAAAAAAAAAACCCCAAAACCAAAAATGATCCAACCAGCCAACCAACCAAAGAAACAAAAACAGTAAAATACTTTCTATCACCTGCTGTAAATAAGGCTCTTAAGATGTAATTCCTTCTGACCTCTCTTGGGTTAACTCTCATGAATTTGCACTTCATTTCAATGTGACTCCATTCACTTCAATGTGAATAATAACAATGTGAAATACTTTAATTCTTCTTAATCACTGTGCTCCTCCTTTTTGGCCCTTTGTTCTTTTCCACCTCCTTTTTACATACCTACCTCCTATTTATCCTTCAAACCATACATCAGAGTCCACCTCCTCCAGGAAGCCTGATGGCTTGGTTGTTTCCCTTTGTGCTCTTCCAATCATATCCCTGCACTTAAGAAAGTCCCGTCCCCTAGGCTTGACTATGAGCTTCTTAGGGGCAAAGTTTGTATCTTATTCTTCTTGTATTTCTGCTACCTAGCAGGTTGTCTGATTGTGGAATAAATGCATGTCCCAGTTTTCAGGAATGTAAAAATGAGGTAGACATAGCAGAAAATAGCCCTTACAATTTGTGGTACTTTCCTTTTTTAATCTTCTGGAGATCAATAATAAACATCCATTTAATCCATTCATCTCTATTTCTCTGATTTCTATTCTGTCCTACCCAAAGAACTGCTTTCTAGTTGATATGAACTTTATTGATGTAAACCAAATTGGAAGCAAGAACACAGAAATTTTTTCCATTTACAGCAGTTGTAAATTATCATACTCACATTAAAATACTTCAAAATGAAAGACTTAGGGGTAAACTGGTGTTTTTCTTTTTTCATAATTCTCAACTTACAACTGATTTCACCTCCTTTGGCTTTTTGGACAAATTCTAAAATTAGTTTTAAAGTTTACTCTTATGCACCCATAAAAACCCATCCAGCAAGGAGACTTGTCAGCTTTTGACATTTGTGACCTGCAGATGCCAGTTTTGACTGGGAGTCTTTGCTATCCTCAGACAGAGGAGAATTTATATGGCACAAGAACAGATCTATGGCAGCTAGATTAAAAGGATTATCTCTATGATGGTGTGATTCTCAGGTCTCTTGAGAGCAACATACTGAACTTCATTTTTTAAATTAAAAAAAATTTTTTTCCCCTTCTGGTAAGAGCTAAGGCAAGTGCCCTCTGTTATAATTATTTGCATATCAAAATGATCTGTTAATCCCTTGACTCAGAGTGTTCCTACAATCCCACAAATGATAACCTATGAGTACATTTATAGGAATGAAGGCGGGAGAGAAAAGAGAATCCAATGAAAACAAGAGAAATTAAAATCTTTCAAGATCACCACCCTAAACGTCATTAAAAAAAATCGGCAAGATAAACACACAACACATGTACCCATCTTGCCTACAAAATTGTGGCAAAGCTGAGTCAGTGTACATACAGAAAAAAGATATGAATATTCTGCTTGGAAATCCTTGTCTAAAAACAAAGAGAGGAAATGACTTAGCAGGAGGTTTGCACATGAGCTCCTCCTTGAACTGCGCAGGCTGCCTTGCCCACAGATGCCACGAACTTCCCTTTTAAAAATCACTGGATAATCACTATGCCCTATTTTAAAAAATTTGTTTAGGATTTCAAATTTGTGGGGCTTCTGTCACATGGCTTCCAAGCAAACTTCCAGTAGTGGATTTTATTTTATTTTTCCAGTAGTGCTTTTGTAAATGAGGTTTCGAAAACACTGATTATGAGTGATGCTGTACAAAGGATTTGGGTGAAAGTAACAGAGGCCCTACTCATCGTCCTGTTTACAAATGGGACAGTGCTGGTTTACACAGAGCGCAGACAATGAATAACATGATGGAGCCAGAATGAAATTGGGCAGCTAGATTCATGGATTATCATTCAAATGAAATTGTTTTCTCCATTGCAAAATAGATTTAACTCAGGAGGCAAGTGTGATCCTTTTTTGGATTTCTTTTCTTTTCTTTTTTCTGCGTATCTCTGAACTTGTCTCATACTTACCAAATTACAGCCATGGGGAAAGGGTGTAGTTGAGAAAGGGATGACTGGCTATTTGTACTCAGACAGGCCTGCTCTGGGAAATTAATTTTATGAAGTCCAAGTAAAGGCAAAAGCATAGTTTGGAGGACAAGCTTTGTGGTGTGACATAAAAAGTGTCACAAAGTCTCTCTCTGCCCAGCAGGGCTCCGTATTCAGTTCAGAAGGTAACTGGAAAGTTGGTAGTTCTGCAAAAGATAGCAAAATAGAACTCCTGTCCTACTTAGAGAAATATGGGATGGGCAGGTGCAGAAAACTGTCCACGTGGGACCAATGGTTAAAGTATAGTATCTGGTACTGAACAAGTACAAGAACTCCTTCTCAGAGCAAGTGATAAAAAGTCAAACAATGTGCCACTATTAGTGGAGTACTTTGGAGGCAAAGTCTCTAATTTCTTTATCAGAAAAGGCCATTAAAAAAAAAGTAAATACTAATAAAATCCTAAGTGAAGGAGCTGCAAGCAGTGTAGACAAAAGTTGACCAATAACAATTTAGATCAGAGTATTTACTAGTTTCCATAGTGGGACTAGCCCTTTAGTAAAGTAATACAATATGGTAGCCTAGGCTGTGCTGTCCAATAGCCACTGGCCACCTATGACTATTTAAAATGAATTTAAATGAATTGAAATTAGATCAAATAAAAAATTCTGTCCTTTAGGCACATTCACCACATCTGACTTCAGTTGCTGCACGTGCCCAGAAGCCACAATATTGGATAACACAGACCGACCAGTGAAATTACTGTGGAAAGTTCCACTGGGCAGCACTGGAAGAGCATTGTTTTGGGAGCCTGGAATGGAATCCTGTGTTCTGCAACTTGGTAAAGGTGTGGCTTGCTTCTTCATATTTAAAGTAGTGTGAGGTAATGGCATCTGCCTCCTGAGGTTGTTAAGGAGGACTGAATAAGGGAACTCTTTTCTTATGGCTCGTAGTATATGCAACAATGATGGTTTTTAAATGAATGGATGTCTACTGCCTATATTGTATAGTTTGTTTACATGTATTGTATACATTAATTTTCAGTTATAATGATGGCTAACATCAATTGCACACTACTCCTTGTGGGTTAAGTGCTTTATCTGCGCGGTGTGACTTAAGTGCCAGTAAGATCCCAGAAGGAAGAATCTATTATTATCCCTTGCTACTGCAGACACTGAGCTACAAAGTGGCTCAGCTAAGGCATGATTTTTGAGCTCAGCGGGCTTTGACCTGCTGTAGCATTTTCCGTTGTGATGAGTTACCAGATTCCAGAGTCTATGCTGTATTGCCTTTTGTCCTGTAAACTAAAAACAATGTGTTTCTTCTGGCTTTAACTCTTGAGTTACAGAAATGTTTCCGCGATACCTTACATAATAATAGTCATAGCTAACCTTCACACAGTATTTAATGTATGCTGCACACTGATCTAGGAACTTTACATGTACTGTATTTATTGATTTAATCCTCACAACAATCCCAAGATAGGTACCATTTTCACACCATTTTATAGCTGAATAAATTGAGGCTCAAAGAGGTTCAGTTGTATTGCTAATGTTCACACAGCTAGTAAGTCACATGACTAAGCCATTGGGACTCAAATCCTATTTTTTATTTTTATTTATTTTATTTTATTTTTTGGGGGGACTCAAATCCTAGTTTTAATGTCTGTTTTCATGACTTCATAGGGTTTCCTTATAGAATTCAAGGCGACAAAGATGGTTGGCTTCAGGGGATGCTGCCTGACCAGTGCAGAATAGAGTCTTGCGCCCACAATGGACACAGCCAAGTAACTTCACTTAATAGCTGCTGAGCTACTTAAACCAGGCTATTTCAGTCCTTCATGCTGTGCGTGCATATCCTGACTCGCCCTTTCCTTGCGGAAAATAAGGAGAAAAGTACGTGCATGGAAATGTACTATTAGCTGCTGCACCAAATTTGGCAAGGGTGGTAGAGCTCTGACTTTCTGAGAGGAGCACCTCACTGCCCGAAGAGGGGCACTTTTCTCAAGCCGAGATCCACAGGATCCCAACCACTCCCCCTTCCGCTTCCCAGTTTCCCTCTGCAGCAGCTTGGATCCCTGTGAGAAAAGGAAAAGTGATGTTATTTGGGAATTCAGATCTAAGCAAAGATCAACTCTCTGCTTGCAGTCCTTAAAATAATTTTCAATGAAATAAAGCCTTCTGAGTCAGAGGATATGACATCCTCATTTGCATGATTCAGAATGGCAGTGACGCCACAGGCAGTCATTGAGAGCAGTTCCCGAATGTGGAAATCCCGAACAATCAAACGGGTACTGTAGCTGGCACCTAATGAATAATCTTATATAACTGGAGTCTGTTCCACTGACCCCAGCACAGGAAGCTGGTGGCTATAGTGGGGGCCCTGACAGCAGACAGTTTTCTGAATGGGACAGAAGTTGCTGGGCTTCTTACCCGGAGTTTGCAATGTTTAGGACATACATCACTTTTTTGTTGTTGTTGTTTTTGTTTTTTAGAAAGGCTCAGAGAATATCCATATTTTATTAGAATGGTAATTTGTATCTTGGTAGCCGTATAGAAGAAAAAATCTTTAGGGCATCTTAGGAATCCTGGAAGTTGTATGCAGGTTGTTTTTGTGTCTTGGGAAAGTGGCTCCCAGATGGCCGTCATAGTCTTAAGGGGTCTCTGGCGTCTCAAAGATTAGAACCATGTTCCTGATATAATTAAGAGGTCAGAAAGAAATTTGTGTGGCATGCCCTCGTGAAGTAGAATTTTAAAAGCTGGATCACTGATTTTAAGTAGCAGGATCTATTGCAAGCAGTATCTCCCTCTCTCAATGTAAAGTCTCAAAGTTCTCATGTGTGGATATATATTTTTTAGATTTATTTATTTATTTGAGAGAGAGAGAGGGAGAGAGAGAGAGAAAGATGGGGAGGGACAGAGGGAGAGGGAGAGGGAATCTCCAGCAGACTCCTCACTGAGCACAGAGCTTGACAATGTAGGGCTCGATCTCACAACCCTGAGATCATGCATGACCTGAGCCAAAATCAAGAGTCAGTCGTTTCACTGAACTGAGCCACCCAGGCGCCTCTCATGTGCGGATATTTTTAAAACACATGGGAATGTGGGCATGACAGTCATGTTCCACTTAACCAGCAACAGCCCACTTAGTGGCTTTCCTGTTCTGTCTCTTCTGTTCCCTGAAGAGCTTGCTGGGATTCTGAAGAGAATTGCTTTGTGCTTTTCCAGTAACGTTTTCCACCTAAGTAGGAGTCAGAAGTCCAGATGTGGATTCTCAGTAGTGAATGATGTCCAAAAAGGTGAGGCATTGAGTGCCCTGGCTTGTGGGCTGCTGGCCAGGTTCCATACCCTGGTGCTAGGAGGATTTTTGACAATTGAGGGCTGGCTCTCCTTGCCCCTGTAGAGACCGACCTTTCTCTCCCTGAAGTCAGGTTCACATTTTTATTTTTTTTTCTCCTCAGGCCAGGTAGAATAAATGCTGCTTGATAACAATATCCATCACCATAATCCCATGCCGTACGTGAGCGTATCATCGCTGTAGTTTGGTTGTGGGTGTTGGAATAACGCTGTGGGCTGCCAAAGATGGCTCAAATCACGCATCAGTCGTGGTAGGAGCCACAACAACGGAAGGAAATGGGACTCTGATAAAAAATTTCTTTTGTGACCCACTGACAATTGAAGTAAACCACCACAGCAAGAGGAAACCTGTTAGAGCTGCTTCTACTCTTCTTCCTTATTCCTCTGTCAGACTCCCCTGCTGTCTTTCCTATGATGATTCACGAAGGAGATATTTGCTGCCAAGAAATCACTGATTTTGGCTTTGTGTTAGCTACTGTTCACTGGCTTAGCCCAAACTGTACAGCTAGTGTTGGAAGAGAGAATAGAAGAAGGTGCCCTGATGAATTTTCTATAATGGGGCGCCTGGGTGGCTCAGTGGGTTAGGCCGCTGCCTTGGGCTCAGGTCATGATCTCAGGATCCTGGGATCGAGCCCTGCATCCGGCTCTCTGCTCAGCAGGGAGCCTGCTTCCTCCTCTCTCTCTGCCTGCCTCTCTGCCTACTTGTGATCTCTCTCTGTCAAATAAATAAATAAAATCTTTAAATATAATTACCTCCCCTGTAAGCCCAAACCTACAAGAGCAAATAGTTCAATTTTTATTTTGCCGTGGGGACAGTCAAAAAGGGAATTGTTGACATCAATGGAAAATGAAAAGGCCTTCTGGTCCTCACCATAAAACTTCTTTCTATAAGACAGAAACTTTAGTCCCCAGAATATTTGGAAAAAAACCAAAAGAACTTACACAATGATTGAGAATGATGGGTTAGTAAACTCTTCTGTTTTGAAGAAGTTATTTAATGTTTCCGATAAACTTTATAAAATGAGAGTAGATAGACTATCCATTTTCAACCAAAAACTGAAATTCAGTGCTGCAACACTGAAGCTCTAGTTTTTTGTTGTTCATCAAGAACTTCATGTGACTTATGGGGTGCCTGGGTGGCTCAGGTCGTTAAGTGCCTGCCTTTGGCTCAGGTCATGATCCCAGGACCCTGGGATCCAGTCTTGCATCCGGCTCCTTGCTCAGCTGGGAACCTGCTTCTCCCTCTGCCTGACACTCCCCCTGCCTGTGGTCTTTCTCTCTTGCTCCCATTCTCTCTGACAAATAAATAAATCAAATCTTTAAATGTGACATAAAAAGCTCTCATTTAGAGCTTCCCAACCTAGATTGCTAACAAGCTAGCAGCTTGTTAGAAATCCAGATTCTTGGGCTCTCCTCCAGATAAACTGAACCAGAATCTGCATTTTAACAGGACTCTCAGGGGATTTCTACGCATATTCAAGTCTGAAAAGCCTGGTTTAGGGTAATAGTTCCCAGGCTTAGATCATCATCCTAATCACCCCTGTGTGGAGGCCTTAAGAAATATGTAGAGATTCTGCTAATGAGCCTTTATTCAACACACTCTCTGGTTCACCAAACTTTTCCCCTGCTCCAGCAAGACATACTGACCAACATCGATAGCAAGCTCACTGCTCTTGGCTTGTAGCCCATTCTTTTGTATTCAACAGCTCTTCTGCACAATCTGCTTGATGTATATGCTGTGCTTGTTCCTAAATTTACTAATGATCCAGTGTAAATAATGCAAACTGATACAATGAGTGCAAAGACAGTAATACTGTTTGCTTATTTTTGTATGGAGACAAGGAAGCTGTGATGGGAAAAATTATAAAAAATGAGGAATTCAGATTTCCTTACAAATGCCTTCAAGTCCTTCTTCTATTTCAAAGAAACTAAACCTGAAAATTGCATACCTGTACTGTGGATATGAAAATGCAAGAAAGATGGCTCTATGGTTTAGTAAGGAGACCTATATGAAACTTTACATTAAAAGTGTGTCAGACGGGTATGCTTATGTATTTTAGTTTCACATAAACTGTTATGCCTTAGAAATGCACATATTCCATTTTTTTCTCCTGATTTTTTGCTTTCTATAAATTTAGTGTGGAACAACTCAAATATCAGTTGTAATTTTGTCAGGTAAGAGGGTTTTTAGTCCGCATATTTCTGGATCTCATCTCACTGAATTAGTGTGAGGCTTTGAATGTGTACTTTTTAAAAAAAAAGATCTGGCCATTAGCTATGTTTGGAAATTATTTAATTAGAGAATTCTGACTGACTACCCAACAGTTACAGAAGGAGGAAAAATTCAGCAGGTTCAAATATTTAAAAAAATGTTACTAACATATTTATTTACTAGAGAATTTCCAGGACTTTTATAATGAAAAAGGCTCAGCCGACTCTGTAGATAATATTTTGGATATTGTCTACATTTCCCAGTATGATGCTTTTTTGAAGTTTTCCTGGGATTTGACCAGCTGGCCCCTCTGAAACAGTCCATCTGTAAACCAGGAAGAGGGGGAGTTTGTATTGATGTCAATTTCAGAATATTTAAATCTCCTTCTGCACCCTGACCCCACTGATGTTGTCAGAGTGGCACATGTATTTTCTTTGGGGAGAATTATTACTTTCTAGTGATTTCCTGCTTCCTAAGTCACTGGTAAATTGACATAAGAAACTGAGAACAGGGGATTTTGAGGAGACTAGGCACTGGGCTGGGGACTAAGTTTGTCCCTTGACCCCCCCCCCCAAGCCCCCCACCCCCCATCCCCCAATCTGGTTTATCTGCTCACTACAAACCTTTTAGACTCCTGAGGAAACCTGAATGCTGATAGGTCATTGGTTTACAGAAAGATAAACAACCTTCAGATGACAGAGGACTGGAAAATGAGATTATCACCTGCCTCTTAATTCGAGATGATGGCCATGGTTATTCCTGGGTCAGATGTGAGTCTTGTCTTTCAGGCTTCAAGAATGTTGGTCTAAAAAAATGTGTGTTTTTTTAAAAAATTTTTTATGAACGAGAAAAACATTTATTCTGTCTTGGTAAAAAATGTTGTTTTAAATGAGCCGTCTTTGGACCTGTCACCCAGCCTGCAGGGGACTCTACCGGCTGCTCTGCATAGCTCAAATATTTGGCTATCAGACACATACCCAATGTCCACCAACACATTTGATTCCATTGAGACCCTTGTTTGGAAATTCACATTCTGGGTATTTTGGACGAGAAATGCTATGATTTGTTTTGATTTTCAGGACCCAGGTTGAAATATCTGCCTGACGAAGAGGTGATTGCTTGATGGACAATACCACGGTGACTTCACCCTTGGCCTCAAATCTGGGTGTCTGGTTGTAATTTACCACTTAGTTTTTACCCTCTAATTGCCAGTGAGACTTCAGAGAGTCAGTCCAAATCTGAATACATTAAAATGTGCCAAATCTCTCTGAGAAGTGATCTATTTGCCCGAGACGTTGAAGCAAATTCTATGGTTTCTCACATTAGGCCGGGGTTTCCCAGACAGGCCTCATCCGGAATGTCATCATGTACTCTTGGAGTATAAGGACCCTGGGCCATCTTTCCAGTGATTTCCACTCACTAGGTCTCTTGGGGTCATCTAAGAGATGCTTATGAACAGGCAAGTTCAGGGATCGCAGCTTTAATGTTGTAGGATTTATTTTATTCTGCTATCTCGTGAATAACGCGCCTTTGGTGAATGATGGCTAAGTGATGGTGCTGTGCACACTTGACACTGAAGTCCAGGGTGAAGTGTGCTCAGTGTTTCTTGTCATCCTGAACACATCAGTATGACACAAGATACAGGATGCTCACTTGTTCTGAGCAGCAGGGCTGTTCAAGAAGACTGTTCTGCAGAAACTAGGACCCCATCTGGGCTCATAAGAATACCAGAGAAACCCAAACTGGTCTTGTTTATAATAACACAGTAACAAGAAACAATTCTTAACTCACAAGGATTGCAAAGATTAATACACCCGCCTTGCAACCATGAAATTAAAAAGCCTATATTCTGGGTAATTTTGAGTATAGGTACCAGAAAGTCAGTCTATCACAGAAAAAGGCGGTTAGCTTTTTGTATTCTGTATATAGGTATGCATATATGTATATGTACACGTACATACAGATGTGTTTCTTCATACAGGCTACATATGTACATGTGTATGCATATGTCTGTATGTGTATAGGTACCAAAATAACATGAGGTCCAGGAAGTTTATTAATTGTACTTAAGTTAACTTTAGCATTCAAAACTGTTCAAAACTGTTTAAGTGGAAGGGCGGTTACAAATCATTGACTGCAAATACTTTGTTTTACTCATCAGGACATGGACACTTGGGAAGACTAAAATGATAGCTATTGTAGGAGCATGAATAAGAACCACTACTAACAATGCTTTATTCAGAGCACATTTTAATTTTCTTTATAATCAACCCACTTTATCAAAGTATAATTTACATGTCGTAAAATTCACACACACTCAGTGAGTTTTGACAAATGTATGCACTTGTGTAACCACCATCTTAATCAAAATACATAGCATTTCCCATATCCTTGGCAATTTTCCTCCTGTCTCTTTGTAGTCAATCCCCTACATCCCCAGCCCCAGACAACCGCTACTCAGATTTCTGTCATTATAGATAAATTTTGCCCATTTTAGAATCTCTTATGAATGGGATCATACAATACATGCTCTTTTGTGCTTGGCTTCTTTTGTTCGTCCTAATGTTATTGAGATTGATTTGTGTTGCTGCACATTTTGGGAGGTGGCTTCTTTTTATTGTTGAGCAGTATTTTATGAAATGAATCTACCACAATTGACTTACCATTCACCTCTTAATGTACATTTGAATTGTTTGTAGTTTCTAGCTATTATGAATAAAGATGCTATTGACATTCATATACAAGTATTTCTGTGAATTATATATTTTCATTGATTAATTGCTTTGCAGTAGAATTGTTGGATCCCATATTAGGTATATGAGTGGGTTTGAAGTGGTATATCATAGTGTTTTTTTAAAAAATTGAGATATATGTCAATTAAGAGCTGCATATAATTGAAGTGTACAATTTGATGTACATATATATTGTCAAGTAATCATCACATTCAAGCTAGTTCACATATCCAACACCTCAACTACCACTGCCTTTTTTCCCTGATAAATAGTGATCTTGAGCTTCTTTCACTTGCTTGTTGGCCATTTGTATTTCTTCTTTTGTTTGTTCAAATCTTTAGCCTATTTTTATTGCATTATTTATTGTTATTAAGCTTGCAAGAGGCCTTTTAGTATGATATAACTCTTTTGTTTGAATATGAGTATTACAAATATTTGCTTCCAGTCTATGGCTTCCTTACCATTCTCTTAACAGTGAGTTATTAGGGTGCCTTGGTGGCTCAGTTGGTTAAGCAACTGCCTTCGGCTCATGTCATGGTCCTGGAGTCCCAGGATCAAGTCCCGCATCAGGCTCCCAGCTCCATGGGGAGTCTGCTTCTCCCTCTGACCTTCTCGCCTCTCATACTCTCTCTCACTGTCTCTCACTCAAACAAACAAACAAACAAATAAATACAATCTTAAACAACAACAACAGTGAATTATCAAATTTTTTAAAAAGCATCTAATTTATTTATTCCATTGGCTTTTTAGCTGCATTTCTTTTTGTTAAATTTTAGTAGTTGCTCTAGGGTTCACATGTAACAGTTTATTTAGAATCAATGTTAGGCTACTTTATACTTCATGGATCCCAGTTAACACTTACCTCTTCTCAATGCAATAAACTTAGAGTAATTCTATTTCCACCATCCTTTGTACCATTTTGTGGTACCTTTTACTTATAAGGTAAAAACTCCACTTTGAATGCTAGTATTTTTGTTTTAAATGAGCAGTTGTCTTTGAAGAAATTATAAGAACAAAAACGTTTTTGTATTTACATACTTATTTACTATTTCTGTTGATTTTCAATTCCTGTAGAGTTGAGTTTGTCTGATGGCACATTTTCTCCCTGCAGCCTGAAGAGTACTCTTTAACATTTCTCTTAGTGCAGATTTGAAACTGACAGATTCTTTCAGCTTTTATCTTAAAATGCTGTTATAGACTGTTGCTTTTAAAATATAGGTACAATGGACATATTTACCCTTGTAGTTACACTTCTGGTCTTCATTTCTCTGTGTAAATCCATATGTCCATCTGATATCATTTCTATATACCTGAAGAACACCCCTTAACATTTCTTTTAGAGTGGGTCTGCTGGTGAGGAATTACTCAAACTTTTGTATGTCAGAATAAATCTTCATTTAGCCATCATTTTTGAAAGATACTTTTGCTAGGTATAGAATTGTAGTTTACATTTTTTTCTTTCAGTACTGTGAAGGTGATTTGCTTCATTCTTTTTACATCTGAAGAGAAATATGCCATCATTCTTATTGTGGTTTTTCTATATGGAAGAAATATGTAGTATTTCTTTTTCTCTGGTTGCTCTTCAAATTGTGTGTGTGTGTGTGTGTGTGTGTGTACCTCTGGTTTTGAGTAATGTGAGTATGACAAGCCTTAGTGTAGTTTTCTTTATGTTTCTTGTGGTTGAGGTTTGTTTAGCATCTGTCAGCTTACAGATTTTGCAAATTTGAAAAAAAATTTGACTATTTATTCTTTAAATATATTTCTCTTCTCCCTTTTCTCTACTTTACTTTTGACTGTCAAATTTCACATATATTTGGCTTCTTGAAACTCACTGATGCTCATTGTTAATTTTTTTTTTTTTTTTTTTGTATAAGGTTTTATGTATTTGACACAGAGATAGAGAGCACAAGTAGGCAGAGCAGCAGGCAGAGGGAGAGGCAGAAGCAGATTCTCTGCTGAGCAGGGAGCCCATTGTGGGGCTTGATTACAGGATCCTGGCCAGGACCATGACCTGAGCCAAAGGCAGCCACTTAATAACTGAGCCACCCAGGCACCCCATTTTTATTTTCTTAGGATTCATTCCTTCCTTCCTTTCTTTCTTTCTTTCTTTCTTTCTTTCTTTCTTTCTTTCTTTCTTTCTTCTCTCTTTCTTTCAATATTTACTTATTTATTTGAGAGGGAGAGAGAACGTAAGCAGGAGCAGCAGAGGGAGAAGTAGAATCTCAAGCTGACTCTGCACTGAGCACAGAGCTGGATACAGGGCTTGATCTCATGATCCTGAGGTCACGACCTGAGTCAAAATCAAGAATTCGATGCTAAACCAACTGTGCTACCTAGATTCCCTGAGGATTCCTTTTTCTGTATTTTACATTAGGTGGTTTCTATACATATGGCTTTAATTGTACCATTTTTTGCATCCATAATATCTAGTTAAATGCTGTTAATTGCCTCTAGTACCTTGTCCTATGAACTAGCTGCTTAGGTGTTCTGAGACTCTTAGATGTGTCCTCAACCCAGGGAATTGCTGGTCTTTGCATATGTTCCAGCTTTCTGAACCATGATCTAGAAAAATTTCTCAAGGCAGCAATCTGGATAATTGTTTTTTATCTCTAATTTCCTATTGCCTGATATCTATTCTTAAAAACTTCACATATTTTTTCTGTTTTTGGTTGTTTCAAGAGAGAGAGTAGATTGGTTCCTATTATTCTATCTTGCCTGGAAGTGGAAATTTTTTAATTGCTTTTTCATGTTTCTCTTTCAGTTTGAAAACTCTTAAGCTATTTATAGGTTTATTTCTAATTATAAGGAGTAATAATAATAATAATAATAATACCTTACATTTGCATAGCATTTTAAAATTTATGTGATATTTGCAGAGGTGCCTGGGTGGCTCAGTTGGTTAAGCCTCTGACTCTTATTTCAGCTTGGGTCAAGATCTCAGGGTCCTGAGATCAAGCCCCACATTTGTGGGCTGTGTCCTTAGCAGGGAGTCTGTTTCTTTCCTTCTCCTTTCCTTCTCTAACTTCTTCTGCCCCTCCGCCCCCACTTGTGCTGCACTCTTTCTCAATTAAATAAATAAATCTTAAAAAAAACGGTTTATATGATACTTTTAGTTTTTAAAAAATTTAATAATTATGGTATAATTATATTTGGCAAATAAGGTCATAGAAAAAAATCTTTGAACCTCAGTTTTCTCTTAAGCAAAACAAGTGAATTGGACTAGAATAATTTTAGGGTTTCTACATGTTAATAATATTTTCAAAAAATTTCCAAAAAGTATGTTTTTATTGCTGAGCTTGTTTTAATATGAGTCCCACAAGTATCTGTTAAGAGCCACTCTCTTCTGGAATTGCCAAATTTTTGAATAATTCTTTTCCAGAAATAAGTCTTATTCTCAAAACAAGATAGCTCTGCAAAAGAACTTGCTTTCCAATCAAACTTCTTTTACCATTTTCAACTGATGCATATTCAGAGCTCAGTGGTGATGTCACTCTTTTTCAGCTGATTTCAGTAAATTAAGTGAATGACTTAGCAAGTGGATTTGTAAACAGCTAAGGGCTGTTGTAATAATAAACCAAAATATGGTAAATACAATCTATCCACTTACCAGACAGAACTGGTTAGACCCTCCTTTTCCTCTCCAGTTAAGCTGAGCCCTGGCATCGATGCATTTGTTCTGCTTAATACAAGAGAAGCCCAGACCAACCACAGTGTGTGGTCTATAGCTGGCCTCTTTGGTGCTTGGTGTAGTCACATTGAATCATGGGTCAGCCTGAATGCTCCAGGTGCAGACAGCCCATACGGCACCTTGTTTGTTCAGTTGGCATGTCTGACTTTCTGCCCCAGGTTCCTGTTTAGTGTTATTAGTCCTCTTTTCCAGATTTTAGCCCACTGAGCCATGGACTTGATAGTCTCCTCAGCTCTTTCTGGAGTCCTTTTCTGGAGTCTATTGATCTCAAATAGTCAAACTACTCTCTTAATCTTGTTAGGAGACTGATAGAAAATAGACCACTAACTTGGAATGGTAATGGCACTGGCACCATATCCTGACTGTGAGTAAGATCACTACTGGGAAACCACTACAGCCACCTTCCTCTTATAAGATTGTATTTCCCTTGGATGACAGCAGCAAACAGTTCCCACATTTCTGTTTTTGTCCTTACTCTCATATCCTTTATTTTAGATAGGAATGGAAGCATGTGACTTATGTTTTATGGAGAGAAGTGATTCTTTAGAATTGTGTCAAACAGGGGCACCTGGGTGGCTCAGTCGTAAAGTGTCTGCCTTTGGCTCAGGTCATGATCCCCAGAGTCCTGGGACTGAACCCCGCATCGGGCTCCCTGATCAGCAGGAAGTCTGCTTCTCCCTCCCCCGCTGCTTGTGTTCCCTCTCTCATTGTCTCTCTCTCTGTCAAATAAATAAATAAAATCTTAAAAAAAAAAAAAGAATTGTGTCAAATAGCAAATTTTATGCTCTCTCTAAGATGATGGGACATTTTGATAGACCGAAGGAGCTCCTTCACCATGGCATTCAAAATTCCTGTAGTTTACTTTCTCCTGGATAAAAGTCCTAATGTAACTTTATGTTCCTACTTTAGGTTTCACAAAGACTAAAAATAAACATTTCTTAATTTCCTTTTGGAAGAAGGATCATAAATTTTAGTTAATGCTATTAACAAACATAAATTAAAATAGTTTGCTGATAAGATAATAACTTCTGAGTTTTACAGACTTCTCATTTTTCTCTGCTCATGAGTCCGAAGCTGCTAGCACTTGCTTGGCACTGCAAGTTGGCATGAGAATTTTAAGACATTTCCTTAGATTTACTGAGTCATATGGTGTTTATCTCAGATTATGGCTTGTTGGAATTGTAGTTCTTTAATGTTCTATTGATTTTGTGTTATCCTTAGTCCTTAGCAACCCAAACCAGAATTAAAACCATATTACTGTAATAGGAACATTAATTATTGTTGACAATGGAAAAGAAAGGAAAGCACCAAATCAATAGTTCTGTTCAGCCTTTTTGCAGTGAAGACGGTCTGCTCATGCAGTGTTTTAAAGGACTCTAAGAGAAAGTGTAATAAAGGAGAACAGGGATAAAATGAATATTTTAATGGTAGCTGATGCATAGGAAAAACTAAGAGCTTTTTTAGTAGTCTATGTTAGTACCTTTGGGAGAGATACCAAGATACCAATGTGAGGTAAAATGAGTATGTCACAAGTATCAGTGTCATGTGATTTGGTGAAAGTAAATTCAGTATACAGAATGGTAGGAAATTTGCTTCAGGTTTGATTTCTTTTTTTTTTTTTTTAACTTTTTTTGAAAAGATTTTTTAAATTTATTTGACAGACAGAGATCACAAGTAGGCAGAGAAGCAGGCAGAGAGAGAGGAGGAAGCAGGGTCCCCGCTGAGCAGAAAGCCCAACTCAGGGCTGGATTCCAGGACCCTGGGAACATGACCCGAGCCAAAGGCAGAGGTTTAACCCACTGAGCCATCCAGGCACCCCAATTTCAGTTTCTTTATGTCACCTTATGGTATTTGCTTTATGTACTCTTAAAGATATGTAGCCAGAAAATGACTTTCATGAGACATAAAATTATATGAGCTATAATTCTTATCTGAAATCAGTGAGTTAGTTCTCTGGGCTGCTATCATGAGGCATCACAGACTGGGTGGCTTAAACAACAGAAATGTATTTTCTCACTGTACTGAAGGCCATGAGTCTGAAATCAAGGAGTTGAAAGGGTTGGTTCCTTATGAGGGCTATTAGAGAAGGATCTGTTCCAGGTTTTTCCTCCTTGGCTTGTAGATGGTCATATTCTCCCTGAATCTTTGCATCATCTTCCCTCTGTAGATGTCTGTGTCCAAATAACCTCTTCTTATGAGGACAACAGTTATAGTGCATTAAAGCTCATCTTAATGACTTTATTTTAACTTCATCACTTCTGTAAAGCCACTATTTCTAAATACAGTCACACTCAAAGGTACTGGGAGCTAGGACTTTACCTGAATCTTTTTGAGGCAACACAATTCAGCTCACAACAACCAGTGCAGACAGAATACCCCACAAAAGAGTTAGTGTATGATGATGTATAAACTTAAGATCAGAAATTTTAAGAACTGAAGTCTAATATCACATTGTTATACTGGTTAGTGTTAAAAATGGTCATTAGACTTGCATAAGATGTGTGCCAATAAATGACCAAAAAGTAAAAGTACTTTCTTGAGGGCAAAGTAAAAGTACTTTCTTGAGGGCAACTCAGCCCTGCACTCATGTATGTGCAGGGGTGAGTTATGGGACAGTGTTTATAGAATCATTGACAGATTAAAAACTAGTTTTTTTCCCCAACAATATCAGTTTGCATAATAATTTTAGGGAAAATGGAGATCAATCCAAAATATAGAGTTCAAGGAGTTTCATCTGTGATTCACCAGTTTATAACCACTGAACCTCGCTTTGTTCTAATAATCACTTCAAAATAAGATTCTAATCTGTTTTGACACAAATCTTTTATTTATAGTAGATAATTATTTAGAAGTATAAAACAAACTGTGAAATTATGTGTCAACATATAAATCATTTATCAAAGAATACGTGCTCAGTAATTACAAGAAAATAGGCCAGCAAATTCCTTTGTGAGAAGTTCAAGCAAAAAACATTTTTGTTTTTGTGACTATAGGATTACAAGTCATGAAAACTTGAACATTTTATTTCTAAAAATGAGGTGGTTGAGAGAGACTTATGAGAGATTTGAAATTCTCAAGTGACATTTCAAACAAAACTCATTTCAATATGCTTATTGTACCACTCATACCATAAAATTTAAACTCCTATCCTAATTTTGATACCACTCAATTTTATATTTTCCTGTTATTCTTTTTGTATCTAAGACACTAAAGAATTCCAAATAACAGAATATTAAATATTGGTTAGACTTTTTTATTTTGCCACTTCCAGGAAGAGCCCATAATTTTAATTGAAGACCTTTAGAAATATTATTTTGTTCAGGCATTGAATAAGAAAATGTCATGTGATGGGCTGCTAGCTTGTTAGGAATCAACACATTTTTGGGATCATGAAGGAATAACTTGCCTGCCTCCGTGGTCAAATACTTTGTAGCAAAGAGAAAAATATTGTAACTAGAGATGGCATATCGTAGGACTTATATCAGTGGTTGGCTGATTAGGAACTCAGCAATAAAGAGTTACGGGATGTGAATTGGAGGAGGTGAGAAATCTGGTATTATTTAATGTCTCTAAGGGTCTTTAGTATATAATCAGCACAAAATTACATATTCTTAGCACGTCATACCATGTCCTTCATTGTTTGTCCCTTCTCCAACTTTATTTTGTACTATTCTCTCTTCTTCCCTCTACTCCAGCCCTGCTCAACTTGCTTCAGTTCTTCAATGTTAAACTATTACCTCTGGGTCTTTCTATAAGCTGTGCCTCTGCCTGGCAAGTTCTTTTTTTCCAATTTTAGCACAAATCTCACCTTCCCCAGCAAGGCTATTCTGAATCACCTATTTCAAATTAGCCGCTAAGTTACTAATCTCTTTCCTATCTCCATGTTGTACTTCACTGTCTGGCTCTTATGTCCATGTCACATTTCTTGTTTGTTTGTTTGTTTCATTACTTATTGCTAGCTAATTGTCTGTGGCAACCTCATTGGAGCTAAGCTCTATGAGAGCAAGAGTTTATATATCTTTATCAGTGTACCTCCAGTGTCTTGAAAAGTGCTTGGCACATAGTAGTTTCATATTTAATATTTATGGAATATATGAGAAAGAAAATTATTTTATTGCTATGTTGGTTAGATATCATCCAAGGATATTGTGAGTTCTTAGAATGAGAGACAGAAAAAATGAAATCCATCCAGAGATGTAAAACAAAGAGCAATGTGTGTAAAAAAAAAAAAAAGAAAAGAAAACAAACAAACAACAACAACAAAAAACCCAAAACAAGAAACCAGGTTATAGGAGAAACTGGAAAATATTTGAATGACTGAGAAATAGAAAAAGAAGTTGTAAGGATATAGCAATCAAATTGTTAAAAGAATTTTCTGATATTTTGAGCTGTCTCACAAAGGGGATGCCCAATATAGCAAATTTTCATATAAAAAATGCATGGCAGGGCTCTTGGGTGGGTTAGTCAGTTAAGTGTCTGCCTTCAGCTCAGGTCATGATCCTGGAGTCCTGGGATCCAACTCTGTGTGTGTCAGGCTCCTTGTTCAGAGGCGAGTCGGCTTCTCTCTCCCTTTGCTCCTCTCCCTGTTCATGTTTCTCTCTCTTCCTCAATAAATAAAATCTTAAAAAAAAATGCATGGCTGTGTATCATGGAGGTTTCAGAGAGAATTTAGTAGGTGATAGAATTCAAAAACCTTTACAGTTTATTA
Source organism: Mustela nigripes (assembly GCF_022355385.1). Lineage (NCBI taxonomy): Eukaryota > Metazoa > Chordata > Mammalia > Carnivora > Mustelidae > Mustela > Mustela nigripes. The sequence goes on along the minus strand of NC_081558.1, from coordinate 203,681,542 downwards.
CAAATTTATTATTATTATTATTATAAAATAACCACTCACACAAAAAACTCAATTTCTTCTCAAATCTGAAAGATGAAGGGAGACCTTTACTTTATATAAAACAACACAGAATAGAAACTCAACTGGATGAGATGAAGTCAACAATATTTTTTGAAGTCTTGCTAATTGTGATGGTGCCCTTCTTATTTTCTTTAGTGAATACATTGAAGGCAAAGTTCATTCCAGATACTGGTGAATATGCATCCTTATTTCAAATGACTTCTAAAAATAGTTACAAGGATTGGAGGTCAAAGATGGTAATGGAATAAGAGGACCCTAGGCTTCTCTCATCCCATGAACACAACTAGATAACTATCAAGTCATCCTAAATACTGCAGAAATTGGCCTGAAGACTGACAGAACAAATTTCAAACTAAAGGGAGAGAAAGGGCCACATTAAAGGGGTTTGAAAGTGCAGAAATGTAGTTTAGGGGAGAAATGGATCTGCGTGCTGTAGAGGGGAGGGAGCCATGGTCTTGAGGAAAGTGGAGGGGGGAGCACATAGGGGAATACACAAGGAGAATGTTTCCTAAAAGCCATTGGCATGGAAAATGAGAGGGGCTGAATTTCATGAGTCTTTGCAACCAGTGGGGCTTAAAGTCTGGAGGGTTTTTGTTGTTGTTGTTGTTGTTTTGTTTTGTTAAGATTTTATTTATTTGATAGACAGAGATCACAAGTAGGCAGAGAGGCAGGCAGAGGGGGGAAGCAGACTCCCTGCTGAGCAGAGAGCCCTATGTGGGGGTGATCCCAGGACCCTGAGATCATGACCTGAGCCGAAGGCAGAGGCTTAATCCACTGAGCTGCCCAGATGCCCCTAAAGTCTGGAGTTTTAAAGGTCAGTGGGTTTAGCTAAGATAGAGCCCTGACAACATTGCCCTGCTCCAGGAGAAAAGCCAGACAAACAACCTAGGGGCAGATAGCATGGGAACAATGATTTGAAGAATGCCTGGGGTACACAAGGTGAAGATTATTCTCTCTTCTGGGAGAATAGTCCTGGGAGGCAGCATTAATATAAAAACTTCTCTGGGAACAGAGAGCTGGCCTGCACAATTTTCCTCCCCACCCCTCAGCATAAACACGGAGCTATTGGCAGAAGGCAACGTAATGCTAACACTGGCTGCCTAACTTAGCAAGCCACACCACCCTGTGTTCTGGCAGGACTGCTCTTCTCAGTTAAGCTTGCCTCAGCCCCAGTATGGGGACAAAAGAGACTTAGACAAAATGCCAAGGTGATGGAATTTATCTCAAATGAAAGAATAAGATAAAGTCACAGCCAGAGATCTAAGCAAAACAGATAAGAGTAACATGCCTGATAGAGAATTTAAAGCAACAGTCAAAAGGATACTCACTGGGCTTTATACTCAGTGACACTCTTACAACTGAGATAAGAGTTAAGAAGGAATCAGTTAGAGATGAAGAATTCAATAAAGAAGATTGGGAACTGGCTTGATGCAATAAACAGCAGGCTGGAAGAAGCAGAAGAACAAATTAGTGACCTAGAAGACAGAATAATGGAAAATAATGAAGCAGAACAAAAGAGAGAATGAAGAGTTATGTAACATGAGAATAGGGAACTTAGGGAACTCAGTGATTCCATCAAATGTACTTTTTCATATTATAGGAATCTAGGAAGAGGAAGAGAGAAGAAAGGGGGCAGAAAATTAATTTCTAGAAATAATAGCAGAAAACTGTTCTGATTTGGGAAAGGAAATAGATCTCCAGATGAAGAAAACATAGAGAACAAAAGCAGGCCAACAGCAAGACATATTCTAATTAAATTTGTAAAATACAGTTATAAAGGAAAAATCTTCTTTTCTTTTTCTTAGTTAATATAGCTAAAACATTGCTACTGGCATTTTTTTTTTTTTTTTGAAAAAATTGTCATTACTTCAATGTTATGTTATTTATTCTGGTCTCTATTTTATTTATTTCTGATTTTTCTTTGTTATTTCCTTCCTCTAGTACATTTAAGCTACATTTCTTCTTTTTCTAGTTCCTTGAGATGTAATGTTAAATTGTTTATTTGAAACTTTTTCTTAATACAAGCACTTATAGCATAAATTTTATTCTAACATCCACTTTTGCTGTATACCATATGTTTTGGAATATTGTGTTTTCTTTTTCTTCTGTTTTGAGACATATTTTGATTTGCCATTTGATCTCTTATTTGGCCCATTGTGCAGTAATGTGTTGTTTAATATTGATATATGAAATATTTGATATTTACATTGTGGATTTTTCAGCTTTGTTTTATTGTTGATCTCTAGTTTTGTACCATTGTGGTTGGAAAATATGCTTGGTATGATTTCACTCTTCTTAAATTTGTAATACTTGTTATGTCTCCTTTTATCTGATTTAACTGGGAGATTCTTCAGCATGTACTTGAGGAAAGTGTGTATTCTATTTTTTTCTTGGATGGCATGTTTTACGTATATCTTTTAGAACCATGTATTCTAAAATTGTTTCAAGTAAAAAATGTTCTTGTTAAAAAAAATAGTAATGTTAACTGAGGGTACTCATTTAAATTAAAGCATATCAGAGGGGACATGGGTGGGGGACGGGTGAAATAGGTGAAGGGGATCAAGTGTACACTATGGTGAGCACTGAGTAATGATGTGTAGAATTGTTGAGCCACTATATTGCACACCTGAAACTAATATAACACCGTATTTTATACTGAAATTAAAACAAAAAACTTAACAATAAAAAAATTAAAATAGTTTCAATTGCAGTGCTTGTTGTCATATTTGATGAAAACTGCCATTTTTTAAAATCTCAAGCCGTGACTGAGAAACAGCTTGCCCCCAAATTAGAAGAGGCGTTAGTTCTGCCATTTCCTTGTTACTGGTGTTATTAGTACTGTCTTCAATTCCTAAGAGTCTTTTAAAGCTATTTTCCTGCTCTGTGAGGATTAGAACAATTTTGCCTAAATTGATTCACTTGTTCAAAGTGATCATATGAATGAAGCTTTCAGTACCAACTCCTGTTTGCTTGTTATGATGAAATGCCCTTCTGAAGATCTCATATATTTAATGTGATGAGTGGTACCTGACATATAGGTCTAGTGAATATATCACTATCTGTATTTTAAATATTAGTTGAAATTGATTTTTCCTTCTTAATATAAAAATATCTTCTTACATGTCTTCCTGTTATTTATGTGCCCTGTTTTGGAGACCATTGTTCCAGCTCCTAAAAAACATGTACTATTACATTACTATTACATGGCTCAGTGGGTTAAAGCCTCTGCCTTCAGCTCAGGTCATGATCCCAGGGTCCTGGGATCGAGCCCCGCATCGGGCTCTCTGCTCAGTGGGGAGCCTGCTTCCTCCTCTCTCCCTCTGCCTGCCTCTCTGCCTACTTATAATCTCTGCCTGTCAAATAAATAAATAAAATCTTTAAAAAAAATAGAAGAATAATTGATAAGTCCTTTCACTTAAACCTAATTATAATGTATTAATGAATGAGAGCCCAGCTTTCCAGAAGGCAGATGAATATGAGATCCCGTATTAGAGAATTTATTATCCTAGTGACTGATTCATTCTGGGTTTTCTAGTACCAACCTCAAACAAGGGAGCAGTTAAAAGTGCTGCTGTTCCTGGTTGTGAAATAACCACAAGGCAAATAAAATCTCTTGCACTTTTTTGGGGGGGGGCATTTGTTGAAATAAGCAGAGTTTTAGAGCTCAGTCTACTCCTCTTCTGCTGACTCTTTGGTACTGATGCTGTAGCGCTCATGGTCCACAGAGCCCCACATCCCCCTTCACTGGTCCTGTATTCTCATTGTTGAGGGAGAGAGAGACAGAGAAGAGAGTGACAGGGAGAAAGAGGAGAAGAGGTAGATGATTCGAATAAAATCCTGCAGAATGTGTTTTTCATCTGTTTCTCCCACCCAGCATCTTCCTGCTCCATTCTGGTCATGAACTACAGATTTTTCTAAAGAAACACCTAAATACAGTCACTCTGTGCAGGAATTTAAGCAGACAGGACAGTTTTGAAAGAAGAGGCTGAGGCATCTTTATCACCCTTGAATCTCATCCTCTTAGGGCATGCTGACTCCACATTTAAGAAGGTCTCTCCTCATGGACCAGAAAAGGCTTTTTGAGCTGGGTATTCTTGAGAAACATTGAAAGTTAGGAAAAAATAAGAAAAGGCTGCTTATGTTGTGCTCCCAGACGGAATTCTGTTCAGGATGGGAAAGACCTCACTGAGAAAGAAATGCTTACTGGATTGAAATGTGTCACTCATTGTCCAGAAGTGTCTTTGAAGCTCAAAGAAGAGCCATGTTTGATGGATGTTGACTATACTTATGGGCATGAGAATTTCACAAAATATACAAATATTGAATAATCATGTTGTTCACTTGAAACGAATGAATATTATGTCAATTATATTTTAATTAAAATAAATTAAAGAGAAGGAGTGAGAGAGAACCACTTTGGTATTGTCCTCAGAGGCTGCTGTATTAGCTAATTCTCTAGGTGAGGCTGTGCCATGTGCCATGTGAAGGTATTTGAGCTACTTCCGATAACAAACTTCTTGGATGGGATTGAAGTCAGATGTCATCCATTAAATTCCATATTCTAGTGGTTCATGTTTCAGTGAAATATCACTGTAATCTAATTTATCTAAGGACATTTTCTTCCAAAAAATAAGTCATTTAGTTTTACAAATTGCCTATCATGTTTTTCTTAATAGCCTCAGAACCCAAGAAAATGGTGAAGTTGAAATCTTGGCTTTGGCTTAAGGCATTTGATCATATTTTTCACCGAAAACTTCTGGAAAACTTTTCATTTTAAGGTTTTGTTAAATTGCAAAATGTTTGATGGGCAAGTTTCAATATTTTTTTTTCTGTGTGCAAAACCAGAAAAGTGAGTTATAAGCAACAATTCTAACCCAAAATTTACTCCTTCACCAAAAGTTGAAAAAAAAGTACTGACAAAATTTTTTAAAATTTAGATTGTAAGAATATAGTCTAAAGAATATATGCATTTATATTTCATAGATAAGACTAGACATCTTAAATTGTTTTGATTTCCTAAATTGTACATGATTCTTTTTTTTTTTTTTTTTAGAGTCAATTATGTAACTTGCTTAGAAAATTGTGGACATAGCACCACGACTCTGGATTCAGTTCTTGGAGAGACAGAGAGAAATAGAGAAAGAAATAGAGAAAGAGATATGGATTTTATTTCCATTAATATGCATTGCCTCAAAAAAGCCTCATAATATATATGTATAAGAAATTGGTATTTGTTTGCTGTTTTTTCATGGAAATGTTCCCACTGTGAAGAAAATACTGCATTTACTTGATGCCTGGAGGGAGTCAGGCATATCTTCCTCTTTGAAGAAAGTGCAATTTTACAGTGATTTTTCCAGTGAAATGTCAATACTGATCAGCAGGCTTTATTAGTGTAGAAGCATGGCAACTTGGATTTGAGGACATTACCTTTATGTCCAAGTGTTTCTTTTAATTAAAAGTAAGTACCATATTAGCCTTGAAGCTATTAGAAATTTTTAGTTTATTTGAATATATGTATTGGCCAGTGCAGTTGATACCTACCTTAAAGTGAATTTTAATTAAATTAAATTAAATTTTAATTTAATTTTATTTTTTTTAAAGGTTTTATTATTTATTTGACAGACAGAGATCACAAGTAGGCAGAGAGGCAGGCAGAGAGAGAGGAGGAAGCAGGCTCCCTGCTGAGTAGAGAGCCCCATGCAGGGCTCGATCCCAGGATGCTGAGATCATGACCTGAGCCAAAGGCAGAGGCTTTAACCCCCGCTGAGCCACCCAGGTGCCCCTTAAAGTGAATTTTTAATAATCAGAGAATGAGCACATTATTTTTTTTAAAAAAATTATTTATTTTTTTGAGAGAGTGAGAGAGAGAGCATAAGAGGAGGTAGAGTCAGAGGGAGAAGCAGACTCCCCACTGAGCAGGGAGCCTGATGCGGGACTCAATCCCAGCACTCCAGGATCATGACCTGAGCCGAAGGCAGTTGCTTAACCAACTGAGCCACCCAAACGCCTGAATGAGCACATTATTAAACTGAACTGATTTTCATTTGAAAGTTTCTCATGATTTTTCACGACCCAAAGACTATAAGTGTATAGGTCTAAACCCATCCTTTCACTCAAGTGTTCCGTATGTTCAACTGAATACTGGACATTTACATTTCAATATTCTGTCTTCTTTTTTTTTTTCAAATTCAACCTGGCCACAATTGGATTTATTATATCCTTTAAGCAGGTGCTGTAATTCAATTCTTGGATTTTGTTAATGGTGATAACATATTTTGGCTATTTAAGATTGGAAGAAGAGGGGTTCCTGGTGCTGCAGTCGGTTCGGTGTCTGACACTGGGTTTCTACTGGGGCCATGATCTCAGAGACATGGGATCCAGCCCCACATAGGGGCTTTGAGCTTGGCGTGGAATCTGCTCAGATATCTCTCTCCCTCTGTTCTATACCCCATCCCCCGATTTCTCTCTTTCTCCCTCAAAATAAATAAATAAATAAACACATAAATAAATAATAAATAAATCTTAACTTTGGAAGAAGAGCTCAAAATCGTTAACTATTTGTGAAAGCGCTATGGAAATGCTCAAATTCTATCCAGACGCAAACTGTTAATATTTTGTCTCAGCCTCCCCCCTCACATCTTTTGTATAAAATTATGAGGATCTAATTTTCAATGTTTATAGTATCTTTCTGTGTTTTCATATATATAATTGTAGTTTAAGTCTTTATTATCTCATGGATCTTTATTCAGTAATAGCTTCATTCATTTGTAAGTTCACTTATTCAAAGCTATATATTGGGAAGCTACTGTGTACCTCTACTATATCCTGCCTTCAATAAATTTACAGTCTAATGACAAAGGTAGACCTTGAAGAAGTGTAAGCATGAAAAATGTAATGAAGAAAGCAGAATGCTATGTTTGCATGTATCAGGTGAACCTAACATAGTCTTGGGTGTTAGAAAACCTTCTAGCTAATCTCTTTTTGGTCTTGATGATGACATCAGTTTTCCTCAAGCTCCATCTATACCATATCATATACATAGTCATGCCTAAAATTAACTAAACCTCAATCCTCAGTCCAGTCTTTGAACTTCATACTTCATAAGCTGGTTCCATCCTACTCATTGACATATGTTTCTCAGGACACTGAATTCTAGTCAGGAAGGTTTCTTCACAGTTCCATGGGTATGCCATACTTTTCCAGTCTCTATACCTTCCTTTATAACATCATTGTCTTTGTCTTTGATGCCCACACAGTTTTTTCCAATCCTTAAAAGTCCTGGTCAGAATGAATTTTCAGTGTTTTGGGACTGAGTGGCTAACTGTATTGTAATGCTAACTCTTGTGCATCTCTTACAACTCCAAGCTCACCTTCTACATTTGCAAATTTTTGGCTGTTCCAATTGGCACTTCCAATACTCATTTCAAAGGTGATAAGCAATTTCTTTTTTCTTATCCTGAAACAAGTTGTGTGAGTATGAATGTGTATGTGATTCTATGAGATTTTTGCTTTAACCTAGTTATTATATTATTTAACCTAGTTATTATTATAATTTATTATACTTGAAAATTCATTAATGCGTCAAGATGGGAATTTTTACTTTTCAAAATATTGTAAATACCTTTAATGGTATTTATATACCATTAAATTATATAATTATAATTATATAATTATAATTTATATATAATTATATATATATAATATATAATTATATAATTTTATTTCTTTTCTATTTTGGCATTGAAATAAGAAACATCTTAGTTGGGATACTTACTAATAAGGTATTTAGGACTTACCGTGTAAAATTAGCTTTGAGATGAACGTTTCCCATACTTGGTATTGATATACACATACATAAGCATACACATTAACTCACATTGATACATGTATATAGACTATCTATTTACGTATTTATTTACTATCTATTTACGTATTTGTGTGTGTGATTGTGTGTGTGTGTGTGTTAAAATATTTAAGCCTGGGGAACTTGGATTGGCCATTCATGAGGATGGAAAAATGTGGTTTTCATAATGGAATGAAAGCTTCCAGATGCATTCAATTGTGTTTAAAGAGCTAAAAAATTGGCCTAGTTAAAAAAAAAAAAATCCTAACTTACCATGGCCTTTATTCTTAATTAGAACAAGTGTCTTTGACATATTTGAAGACGTTTGACTTAAAAATAGCCAAGTTGAAAGTATTCAAGAGTGAAACATGAGCGCCATTCTTGACTGCACTCTGCACTCTGTATCTGTTGCAGGCATCCATCTCCTTGACTTCAAAGAGAGTTCCCCGGAATGAAACCACTACACAGCAAAATAATCTGTCCATCTTCTGCTTCCACTGTATTTGAAACTCAGCATCAGTATCTGTGTACAATTGAGCTCAGTGAATCTTGGCCCTGACAAAACTTCCAGTACTCTACCACATGCCAATGCAGTTCCTTTGCAAAGCTCCTGGTTCCCAAATGGAAATCCTGTCTTGGCTCTGTGGAGGTACTGAGGAGCAACGAGCCAGAGCAGACCAAGGCCTGCGTGTGCTTTTTGTTGACATAAGTGCATTGACTTGTGGGTCAGTTTTGAATGGTCCATGTCTGAAATCATGGTGAAGGCACTGTTCAAGGACATATCCTACCAGTAATACAGATTTAGGACAGTCTTTTTCACTTAAAACCTTTATACATGCAGACCTGAATCGGAAAATGCATGATCAAGAGCAACAGTCCTGAGTCCTGGTCCTATCACATCAGAAAAGTCTTCAACTTTGATATACCATTGCACTGCCAAAATAGGAGAGTGGACAAAGGCATTTTGAGATCTGTGCAAAGCTGGAAAGAAAGTGGTGTGAGGCTTTGGGGAGGTGGGGTGGTATGTAGAATTCCAGCTTTGAATGCAAACAAACTGGGTTTCAATCCTGGAGATCTTCTTTACTATGCAGTCTTGGGCTAAGTCCTTAGAACTTACATAGTTCTGTTTTTTCATGTGAAAAATGAGGAGAAAAATATGGATTCTCATTGCTTTGTTGTGATAACAATAATGCCTGGTACAGAGTAGGTGCTTTCATTAGGATTCTCCAGAGAGAAACGATAGTAGATTATATGTATAGAAATATAATAAAATATATAGAATACATTTACCTATCACCTGCAAGCTGGAGACCCAGGTGAACTCATGGCATAGTTCCAATCTGAATGCTGGCAGGCGTGACACACAGACAGAGCCAATGTTTCAGTTTGGGTCTGAGAGCAGGAAAAACTGATATATAAGAGTTCAAGGTAGTCAGACAGGAGGAATTTTTTATTTGAGAAAGTGGCAGCCAGCCTTTTGGTTCTACTCAGGCCTTCAACTGATTGCATAGGGCTCACCCACATCAGAGAAGGCAGTTTACTTAGTCTACCAATTCAAATTTTAAGCTCATCTAAAATACTCTCAGAGAAACACCCGGAATAACATTTGTGCAAATATCTGGGCATCCCATGGCTCAGTCAACTTGACACATAAAATTAACCATCCTGTGTTTTACAAACTTTATAAGCTTCTATTAATAAAAATGACTAGAAATGAATGCAGTTTATTTCCTTTCCTGAACTCTGCTTCTATGTAAAGTTATACTGAAATTTAAACTTCATATTTCATTTTCAACTCAATCCATTTAAATGAAAAATAAATATCTGTTAGTTATTTTAAAACTCCTAATAATTGTTTTTGTTATTAATAAAAATAGTTGCTTAAAACAAGGAAGTACTAGAACTTGGAATAATGAGAATCATTAAAGTTGTCTACTGTTTATAAGTTTATTTTATACTGAAATATTCAGTAGTAAAGAAAAAATATAATACTGCTATTAGTGAAGGTCTCAGGAATGCAATTGGCTATGTAACTTTAATGGATTAGAATCAAGGAGTTTCCATTTTATAACTGAGTAGCAATGCCTTCCTCTCTCTCGCTCATTGCTGAGCATTTTGTACACGAGGTCATTTGCTGGTCAACGTGGTATAAAATGGACATGCCTAACTTCACCCACTGCAGACATTCACTGAATGAAAAACCAAAGCTGTGACTCATCTGGAACATCTCCATCTGTCTTTCCCATATAGGGAGTGGTAAAAGCCATTCCTGTCATAGGCAGAAACTTAAAGGGGCATCTTTCAAAGGAAAGAGACAAAATCTAGTCCTGTATGAAGCAGGGAGATGGGAGTCTCAACACTCTGGTTCTAATCTCAGACCCGACCCCCAAATCTCCCTTGACTGTGAGCAGCCTCAATTTCCTCATCAAAAAGTGAGGGATTGGACCAGTATGGCTTGCACGACCCTTTAGCCATAGAATCTTCAGTTTTTAAGGGCTGCGTTCACCTCTTACTATGGCAGTTGGCCTGCCTAGACAGGATGAGGGAATGAGGCTTGCTGTGTTGACAGGCTCAGACAGGCTACCTGGGTTGCTCACCACCATCCTCTGAGTGAATAGGGCGGAACTTGAACCCTGCTGTGAAGACAGCGCTGCTGTCACCCCATCTTTGAGCCAAGAGGGAAAGTAGGTTTTTTGCAAGGGCAGGCTCAAACTGAGCTGCTGTAACTAAACACCCTGCTGAGAGCCATATCATGGCATTATGAGCTCATTCGGAGGAAAAAAGAGTGAGAAAAATAAAAACTTCCCTGGGACAATGGAGTCTGTAAATAGGAAGAAGGAAATATAAGAAGGAATCACTTCTCAATAAGAACAATTAATATTCCAGACCAGTAAAGATTTTATTTAATTTCCCCCTTGCAACTTAAAACAGTCAAACACATGGAGATGTTTTCTCAGTAAAAAACATTTTTGAAGAAACTCTCTGGGCTGCCTCTGGGAAGCGATATTGTCATCGCTGTATCACTGAGGGTTTACAAGTAAAAATTTAGGTATCTAATTCAATGTAGGTATCTAATCTAATTCAATTTAGGTATCTAATTTTGATATAGCTACCTATTTTGAAATAATCAGCACAGTCAAGCTAACTAACACAGTCAAGCTGTCACATCACTAAATCACCCCTTTCTTTCCCTTCCAGTCCCTTTTTATGGTGAGAACGTGTAAGATCCATCAGTCGGTTCGCGTCTGCCTTCAGCTCAGGTCATGATCCCTGAGTTCTGGGATCGAGTCCTGCATCAGGCTCCCCGCTCAGTGGAGGTCTGGTTCTCCCTCTGCCTGCTCTGCCTGCTGCATCCCCTTCTTGTGCTCTCTTTCTCTCTGACAAATAAATAAATAAAATATTTAAAAGAGGTCTAATTTTCTAGGAAGAAAAACATCCAAATATATTCTTTTTCCTTTGTACTCAAAAGAATATCAAGAAAAAATTTTTTCTTGTTTGGGAAGCCAAAATTCTTTCCACAAAGAGGAATTATTGGGCTTGAACAAGCCATTATTTGATGAGAATACAAGATTGGAACATTGAACGTTTCACTAGAAGCATAGTGTTCGGTTGAGAAGTGGTCCCTTGATCCTAACACTTCTTGCTTCCTGATAAGGTAATGGCAGTCTGCGTCCAAGGGCTGACTTCCACGGTTAGCCGACCGACTGATTAGCCGTGATGCACTCCCTAATGCTTTTCAAACATTCACTCATTCAACAAATACATTATCTGTTAAGTAATTAGTCTGAGCCAGCTTCAATTCTTGGAGCCAGGGAAATAGCAGTGAAAAGAAACACTTATTGCTCCTTAGGGCTTATATACTATAAGAAGAAGAGTAATCATGAACAAATACATTTCAAAAAGAGAGATGTCAGAGGTTGACAAGTGCTGGGGAAGAAGAAAAACTAAAAGCAGGGAAGCGCACCAGGAATTGCCAGGGGGCTGAGGTGGATGGTACTGCTGCTTCGAGATCCTCCCAGCTGTAAGGGAAGGAAATCTAGGTGTGTGTGTGTGTGTGTGTGTGTGTGTGTGTGTGTGTGTGTGTGTTTACTAATTTACGTATCTATACATACCTATAGATATTGTTATATGTATCCATCTTTATATAAGCCTAGCATGAGTTCATACCGATGTTGCCAATTCCAATCTGGTATACCAGAGGATGGTGCTAACCTCCCCCCCCTGCTTGTTTGTAACTTCCATGCCAACTCTGAGAAACTTGGTTCCCACTATCCACTGCTCAGTACTTGACTGCTTAATTTTAGTATACATGCTTACATGTACATACATACAGTTGTTTCAGACTTTTTAACCCATACCCAGTGGGAAACAACTTTATCAACTAGACAGCACCCTTGCCTGCTTAACTTTGCCTAAAAGTCTGACTTACAGTCTTCATTCATTTCCAGAATGACTCAGGTCAGTACCTTACTTCATCATCCCCCTCAGTGAGGTTGTTTCATACATTTGTAATATTCCAATATTATACAAATATTGTTAGGTCTTTTTGTCACATTGTGAGATCCCTTGACCTCCTAGATTATTTTTTAAAAACTTGCATACATTAAAATCTGCTCTGTGCTCTACAGTTCTGAGTTTTCACAAATACATATTGTCATATATACATCATAACAAATCATACAGGATAGTTTCACTGCCTCAAAAAAAAAAAATCAAAATCCCCTGTACTTCAGTATGAAACCCTTCTCCCTCCCTAGAAGACTGGCGATTACTGATCTCTTTATCAGCTCTAAAATTCTGCCTTTTCCAGAAGCTTACAAAAATGGATTCATACAACAGTCTTTCAAAGTCTCAGCAATGTTTATTTAAGATGTCTTTGTGAGGCCTGATAACTAATTCCTTTTTTGTTTTTATCTGTGAATAGTATTACCCCATATGGATACTCTTCAGTTTGCTTGTCCATTCATCTATTTCAATAGATCTTGGTTGTTTCCATGTTTTGGCCATAATAAGTAAAGTTGCTGTAAATATTTGTGTACAGATTTTTGTGTGGGCATACTTTTCATACCAATTAGGTAAATATCCAGAAGGCTGGACTATATGGTAAGACTATATTTAGCTTTGTGAGAAACTTCCCACCTCTTTCAAAGTGGTTGTAACGTTTTTCATTCCTACCAGCAATAAATATATATTGCTGTTGCTTCATATCTTTGTTAGCAATTGGTATTGTTAGTTTTTTGGATATAGCTATTTTAATAGGAGTGTGGTGGTATCTTATTATTGTTTTAAGACTTTCTGGTTTTACTTATTTATTTACTTGGGTACTTTTTAAAATTGTTACTACGGTATTAGCTCCAAGAGAATAGAGAACTCATTTTATTTATCACAGAACTTCCAGGGCCCAGCATAACACACAGTCACTCAAAAAACGTGACCGAATAACAAAATTACTTTAGCTAGAATTTTATCAGACCATAAGCTCTAATCTCTGACCTGTAGTATATTCATATAAGCTTTGAGTGGGATAATATTTGTAAAGTTTTATGAATAGAATGAACCTGAGTGCTTTCCAAAGGTACAATGATCAGTTACTTTGGGTTACACAACTCAGGTTTAATGGTGGAAGCTGAGCCTGGCATTTTCACAGTTTTACAGCTATGTGACTTTTGAATGTTCTAAAACACCAGTGGCAACATTTGTATGGAGATCAATAAGTCCTTTTTTCCCCAAGGAGTTCTGGCAGAGAACTAACAGCCGATGTTAGCTTAGCAGTATTGTCAGAAAGCATACTTATGACTCCTTCATCTTTGCCTTCTAGTCCCATAATGATTTTAAGTCATTTAGCCTTATCTTCCTGTGCTCCGTAAGATTCTAGTACCTGTTGAAATGATTCTGAAACTTCTGGGAATGTATTTCCCTTATGTTTCTGCCAAAATTTATCAACTGGAGTTAAATCATAAGACTTCTTGTTTTTTTTTTTTCTTTGGTCTAGCACCAGCTGGAGAATTAAGACTTTCTGGTTTTAAATCCTGGCACAGTTGCTAGCTGTGTGCCCTTGGTCTAATTATATCCATCATCTTTCTAGGCCTCATTTTTTTTTTCTTTAATTTAAATTTTAGTTAGTTAACATACAGTCTAATACTAATTTCTGGAGTAGAATTCAGTGATTGATCACATACATGCAACACCCAGTGCTCTTTGCATCAAATACCCTTCTTAATACCTGTGGCCCATCTAGCCCATCTCCCTACCTATCTTCCTCCACCAACCCCCAGTTTGTTCTCTATTTTTAACAATATCTTATGGCCTGTTTCCCTCTCTTCTTTTTTTCTTTTCCCCTTCTCCATGTGTTCATCTGTTTTCTTTCTTACATTCCATATATGAGTGAGATCATATGGCATTTGTCTTTCTCTGACTGACTTATTTCAGTTTGCATAATACACTTGAGCTCTAACCACATCATTGCAAAGGGTAAGATTTCATTCTTTTTGATGGCTGAGTAATATTCTATTATGGAATACTCTTTCTCTCTCTCCATATCTATATCTCACCTTTTTTTTTATCCAGTTACCAGTTAGTGGACATTTGAGCTTTCTCCACAGCTTGGTTATTGTTGATAATGCCACTATAAATATCAGAGTGCATGATCTTTGAATATGTATCTTTGTATGTTTTGGGTATATACCCGGGAGTGTAATTGTTGGGTCATATGGTAGTTTCATTTTTAACTTTTTGAGGAACCTCAAAACTATTCTCCAGAGTGGCTGCACCAGTTTGCATTCCCACCAACAGTGTGACAGGGTTCCCCTTTTTCTGCATCCTCGCCCACACCTGTTGTTAATTTTATCCATTCTGACAGTTTATCATTGTAGTTTTGATATGTAGTTCACTGATGATGAGTGATGTTGACTGAGCATCTTTTCATGTGTCTGTTAGCCATCTAAGTTTTTCTTTGGAAAAATGTCTATTTATGTTTTCTGCCCATTTCTTAACTGGGGTATTTGTATTTTTGGGTGTTGAGATTGATAAATTCTTTATAGATTTAAGTTACTAACCCTTTACCAGATATGTCATTTGCAAATATCTTCTCCTGTTCTGTGGGCTCCCTTTTAGTTTTGTTGGTTGTTTCCTTTGATGTGTAGATTTTTATCATGACAAAGTCCCAATTGTTCATTTTTGATTTTTGTTTCCCTTGGCTCCAGTGATGCGTCTAGCAAGAAGTTACTACAGCCAGGGTCAAAGAAGTTTCTTCCTATGTTCTCCTCTAGGTTTTTGATGGTTTCCTGTCTCAGATTTAGGTCATTCATCCATTTTGAGTCTATTTTTGTGTGTTGTATAAGAATGTGGTCCAGTTTCCCCAATGCCATTTGTGGAAGAGACTGTCTTTTTTCCATCCCCTTTTCTTCCTGCTTTGTTGAAAATTAGTTGATCATGTAGTTGTGGGTCCATTTCTGGTTCCACAGATCTTTTTGTCTTTTTTTTTTTTTTTTTTTTTTTTTACTAACACTATACTATCTTGATGACTACAGCTTTGTAATATAGCTTGAAATCCAGAATCGTGGTGTTTCTAGTTTTGTTTCCCTTTTCAGAATTGCCTTGGGTATTCAGGGTCTTTTGTGATTCCATATAAATTTTAGGATTATTTGTTCTAGCTCTGTGAAAACTGCTGATGGTATTTTGATAGGGATTGTATTAAGTGTGTGGATTGCATTGAGTAATATAGCCATTTTAATAATGCTTGTTCTTCCAATCTATGAGCATGGAATACTTTTCCCTTTCTTTGTGTCCTCTTCAATTTCTTTCATAGGTGTTTTATATTTTTAACATCTTCTCCCTCTTTAGTTAAGTTTATTCCTAGGCAAATTATTGCTTTTGGTGCAATTGCAAGTGAGATCAATACCTTGATTTCTCTTTCTCTTGCTTCATTATTGGTGTACAAAATGAAACAGGTTTCTGCACATTGACTTTATATCCTGCAACTTTGCTGAACTCATGTATTAGTTCTAGCAAATTTAGCAGAGTCTTTTGGGTTTTCCACAGAGTTGTCTCCAGTGAAAGTTTAACTTCTTTTTTGACAACTTGGATACATTATATTTCTTTCTGTTCTCTGATTGCTGATGCTAAGAACTCTAGTACTGTGTTAATTGTAATGGTGAAAGTGGACATCCTTGCCTTGTTTCTGACCATAGGGGAAAGGCTCTCATTTTTTCCCTATCGAGGGTGATATTAGTTGACGGTCTTTCATATGTGATGATGTTGAACTGTGCTCCATCTACCCCTAATTTGTTGAGGGTTTTTATGAAGAAAAGATGCTGTATTTTGTCCAATGCTTTTTCTGCATCTATTGACAGGATCATATTGTTCTTATTCTTTCTTTTATTAATCTGGTTTACTATGTTGGCTGATTTGTGGATATGAATAATTCTTATAATGTATCGTTGAATTCAACTTGCTGGTGTTTTATTGAGAATTTTTGCATCCATGTTCATCAGGGATATTGGCATATAATTCTTCTTTTTAGTGGGGTCTTTGTCTTGTTTTGGAATCAGGGTAATGCTGACTTTGTAAAATGAGTTTGGAAATTGCTTTCCATTTCTATTTTTTGAACAGTTTGAGAAGAATAGTTATTAACTCTTCTTTAAATGCTTGGTAGAATTCCCCTGGGAAGCTGTCTGGTCCTGGAATTTCATCTGTTGGGAGATTTTTGATTAACAAGTCAATTTCTTTGGTGGTTATGGGTCTGTTCAAATTTTCTATTTCTTCTTGTTTCAGTTTTGGTAGTTTATATGTTTCTAGGAATTTATCCATTTCCTCCAGATTGCCTAATTTGCTGGCATATAATTTTTCACAATATTCTCTTATAATTATATTTCTGTGGTGTTGGTTGTGATCTCTCCTCTTTCATTCATGATTTTATCTATTTGGGTCCTATTTCTTTTCTTTTTGATAAGTCTGGCTAGGGGTTTATCAATTTTCTTCTTTTGAGG
Source organism: Mustela nigripes (assembly GCF_022355385.1). Classification (NCBI taxonomy): domain Eukaryota; kingdom Metazoa; phylum Chordata; class Mammalia; order Carnivora; family Mustelidae; genus Mustela; species Mustela nigripes. Next base: position 203,664,652 of record NC_081558.1, on the reverse strand, counting down.
AACCAACTCCTGGTTTTGTTCATCTTTTCTACTTTTTTTAATTTGTTTGTTTGTTTGTTGCTATGTCATCTGTGTCTATTTCTTCTCTAATATTTATTATTTCCCTTGTTTTTATTGATTTTAGGCTGTATTTCCTATTCCTTTTCTAGCTCCTTTAGGTGTGATATTAGGTTGTGTATTTGAGACTTTTCTTGCTTTTTGAATTAAGCCTGTATGGCTATAAACTTTCCTCTTAGGACTGTCTTTGCTGCATCCCAAAGGTTAGGTTGTGGACTGTTCATGTTTTCATTTTCATTTCCATGTAATTTTTTTAAGTCTTTTTTGATTTCCTGGTTGACCTATGCATTTAAAAAAATATATTTTATTTATTTTAGAGAAAGAAAGGCAGAAAGCACAAGTTGGGGAAGGAAGAAGGACAAGCAGACTCCACATTGAGCATGGAGCCCAATGCAGGGCTTCATCCCAGGACTCTGGGATCATAACCTGAGCCAAAACAAAAAATCTGATGCTCAACATACTGAACCACTCAGGCTCCTTTACCCATTCATTATTCAGTAGGATGTTCTTAACCTCCATGTATTTGTGGTCTTTCTAAATCTTTTCCTGTGGTTGACTTTAAGTTTTATTAGAGTTGTGGTCTGAAAATATGCATAGTATCATCTCAATACTTTTGTACTTGTTGAAGGCTGATTTGTGACCCAGTGTGTTCTGGAGGATGTTCCATGTGCTCTTGAAAAGAATGTGTATTCTGCTGCTTTAGGATGAAATGCTCTGAATATATCTGGTAAGTCCACCTGGTACAATGTCATTCAAAACCATTGTTTCCTTGTTGAGTTTCTGCTTAGATGATCTGTCCATTGCTATAAGTGGGGTGTTTAAGTCCCCCACTATTATTGTATTATTATCAATGAGTTTCTTTATGTTTATTATTAATTGATTTATTTATATATATATATATATATATGTATATATATATATATATATAGGGGCTCCAAAGTTGGTGCATAGATCTTTGTAATTGTTAGATCTTCTTGATGGATAGACCCCTTAATTATAATAAAAATCCCTTCTTCATCTCTTGTTACACTCTTTGTTTTAAAATCTAGTTTGTCTGATATAAGTATGAATACTCTGGCTTTCTTTTAATGTAATCAGCATGATAGATGGTTTTCCATCCCCTTAATTTCAATCTGTAGGTATCCTTAGTTCTAAAATGAGTGTCTTGTAGGAGCATATATGTGGATCTTGGTTTTTATCCATTCTGGCTCCCCATGTCTTTTGATTGGAACATTTAGCCCATTTGTATTCAGAGTGATTATTAAAAGATAAGAATTTAGTGCCATTGTGTTACCTGTAGAGTTTGTATTTCTGGTGATGTTTTCTGGCCCTTTCTGGCCTTTGTTGCTTTTGGTCTTTTTTATTCCACTCAGAGTACCCCCCCCCCCCTAAAATTTCTTGCAGGGGTGGTTTAGTGGTCATGAACTCCTTTAGTTTTTGATTTTTTGGGGAAACTCTTTATCTCTTCTTCTATTCTGAGTGAAATCCTTGCTGGATAAAGAATTCTTGGCTGCATATTTTTTCCCATTCAGCATGTTGAATATTTCCTGCCACTTTTTTCCTATGTTTCACGTTTCTGTGGATAGTGCTGGTGAGAACCTGATCTGTCTTCCCTTGTAGGTTAAGCACTTTTTTCCCCTTGCAACTTTCAGGAGTCTTTCCTTGTCTATGTATTTTGTGAATTTGACTATGATATGCCTTGGTGATGGCTGGCTTTTATTGAATTTAATGGGATTCCTCTGTGCTTCTTGGATTTTGATGTCTGTGTCCTTCTCCAGATTTGGAAGTTTTCAGTTATAATTTGTCCAAATAAGCCCGCCTCCTTTTCTCTCTCTTCACCTTTTGGGACTCCTATGATACAGTCTAGGCCTCATCTTTAAATAGAGGTAGTTATACTATTGATCTCTCAGATAATTGTTGGAAGGTAGTGGTTAATGACATATGAATAATATTTGGGATATAGTTAGGATAATTAAGTGCTCAATAAGCATTGTTTTCCTACAGGCTAGGAAATAATTTCACTGGATGAATACATGTAATGGCCTGAAGTTAACTGAATTAACTATTTAGTTCAAATCTTTCCAAATTCATCTCATTCCTCCAAATGTGTCAAAAGTCTGCTCTGTATGTTTTAGAATAGTTCCCTAAAATTTTGGTACCACAACATTCCTCATTTTCCTCCAGCAAGATTATATGATGTCTTCAGATATTAACTATTATTTTCCAGTTGTTGTCCCTCCATTCAGCCACCTTTTGACATCTTTGTCTTTCAAAATTAAATTACACTTTACCCAGATAATATATCATTTCATCCAAAGAACCCTTCCTTGATGACTGGCTGGAAGTGGTCTCTTCCTGTTTGAAATAGAAGATATTAAACATTTATTCTTTATTAATGGGTTGTGTAATGCCCACTTCTAAAAATGTGGGGTTATGAGTAAACATGAACAAAAATTATACACATACATATATAATACATATACATACAAAAATATCAGAAAGTCTATATCCTTCAACAAGGTCAATTTGACAGGCTTTGATTTTTGAATTCCATATTGGGAATTTTATTTACAACTGACATTGTGTAATTTTAAATATCTTCAATGGTGGAGAATAGTTACCCTTTTATCTCCACTCCTCACATTAGCCTAACTTTACATATAATCTCTGACCATGTAATTATAGAAATGTATTTGTAAATGTGTCCACACATGAGTATTATTATTTATTTTCAAAGAAAGAGCTTAAAATTTCTATGTCTTACTCTTCTCACTCGAAAAAACCTTATCAAAGTCACTATGAGTCAAAAAGTTATAGCACTAATTCATTCTTTTTTTTTTTTTAAAGATTTTATTTGTAAGAAAGAAAGAGGCAGAGAGAGAGAGAGAGAGAGCTCAAGCAGGGGAGAGGCAGGCATAGGGGGAAGTAGGTTCTATGCTGAGCAAGGAAACCAATGTGGGATTCCATCCCAGGATCCTGGGGTCATGACTTCAGCCAAAAGAAGTCACTTAACCAATTAGGTGTCCCTAATTCATTATTTCTAATGAGATTTTTGCCGATACAAACACATGGTCTTACACTGTATGGATTTGGACAAATGTATAAGCAACATGTAGCCATCATTATAATATCATACAGGTATTTTCACCACCCTAAAATTCCTTCATGCTCTGACTATTCATCCATATCTGCCCACCCGTCCCCCACCCCCTTCCCTGCCACAGGCCCTGGTAACCACTGTTAAGTTTACTGTCTGCATAGTTTTGTCTTTTCCAGAATGTCATATAGTTGGAATCATACAGCATCTAGCCTTTCATATTGGTCCTTTCACTTAATAATATGCATTTAAATTTCAACCATGTCTTTTCATGGCTTCATAGGTCATTTCTGTTTAGTGCTGAATAATAGTCTGTTGCCTGTATGTCCTATGGTTTCTTTAACCATTCACCTACTGAAAGACATCTTGGTTGCTTCTCAGTCTTAGCAATTATGAATAAAGCTGCTGTAAACATCTGTGTGCAGATTTTGTGTGGACATAAATTTTCAGCTCATTTGGATAAATACTAAGGATTGCAAATCCTGGATTGTACAGCAATAGTATGTTTAGCTTTGTAAGAAACCACTAAACTATCTTCCAAAGAAGCTGTATCATTTTACATTCCCACCAGCAATGGATGGGAGTTCCTGTTGCTCCAGAGCCTTGCATCTGATGTTCTTAGTGTTCTGGATATTTGCCATTCTAATAGATATGTAGTGGGTTTTTATTCTTATTTTAATTTGCATATTATGAGTTTTTTAAAGCTATAGAGTAATTCTGATTTGTTTTGTATCTTCCAGAATGTTTTGATAAATTTTTGTTTGATGAATGGTTTTATCGAATTGTACCATACAAATGTTCTATCTACAATGATCAATATTTGACTTGTTTTAAATCATTTAATGAATGTTCTTAAAGTGTCAGACACTTGCTTAATATAGATAGATAAAATAAAAGACACAGGCTTGTGGGAGAGTATCATGATAAGCTATATGATGAAGGTCCCAGTAGAGTTTGGTTTCTGCATTTCTGGAGAGGTCTTGCTGGTGTCAACATGCAAAAATGGACTAGAGATGGTTACTGAGGTCATGGCTTTCAAAAGGCCAGGCTTTGGTGGTTAGAGCTAATATTTCTAATTATAGGGGTATGAATAAGGTGGTTTGTCCATGCTTGAGAAATAATAACTTAATCAAAACTTTGACATTTTTAAAATCTTAGAAAATTATGTAGTATAATTTGTATTATAATTTTTAAACTCTTCTAAGTAATTATAACAGAAAGTATTAATAATTCAATTCAGATGAGGTATGAAACACTTTCTCATCATTATAGATTTACTCCAAATATAAATTTTATGCTAGTTAAGTACCTTTATATTTATGGGCATTGAAGTTTTCAAGTAAGAATATGTGTTACCAGGGAATAATATGTTGAGCTTTTAGCTCTTTGAATAAATAATTTATTATGAATTTAAAAAATTTAATATTAAATATTAAGTCTGATCATTTTAATATCTCACCTACTCAATAACTGGATGTCAAATATTCACATCAATGGGCTCTTCAGATCAGGTCAACCCCTTTGTTAAGTCTCTGAGAAACATTTTGGCAAAGTGAAAAAGAGCATTTGGGCTTTGGATTAGAAAACACTTCTCTGACCTTAAGGAAATTCCTTAATTTCCCTAAACCTCTCTTTTCTTATTTGTAAAATGAATAAAATATTAGTTATCTCACCTGCAAGTATTGTGTGAGATACTTTGGGAGAGCCCCTTAGCACTTAGCTGTTGCTTGAGAAATGATAGGTATTATAATTGTTGCTTCCAACTGGTTAGCAAAAAATCTGAAGGGTATTATAGAATAGGTGATAATTTTTAAAAAGTCAAATGGAAAACAACAATGGAGAAGTTACTAATTTTGGTCTGGGACCAAGTGCAAGGTGAGTGCAGGTTATCTTCTTGTGCTAGAAAACAAGAAAAAAAAAAACAACAAAAACTTGAGGACTAGTGGGATCATGCCAAGCAGAGCTATCTTAGAAAGGATACCACTGGCCAATTTTAGGAAAATAAAACAACAAAGAGAATATTAACAATAATTGATAATAATATTGAATTTTTAAAAGATCTATGAGTACTTAGACATAACAAAAGAGAGAGAAGAAGGGACGGGGGCAAGAAAAACACTTATTTTTTAATCAAGGAAATATCCTAGTGAAAAATGTAGGAAGAAATGAGATAGCCATGAAATAATTGACTTGGTAAATATCATCGTGGATGCAATTATCATTGAGTAAAGAGTTTATGAGGCACAGTGTTTCAACTATCACCCCACAATTACAAAGAAAAACATGTGTCCATACAATGGTGGACAAATAACATTGTTAATCAAATGATAAAATTCAATGTCATGAATACTGGGAGAACTTGATATTATGTGTTTCCTTAAGTGATGCAATATGGAGTATCAGCACCATCTGTGTAACATCTCCCATGAAGTATTATTTCAAGAAATGTTTAGCTGCATTTAATCAAGTCTCTAAACCAAACTTACTGGTTACAGGAAAAAGAGGAACAAGATAAAGGACTCCAAAAAGAGACAGTAAGACAAATCTAGAAAGTGGGATATTTTGTAAGATGAGTAGCCAAGTCTTTTTGGGTGACTGTTCTACCTAAACATGAATAGTAGGCATATGCAGTGTGATACTCTTAATTGTAACCTGGATTAAAAAAAGAAAAAAAAAAGGAAAAGAAAGTCCTCTTATATTTTGCTAGTATATTGTATGTGTTATACATATGTATTACATATATGATATTACTTATGTTCTTAGGTGTAATAATGACATTGTGGTTATGTAGAATGATGTCTTTCCCTATACAAGATATTTGCTGAAGTATTCAGAGTTTAAATGTCCTATTGTCTATAACTTTCCAGTGTGGGGAATTTTAACAACTGGTGAATCTAGGTGAGTCATATATGCTGTTCATTGTACAAGCCTTTTATTTTTTCCAAAGTTATGAAATTTTTCAAAACCTTTAAGTGAGAAAAGAAAAACATTGTAAAGTAATTGTTTCATTTTCAAGTTTTAAAATTGTAATTATTGAAAAATTTTCTTTCTTTAATCAGTTAAGATAGACATAGACAATTGTGTCATCATAGAAGAAATTAGCTGTATATGCCAATAAGGCAGAGAATATTAATTTCTTTTGGTGGCAAGGATAATTCTCTCAGAGTATCTCAAGTCATTTTTTTTTTTTTCCAGTAAAGAGCCACATGGAGATAAATAAGCAAGAATTAGCTTTACACCCTGGTTTGAGAGATGCCAGGAACAGCAGTAGAGCCTGCCCTTTTTGTGACTGCCCTATTTTAGGAAGTGCAACTATTTAATATGGTGCCTCTATTAGACAGAGTATCTTGTTTCTTCAGCAACAGGAACTTGATGTTCTTCCAAAATTCTTGATTCTTTCTACCATTTTGTTCCTACCAAATTACATTTATCTCCCATACTCTGTGACATTTTTTTCTCATTTAGCTCTTTTTCTTCTTTCCCACTAATGACTTCTGTGGTACCATGGCATCTATGCTGCTCATTCTTTGTACCTTTTTCAACTTTGGCACCTTCTGCCAATTGACTGACTTTCATCTTATATATCTGGTTTGAATTCTCCCAAAGGAAAATAAAATACAAACAAGTAAATTGATTATCACTCCTGGTTGAACAGAACTTTTGTTTATCTATGGTCACTTAGTGGGTGAGATGGCAAGCCTTGAGATATTCAGTCCTCCTGTCTTGGCTCAAACAGGTGTGTTGGGTCAGAGAAAAAGTTGTGGATGTTACATAATAAAGCCATCTATGTGTAAAGAACACTGTAGGGGTACTACTTGGGCAGGATCTGTCATGTGAGGGTTATAGTTTCCCTGAGAATGAAGCAGTGGTGGGGCAAGAAGCTTGAGGGCCATTTATGGTGCATAAAATCAGCTTTCTCTTTACATTTTGTTCACCTTGCCCAAATATTGCTTCAAGAAAGTAGATAGAGTGTCTTTTCACAATGTGAGAATTTTATTTGCCACATAATTCATGGGTCCACCTTTCAAAGATCTAGGAGGTTGTGTTTTGAAATCTGTGAACTTTTAGTTATTCAAGAGCTTATATTAGTCTCAGATGTCCACTGGGGAGGGAGAGAGAACACTCCTGCATTTAATAGCCCTGATCTTTCTGCCAGCTACAGCTGGGGTTGGCATGTAAGTGGTCTTGCAACATTACTTCCTTATCCTTTGTATATCCTGCATGCAGAGAACACCAAAGTGGAGCATTTCTAATCTTGACAAGCAAATGAGTCATTTCTGGGGGATTTGTCATAGTCAACAAAACTTAGACAATTTATTTATCTATTTGGACTTAGAAGAGTTTCACAGCAGTCTGCATTTTGGATTTCTGGAATACCCATTATATAGTAGGTATAAAGATGCTGGACTGCAAATAAAGTGTTTATTTTTTTCAAGTGAAAAAATTCAAAATTGGCATTCATGGATAGTTGGAAATGTCATTTAATGGGGATAACACTGAATTATTAAGAAATGGGTTTGGACACACCCATTAGTAACGGTAATTGGGAGCTTATGGAGGGAGAGGGTAAATCACCCATGTCTGAAGGAAAGAAGTGTTTACACATGTAGTAAATCAATTTTGTAGATTGCCTGCTACCAATGATTAATTTAGCAATTTGTAATAGTAATTTCACATAGTAATTTCTATACCATTAAGAGTAGATTTAAAAAAAAGTCAATTAATCTATCATATCTATTAATCCACCATACCAATATATCCTGATTATTATAAGGATTAGAGTAAGACAATGATAGGTAAATTTAACACAACCTGTTTTGGTGAGTATATCTAATGTGAAAAGCATCAGGCTTGATAGAAGATGGCAGAGGAGGAGGTAAGGAGTCATAGAGCCTGAGTTTGGATCTCAGCTCCTGCTCTTAGATGTTGACACTGGTGGGATGACAACCTCTCTGAGTTTTGGTTTGTTCATCTGCAAAACAAGAATGATCCTGAGGATAATCTACCTCATAGGGTTGGTGTGAAGTCTTGATGGTGTAAGCAAGGCACTTAGACCCTGACTTTTCGTATGTAGTTAATAAATCTATGTGTTATCTATGTGTTATTGGCAAAAAGTGATACACATATGAACCCCTGTCTTATTGGGGGAAAAGAAATGTAACACATATTATGAGGCAGAGTAAAATAAGTGCAAACGAATTATTAATGAGATTGAAAAACAAGGAGAAATTAACTCTAACTAGGGTGACCAGAAGAAATTACAGTTGTCATTTATAGAGAAGGAGGTCCCTCAGAATTCTGGTAAGTCTATATGTTGTCACAACCCCCCAGAGATTGTCATATTGCAAATGCAGACGATGAGGCTCAGAGAGATTAAACAGCTTATGCAAAGTCACACAGGTAGGAAGCAGAAGCACATTAGGAAAGTTATATTCATCAGATTCCAGTGATTTTCTATAAGTTAAAAAAGTTACTTTATTTATTTTTCAGTTTTTTTGAGTAAAAGAGTATTAGACTTTTTCTCCCCCTAAACATTTGCTCAAGCTATAGACATGGTCCCTACTAAAGCAATTGTTTCAAGTTGTATAAGGCAGATTCCTGCATGTAAAAAGAACAGATTTTGAGACTATGCCAATGTTTTTACAGTTTATACATTAGCTCTCTTTTTCACTTATTTTTCCAGCTTTATTGAGATATAATTGACATATAACATTGTGTAGGTATAATTTATACTGTGTAATGATTTGATATGTGTATATACTACAAAATGATTACCATGCTAAATTTAACTGTTACATCTATCTCCTCACATAGTTAGGTTTTTTTTTATAATGTGGTAAGAACTTGAAAGATCTCCTATTGTAGTAACTTTTGAATATATGATACAATATTGTTAAATATGGTCACCATGCTGTCTGTTACATCCCCAGCATTTATTCATCTTATAATTGGAAGTCTGCACCTTCTGCACCATCTTCATCCATTTGCCTTGTTCCCGTCTCTACTTTACTCCTTTCCCCCAGTGGTCACATTTGCATGAGTCTGCAAGGGTAAGGCATACGAACAGATTATTTTACTTAGTCTCACTGCAAATAGGTTTCCTTGTGTTCTGTATGTAATGTTTCATGATAAGTCAGTTCAGATGTACAGGTGGAACCTGAAATATGTTTGCAATTTGTCATTTGAAAATTAGCTAGAAGAAGACTCAGAAGGTCAGAACTGACTTTGTGAAACCGTTTGGAAAAAAATCATGGGTTCCATGATTTGGTTCACATGTTTGGAAAATGTATTTAATGAAATATCATGTACGCTTAAAAACGTGACGTACTTCTAGAATATCTTTAGAGAACATTTTGTAATTTATGTCTGGGGCTTCTAGGGCTATGCAATGGCACATACTTGATAATTTTTCCAAGAGACATTTAAGTATAGAATGTAAATAGAAGAGAGGACATTGAAATTATTATTATTATTTTAATAAACCCCTGTGTAATGCTTACTAAGTGTCAGGCATCCTTCTATGTGTTTTGCAAATGTTAACACATTTGATGCTTATAACAATCATGTAAGTGTTGAGTAACATCATTATTTGTAGTTTACAAATGGGGTAACAGACCCACAGGCTAAGTGCAATGCAATTCTGCCACTAACTACCCAGAGTTAGGGCAGACTTTACAAGTTAAAGGCAAACAATCCCTAAAGAGGTTGCTTATTCACTTTATTCACTAGCTGCAAGTTGTGGGGGTTCTCAGGGCACCCACACTTTTGACAAATAGGTACAAATTTGGGGGGGAGTCACAGAACTCAGGAAAGCCCTATATTATGGCCACAATTTTATTGTTAAGGATACTTTTCAGGACCAGTGAAATGAGGAGATACATAGGGCAGGGTTTGGGAGTGTCACAAATGTAAAGCTTCTACGTCCTTAGGACATGTCATTGTCCTTGCACATGTGCACGACTAACCAGGAAGTTCAACCAAGCTTTGATGTCCAGGGTTTATATCATTATGTAGGCACAAGTGATTAAATTATTGGCTGCAAAACTGAACTCAATCTCTGGCTCTCTTTCTCTCTCTGGAGATAGGGCTAAAATTACTTTTCTCAAAGCTTCGACTGTCTAGTCCTGAAGTTTGTCCTTCCAGCATGATACAGCCCACTGCCATCCTGAAACTGTTTTGGGGTCCACCTTGACTAACTTTGGCAGAAGAGGCTCTTCACCTCAAGCAGTGTTTCTCCAATGTCTGCCTCATTCAATTCTCTTATTGAACGAATTGTATCTTATTTAATCATTATAAGAACTCTAAGGGGAAATGCTATTCCTACTTTACAGAAGACAGAAAATAAGGTCCAGATAAGTTATACTTCCACTTGTATAAGGAGACTATAACCCAGGCTCTCAATGTTTAATGGGAAGGCCCAGGGAAAACATTTGTTTCTCTTCACCATCAGTTGGTAGGACAGGTCACTAAAAAAGTTAAATCACGATTTTCATTTACATATAAAATGAACACATGTTAAAGATTTTTATTGAACTCATAATTATTGAGGGATCGAGGCAGAATTTATAAATTCGAACAAGCAAAATGACAGAGGTATTATGGATTAGAAATACTGAAGTGTATTTGTAAAACTATGCAAACTTTTTTTTTCTTCTCTTTTTTTGGACATGGGGAGAGTTGTCTCTTCAAATAGCACAATTTATTTGCATACCCAAAGACAAGAATCATTTACATTGCAGTCAGTGATCTGCCAATGAAAAGGTCAAGGGCCTCCTCTGATTCAGATTGAGATAACAGAAGGCTGTGCTCTAAAGGAGGAGTAGTTTGACAGGGAGCACAAATGTTTGCTTATGCCATCATAATCCTGAAAAGGATTATATAGTATATAGTATATTATATATAACATATTATATATATATAACACAGTATTTTATATAATATATTATATATAATATATATAACATATGTATATGTATGTGTTATATATATTTAATTATATATAAATATAATTTTATATATATCATATATCATACAGTGTTCTAAAATTTACGGTTTTAAAATTAATAGTGTATCTTGAAGAGTTTTTCATGTATGTGAGCACAAGTCTACTTCATTATTTTTAGCGATTGGATAGAATGCCATTGTAAGGATAAAATGAATAGACTGTAGAGGTAACAGAGCTTACCTGAATGGGAGTAAAGAGAGGCTTTTTATTCAAAGCTCGACACAGCAAGGGAGACATTCACCATTGCTGTGTTTGGTAGACACCCCGAGGCTATCAGGGGAGTGGGAAGATTTATAGGGACAAAGGGGAGGGCTTGGGTGTCCACCATTTTTCTGTCCCATCCCTTTTTATTGCTCTCAAATCCTCTTTTCCAGACACCACCACTTACCCCTATATTCTAGTTGTTTCTTCTGGAATTTGTGCATCTCCAGTGTTATAAATAAGATGTGTATCCTGCCATTTTATAACTATGAATTTTAGGGAGTATCAACTTACTAGTTGATCATGGTGGCTGAGAATTGAACTCTCTTATACTGTGTTTTGTACCTTCTTCCCTCCTTTCAAGGTAGTTTCATTATTGTTAATTCTGTTTGATATTCACTGGACTTCCTTTATCTGAGGATTCATGTATTTCAACAATTTGGGAAAAATTTTAGGCATCCCCTTTTTGAATGTTGCACTTTTCAATTTTCCTTATAATTCACGTCTAGAGCTCAGAATACACATATAGTGGACTTCCTTTTTTTTTTTAACCTTTTCTTCCATGTCTCTTAATCTCATAATTTCTATATAATTTTTTTTCAAATTTATCACCCAATTCACTAATTGTTTTTTGCTTTCTATTGTGGTGTTTTATGTTTCCATTAAGTTTTAAATTTTATTATAATTTCCATTTCTAAAAGTTATTTTTTAAAGTTGCTTGTTCATTTTTTTGTAGTTTTGCTTTGATCCCCTCTGATTGCATTACACATAGTTACTCTATGCTCTTTATCCAGTAACTCTGGTCTTTATTGGTTTGGTTTGGTGTTTCAGGTGATTTTCACGCAAGGTATTTTATTTCTTTAGATTACTTCTGATTTATTTAATTAATTAATTTGTTTGTAATGTGAGCATATAATTGTAACCACCTCTCTGAGTCCTGTGAAGCTTAAGTGAAAGGAGTTTTGACCTAGGATGGAGTTGCTTTTGCTTTTACCAAGTACTTGGGGCAACTATTAACTTGTGTCCACTTTTAACTGAAATTCTCACTTTGCTCCTTTTCTATTGCACATGGTATACATTTCTGCCATGGTGGGTAGTTTAGATTTTTTTTTTCCCAGAGACATAATTTTTCCTTTCCTTTCTATCTCTTTTATGCAGTTTTCTTCTATTTCAGTGTTTTTCTTCAAGTGTGGCTCTCCTTCAGCCCCAGCTGTATCTATGCTATGTCTTCAGTCTGCTTTCCTCTTCTGTCCAGATCCAAGGCTCAGTCCCAGTACCCCAGCTCTCTCCTCCACCCAACCAGGCCCTTTGACCACCAGCCCATGGGGCTCTGATCATGCTTTTGGTGTATGGGGCAGTTCCCATCACTGGAGTGGTGTTTTTACTTCAATGTAATGTGACCCCTCTTACTTCCCTGTATGGTCTTCTATTAATGTCAAAAGTTTTTTTTTTCCTCTCAATTTTTGTTTTTGACATACACTTCAGGAGGATTTTGAAATCTTTATTCAAGATGTTATTGGAAATAAAGTTCTTAACTCAATTTATACATCATGAATTCATTAAATTCTCTATCTTCTTCAATTATATGCAAAACACCAAGTAGAGTTGTGTTCATTTTATTAGTAAGTCCTGGTTCCACTATTACTAGTATGGGTTTGTAAGATCTTTAAAACTTATATCCAAGTTTCTGTATCCTAAATTTATTGAGAATTAATACAAAATAATCTACTACGTTGAATGCCAGCTTCATCAAAATGTCACTAAAACAAACTGTTGATAAGTCAAAGCTGAACTTATTTTTATGATATAAAGAGCAGTACCTTGAGAAAAACTTATTAGTGTCTCAGATGGAAGATGGCAAAGTTGGGATATTCATGAAATTTTGGAAGTCTGATTTACAGCGTCTTTTAGTGCAGAGGCATGGTTTTGATTAGGTAAGGATCATGATATAATTGCTTAGGACTGGTGTGCACAGCAAAAATTTTTGGATAATGGTTTCAAAGAGTCTTGGGCTGTAAATTGTCTTTTGATTCTTCCTATTGAGGATTTGATGGGTCTTTCATGAAGATCCTGGAATGGTAAATAAAGTGCTTTGCAACTTTGATATTCTTGGGCAGATGTTTATATTCCTGAAATAGTAAAGTCCTATTAATATGAACAGTAAGCTGTATGGTATAGATGTTTTCAGTTCTCAGGCACAAAATAGTAGTTGCTTGAGAATACTTTATAAAATACTTTTTAAAACTTAATGATAAAGGAACATCATTACAGAGTCATGCAGTGCTACAAAATTTGGAAAAAAAATGACTATGGTGCTAAATACACTTTTCTCAACAAGATTGTCTGTTGTGGTAAAAGGATAAAAGTGTTCTCTGAAATTATTTAATGGAATGAAAATGATGAGGCACCGTCAGACATTCTAATTTGCATAAAAACTGAAGTGATGTTTTGGGGATACTACTTTATTGAAATGTTTGTGTTGATGCCACTAGCCTTGTTCTGAGGGTCAGTTTTCTTCTGCAATCCTATCGGTGTTCTCAGACTCTTTCACACAGGGGCCAACAGAGGGCAAAAGTGCCTTTTCTGAGGCTTTAACCTTTGGGTGAATAGGAGGAAAGAAGGATCCCTGAGGTGACTTCTGTCTTGAGTTTTGCTGTTTTGTCCATTATATGTGATTTAAACAAAGACACCATCAACTGGAAGATGATTCATTGTTTTACGTATTGCTAATAAATTCTGCCAATGGAACTATGTAAAAATGCACACTTACCACCTAGAATTTTCATTTTATAGTTATTAAATAGCTCTTTTATATTTAGAAATTTACTTTTGTCACATATTATTCTTGGACACAGATACAAAGAATATATCCAAACAAATAATGCTTTCACATTCAGGTCGCAACTATTCAGAAATACCTTTCAACTCATTCCAGTCATTGATGTTAGTCTTTCCAATAATATCATCAGCTGTTTAATCAAGAATGTGGGTAGTACAGCATGTCTGGAGAATTTTTTCCCCATCATTTCTTTTATTTTCTTTCAAAGACACCCATTCTTTAAAGTGTGATGCTGGTACTTTTTTTGGTCTTATGGGTTAATATCAAAGGTTTTCAGATAACAACCAGGATTCCTATTTCTACCTCAAAGGGTCCTCAAATGGTTTGCATGCTGATATTTATACCACAAGGAAAAATAACCAAGCTGGTTCACATGCAGCTACTGGCAACTACATTATGACCATAGCCTGACTGCTGGTGTATCTTGAAATAAATGAAAGATACAATTTTGTATAGAAAAAGCTTCCGACTATAGTATTTCTTCTTAATCTTTTTAAATATATTCTTTACTATGTAATCTTGTTAACTTGATTTTCTAGCCCTCTGGGAAGGCTTCATTTTTGCTTTAAATATTTAACTCTGGGACTGAGTGCCCAGGCAGACCCTCTGCAGAGCTTGGAAGGCTAGTCCCCTTTCCAATAAAAGTCTCACCCTGAAGGCTGTAATGTACAACTTGCTAAATGGCATTTTACTGGTAAAACATACTTGATTCCCAAGAGGTATAACTGGAAGTTTCAATTCCAATTGACAACATGACATCAAATCAAGGAACGGGCTTTGGAAAGCTCACCACTTCAGAAAGAGAAGTAATATTAATATGTCCCTTCTGGACTAAGTTATATGACTCCCAGGGGGTCCATGTGTGTGAGCTGGACTACTGTCTGGTCTTGGAATGAAGTGAGACTAATAAATTCATTTAAAATGTCAGCGTCAGTTTTAACTACACGAACGGAGTGGTCCCCAAGCAGAAAAACCAACAATTTAGTCCTTTGCTATTCAAATTTCTATTATACTCAGCAAGAAATGAATCTCCAACTGGTGGAGTAATTTTAGTGCTTGTGAGTTCTTCTCAGTGAATTTGGATAATATGCTGCTGACTATAATGGTATAAGGGAAAGTAGAAAAACAAGGCCCAATGTAGTTTACAAATTTTGTAAATATATTCTCTAATCTTAAAGAACATTGTAAACAATGACCTTAAGACATTATTATTGCTTTTTTTTCCTTAATGTATCAGTCACTGGAAAGTTCTATGAAGCTCTTTTGCATTTCAGTATTTCCTAAAATCGCTCAGCTCAATTTTTTCTTTTAATTTTGGCTAGCATTACCAATCATTTGTTTTTGGTATGGAAGGGCAAAAAATTTACCCCTTGTCCTTCTCCTGAGGTTAATGTAATACATTGGTTCCAGAGCAAAGACCATTATCCATACTGGGATTAGGGCATGGGTAGGTCATCATTATTGAAGCCTCATTTACATAAGAATCCTGATCAAGGCAATACTGAACACAAAAGGCACAGACCCTGGTTTGTCATGCCTTCTCTCTTAGTTCACTTTCTAGTTGAGGAAGGAAAACATACACACAAACTTGTGAATAGGAACAGGAGCAGTAAGTGCAGAAAGGCAGGAGGGACATCAGCAATACGTGCTTGTAGATATTGAAGGGAGGGCTAATTAATTGTTGACTGCTGAGCTGGAGGGAGTTTGGAGCAGGAGGCAGAGTTTGTGGTAAGTTTCAGTGACATTTTTCACTGGTTTTAAAAGCAACGGGGCGAGCACGTTCATCTTGTGTGTTTGGGCTTTCTGTAGTGCATGAGAAGTTTCTCACTGTAGCAAAGCCAGCGGACTTGGCAAAAATGACTTGGGTGGGTGCACCAGAAGCCAGGGAATGCTGTCATTTTTGTTTACGTGGGTGGGGAGCGGGACGGGAGGCTAAACAGGATTCAGCAAGTAACTTGTTGGGGTGCACAGCCCAGCCCATTCTAGCTTTTTTTCCAGATTACATTCTTTTTCTGAACTGCCTGACCTTGCAGGGTGCCGCACTGAACAGCTCCCTGCCCTGAGGGGCAAAAGTATAAATCCTCTGGGTTCCATCATGATGGGAATGAGGCCCAGGAAAGGTGCTGCAAGTAGCTGTCCCAGGGTCCTCTTCTCACATTTGTGGGAGGGCAGGAGAATCGCTTGCTTCTTTCTCTCACAAGGAACTCTCTGCCGGCCTGTTTCCTGCAGACACTGCCTCGCACCATTTACAAAAGAAGTGCCCAAGTGGCAAATGCTTGCTCATGTATAAACTATATTCAGAAGTTGATGATGTTCACGTTTGGCAACAAAATCTGCATTTTTTGCTTACCGTCGGGTTTCTTAATGACGTCCTAGAGATTCGGAATTGTGATCTAGCAACTGTTTGTTTTTGTAAGAAAGCATGCTGCCAGGCTTCTTTTATGATTCGTCAGTCAAAATGTCACTTGACATTTTCAGTCGTAACCTAAGCTACTCTCAGGGTAAGGAGAGCTTTGGGATAAGGCTTCTCAAAGAAAGTTTGGTTACCAGAGTGAGCAGCCAAACTTTGTGGAAAAAAGCAAAGAGGGATCCATCTTTATTCCCTGCTGGTAACATTCTTCAATATTACTGAGCGAAGAATTGGGCCTGGGCCAACGCCCTTAATGCTGAATTGGATTAGCAAATAGGCATAATTTTGATTTAAAAACGTATCCCCACACTTTCTTAATTGTCACATGATGTTTTTTCTCTCCCATTTTATTTGGACTGCAGTATGTTTACTTAGCTTCCTTAAATTTTATCACTTTAAATTTACAATTTAATAAATTTTACAAATTTAATAAAAGCCTATTATTAAAAAAACAAATAATATTAAAAAATAGTTTTACCACCTCATGTAAGATGACATTTACATGTAAGTATATGTTATTTCCTTCTCTAAGATAGTTTTAAAAAATTTTAAATTATGGTCATCTTTATTACTAAGGTATAATTTTCAGAAAGCTGAAATCATGGCTCTTATGAAAATGTAAACATGTATCAAAGATCATATTAAACTCCTTATTTAATGAGGAAACACATAAGATATTCAAACTTGTTCAAATGAGAATATGAAGAATATATAAATTTGTATATTATAGGTATACATGCAGATATATATATATATATATATATATATATGCACATACACACAATCAGGAATGCTGAAATGAATTTTCTAAAGATTTAATTATTTAATTAATTTATTTATAGTTAGTTGGGGTGGGAAGAGGCAGAGGAGGAGGGAGAGAAATCCCAAGCAGACCTCCAATTGAGTGCTGAGCCCAACACGGGGCTTGATCCCATGACCTGGAGATAATGACTTGAGCTGAAATCAAGAGCTGGTTGCTTAACCGACTGAGCTATCCAGGTGCCCATGGATTTACTAATGGGTGGTGCAAAACTGATTCATAATGCATAGGAATAAAATGTAGTGTATCAATAGGTGTTAAGCATCATCTCATATTCCTGCCAACAAGATTCATTTGCATTCACTTAGACAAGAATAATTTATATTTATATCAGTTTTCTACAACTTTATTTCTACCCTTACAGAGTTTTAAAATATAGTCTAATCATCAGAAATACAATCAAAGGTATGTGGTTCAAGCAACATCAGATAACCCCTGGAGGACACCTACTAATTTCTTTTGCCCATTTCCAACTCTTGGACAGTTTTCCTGGTATTACATTTAATTAAGTTTCTAAATCTGGTGAGAGGTAAATCTCTCTTCCCATTCGGGAAGAAGGCATGAGCTATCGTACATTTTCACAAGTTCATTCGTTATGGCGTGTAAGGCCTAAAATTAAGGTCCAATTATCATGTACTGCCTTGACTTTTGGTGTAACTGGGAGGGCCTCAAACGGGCTTAGCTGTACGTTCTCTTTCCCACTCTATAGCCATGGATAAGGACCCTTATCCAAACAGCTTGCCTTATCTAGGGGACCAGGCACAGTCTTGTTTATCCCTGAGTGTAGGTGTCATTCTCTGCTTGTTGAATAACAATTCAGCAAGTCAATCACATCCATCCGTGGTACCAGAGGGCACCTCACCCTCTTGATACTACAAAATCTGTCTCCCACAGTCCCTGGTTGTCCACTCTGGTCCTAAGTGCTGCTCCTGTATGATCTTGTGAGGTGCCCTCCCGTCCCAGACTGTCAGTACATGTGACTGGTGCTACTGTCAATCTCATTCTGTCTAGTGTTCGGTGTTGGGTGTCCAGCCATCCCCAAAACCAGATGGTAGGAATGGCTCCATCCCAACAGGATGAATAGGAGTCATGGCAACATAAGCATGGAGATTAGATTAGAACACGGGGAGTGAAAAGCACAATCTGATGGGAAAGGAACCAAGGTCCAGCTGAAATGGCTGGTGAGACTTATGTTATGGGCTGTAAGAATCCTCTAGATAGAAGAAAATCCACCTGTAAATATATGAACCAAAGGGCAGAGTTTAGCTTTGTTAAGAGACTGAAAGTTTTTCCTAAATGGCAGGAGTGTATGGAGAGGCTTGAGCTTGATTACTTAGAGAGCAGCTGGACAGATAGTAGCCGTGGAAGCCAAGTTTAAATAATCATTAAATAATCATAAGCCAAGTGCTTAAATAATCATTATATCTTCACCAGAGAATGAAGAGCCAAACTGGAGGTCTTAAAAGCAACCTAGGTATAAATGTGGTGTCTTTTCAAGAGTGGAGATAGAAAGAAATGGACTTGGGGCATCTGGGTGGCACAGTCAGTTAAGTGTCACACTCTTGGTTTTGGCTCAGTTCACGATCTCAGGTCATGAGATTGAGCTCCATGTAGGGCTCTACACTTAGTATGGAGTCTGCTTGAGTTGCTTTCTCCCTCTGCCCTCCTCTCTCTCTCTCTCTCTCTCTCTCTCTCAAATAAATCTTTGAAAAAAAAAAAAAAAGAAATGGATTTAACTTAGGAAATATTGAGGAAGCAGGATTTAGAGGGTTTGGTGATGAATTAGACGTGGGTGGGGTTGCCAGATTTACCAAATAAACATCCAGGACACACAGCTACATTTGAATTTCAGATAAAGTATAAGTATGCTCCATGAGTCATTGGGACAGGTACTAAAACATTATACATTGTCTAACTGAAAGTCCAATGTACTGGGGGACCTGTATTTTACCAGGCAACCCTAAGTGTGTGGTGAAGGAAGATGGAAGAGTTGGGATGACTCCCAAGGTTTGGAACTGAAAGGTTGTTAGGGGAGTGAAATGGTCTTAGCTGTAGGTACTCACCCAGAATATGAATGTCGATTGGAAATCCAACACTCCCTGAGAAGAACTCACATCAAAAACACAACTTTCTAAAGATGATTTTGCATTATTATGCTCTTCACAAAACAGGTTTGTTTTGAATTTTTTTTTTCTTGGAAAAAGTGGAAAAGGAAGAACTCTCCAAAATAGAAGACAAAATGAGAAGACAAAGGTCCTGGCACAAGTAACTGTATGTGAGCAAATAAGCAGGGTCCAAGATTGAGGAAACCCTGATTTTGGATTGTTTTGTTATTAGGTAACTATAGTCATGCTCACCTCTGCTTTTTAATATGATTGTATGTGAGTTTTACTTTATATTAAG
Source organism: Mustela nigripes (assembly GCF_022355385.1). Lineage (NCBI taxonomy): Eukaryota > Metazoa > Chordata > Mammalia > Carnivora > Mustelidae > Mustela > Mustela nigripes. The sequence continues at coordinate 203,644,820 of NC_081558.1, read as the reverse complement.
GGAAGCTGCCCTACTTATCAGTGTGGCAGGGGTACTAACGTTTCAAGGGCAAATAAAGGAGATTCTGGATATTAAATCTCAGCATCTATGGTAATGCATCACAAAAATTAATCTGGACTGGATTATAAACCCAAAAGTAAAAGCTAAATTTACAGAACTTCTAAAAGAAAGCAGAAGTTATCTTCACAATCACAGGATAAATAGAATTTTCTTAAATAAGGTGTAGGAAGGAGAAAACCATAAAAGAAGAAAATTATGTTAGATTTTATAAAAATTAGAATTTTATTTGTAAAAGACTTTGTTAAGAAAATGAAAGGACAAACCATAGCTGAGCATAATATTCAGAATACCTTTATCTGACAAAGGAATTGTATTAAGAATATTCTTAAAACTTCTAAATCTTGATAATAAAAGACAAAGCTAATATAAGATAAGGAAGACATTGAAAGAGATACTTCACAAGAGAAGACCTATGGGCAGCCAGTAAACTAGACGAAGGTAAGCAACAATGCTAGTATTCAGGGAAATATATTTTGCCAAAGACTATAAGAAATGGCACTTACCCATTAGAGTGACTGAAATGAAAAAGGGTGACAGTTCCGTTGGAAGGATGTGGGACAATTGGACCTCATACATGCTAGAGGGAAAATAAAATGGTACAACCTCTTTGGAAAATAGTTTGGCACCTTCTTATAAAATTAAATGTATATTTATCATAGGATCCAGAAATCCCTCTCCTATGTATTTATATAAAGGAAATGAAAATATTCCCACAAGAAGATTTATATTAGAACATTCATTGATGTTTTATTCATAATAACCCCAAGCAGAAAAAAAAAAAATCCAGATATCTGTCAACCAGTGAAGAAGCAAGCCATGGTATGATCATACAATGGAGGAACACTCAGTGAAAAAAGGATCAAGCTACCGAGGCACAGAACAACCCTGAAGTGTTTCAAAAACTATGTTGAGGGATAAAAGCCAGATGCAAAAGAGAGCAGAAGGAATATGTTTTCCCAGATAAGGGGCTCAGGTTTGTACTCTGGACTCACTTGGTCTCATGCAAATTACTTAGGCTCAGTGTGGATCAGATGAAAAGTCTTAGTGGATATCCAAGTAGTAAGTGAGGATTCAATCCATCAGTCCTTTTCTCTTACTCATTTGTGTTCCTGCTCTTGGTAACAACTGATTAAGTAGCTTGAAGAGGGCGCCTGCATGGCTCAGTTGGTTAAGCAACTGTCTTCAGCTCAGGTCATGATTGTGGAGTCTCGGGATCGAGTCTCACATTGGGCTCCCAGCTCCAAGGGGGGTCTGCTTCTCCCTCTGACCTGCTCCCCTCTCATGCTCTCTCTCTCACTCTTTCTGTCTCAAATAAAAATAATTTTGAAAAAAAAAAAAAGAGATAGCTTCAAGAATTTGGTCACATCCAGACAAGGGTTGGTTTCAGGTACACAGAACCAACTGAGAGTATCAAAAAAAGAAAGACTTGAGAGAAGATATATGTATTTTTAAAGAGCATTATATTTAAAAATTACGTGGTATTATTTTGGAATATTTTGCTTAATCACTGAGAATCCTTTTTAAAAAGCTGCTCAACATTATTTCTTTTTTTTTTTTTTTTTAATTTTTTATTTTTTATAAACATATATTTTTATCCCCAGGGGTACAGGTCTGTGAATCACCAGGTTTACACACTTCACAGCACTCACCAAAGCACATACCCTCCACATTATTTCTTTAGTAAGAACTACTTTAAATGAAATTTTTTCTGTGGAAAATATCTTTTCCCCAAAATAAATCTCTGTCTTACTTTAGAGATAGTTTTAGTAATTTAAAGCATTCACAGCTTCTCAAAGCTGTGATAGACCTATCAGATAGACCTATCAGTTTAAGATAAGTGAAATAAAAATGAGAACATGGAGCTTTATAACATGCAAGTTAACACTAATGTATGCTTGAGATTATGATCACATTATTTACAGTTTATTCAATTTAAATATTCTCACAGCTGCAGTGAGAATTTTCAAGACTCAGAAAAGGGAAATCTTGCATTAGAGAGAATCCAGTAGTATAACTATTTAATAGAATTGACAAATTTCTTTCAATGAGTTACTTTAAAACTTATGAAATAATCACCCAACTGAATGGAAATGACGGACATACTAGCTCAATTTAGAATGTTATACCATTCTCCCTGAAATAAATAAAGGAAAAATGAAGAGAAAATATGTTTTGCTTTTTTATTTAACTTGTTTATAGATGTTACCTGATTTTAGAATGGTTAAAAATGTGCAAATTCATGAATTCTGCTTCTGCAGATGCTTCCATTTTAAATCCTATATATTATTATTTAATATGATTTTCTTCATTCTAAAGATTGTATGTATGTATGTATGTATGTATGTATGTATGTATGTATGTATTCATTTAGTGTGAGCAGTGGGAGGAACAGAAGGAGAGGGAGAGAGAATCTCAGGCATACTCCCCAACCAGTATTGACCTGGACACGGGGCTTGATCTCGCCACCCTGAGATCATGACCTGAGTTGGAATCAAGAGTTGGACACTTGACTGGCAGAGTCACCCAGGGGCCCCTTAATATGATTTTCTAACTGAAGCAAACTGATACTAAACTAAAGAGATAGCACGTGCCAAAACAGAGGCCAGCACCAAATGTGGTGATGGGAACATGGCGTCCTGGAATTTAAAAAGAAATTTTGAGGAAGGCTTTGAACTGACAAGGGACCTAGACTGGTCCATATTCATTACATTTCAAAAGATTGGGCTCCTCCATCTGACTACAATCTGTCACCTTTCTGAGCTTACTATTTTTCATTGGTTTCCAGCTGGGGCTTCTAGATATGTAATTAAATCATCTGTAATAATTGCAGTGGTGTTTTATTCTCCTGAACATTTTTTCTTCTCATTTATATTTAAACTGTATTTCACTGACTTATAGGAGAATGTTAAATAATTATGGAAATTAGAGGTGTCCTTGTCTGATATTGAATTTAATATGAATGCTTTTAATTTAACCATTTGACACTTTTGCTTATTTTATGAATACTTATGTGTAAATATGTATACGTATATTTCACATTAAATATTCATCTAATCTTATTCTAAGTCTGAAAAAATAATTAACTGTATAAAGCAAATATTACAAATTAAGTTTTGGGTACCTATTAGGAGACCACAGACTTTTTCTCCTTTGATTTATAAATGTGGTGAAATTTATTTATAAGTATTATTGCATGACTCCATTTACAAATGTTTTATTTAGTACCTTAATATCCAAACTTCTTAGTGACATTTGTCTATAATTTCTTGTGATATATAAAATTTTGGTATTATTTTACACAAAGATTATTTTTTCTTTTTATGGAATAAAGAGTAGTTTGGATAAAACAAGCTTTATATGTTAAACATTGGAACCCCCTCCCCCCAATACTATCCAGGCCTTGGAAGGTAGTCTTTGGTAAGATTTTCAATGTATTCTATGGTTATATATAATTTTCCATGAATTAATTGACCCATTTTATTCAATAGGGATTTTCAAGTTGTTTATTAGTATATAAGATGGCTGGTGTTAACATTAAAAATGGGAATTTGATTTTAAATTTCATAATGTATATGTTTCAATTCAATCTTAATGAAAAAGCTGTAGTTCTATTACCATTCGACATACTTGAGTAGAATTCACGTTGAGTAGAACAAAGCCACATGTGCGCCATATAGTCAAAATAACTTATTGATGCAGCATGTTGAAAATAGATTCCTGTCCAAAATTTGGGCCATGGGTCCCTCTGAAAACAGGGACTGTGCTTTACTCAAATATATATGCATTTTTGATCGTCTGCACTTAAATGTTGACCTGGCATATAGTGTATGTTCAGTAAATATTTGTATCTCTTTTTTAAACATATGAATGAGTCAGCCAGCATAAACATACCTTTTTTTTCAGGGTTGGCAAAATCATGGCTGAAGACAAAGCACGGGGACTCCTACTGAACCCATTTCAGCCCAAGAGTCAAACCATGACCAGAACAAGTATTTCTGTTAGCTTTTCTCTCAGAAACTGCAAAATACATCAGGCTGGCAGCTGGTGCTGGATTTTCCCTGATTTATCTTATCAGAGTTTCATCATCTTTAGGGAGAAGAATCCATTGTTTTGTTTTGGAAATAGGAAAAAAAAAAAAAAAGGAAAGTTAAAAGAGCAGTAAAATGTTAAGATTTCCCATGAGGGGAAAATATATTTTATCTGTGATGTGTTATATATAAAATGAAGTTTTAATAAAAAAATATTAGCAGTCATGTAAAAAGCAGCATCCTGTTTAGACTTTTTACTTTTAATTATAATAAAAAATTATCATTTAGTTTATGTAACAACAGTAAGTAGCAGCTAGTTGCTTTTCATTTTTATGTCATTTCTTATACACATCAATTCTATGAGCAAGGCAGACTTTTAATCCCCCTGCTTCCAGAGAAGTTCACTGAGCCTGGAGAGAATATGTTCATAATATGTTCATAGGTTATATGTATAGTGAGTGGGAAGGCAGGCTGGAAATTCACACACATTTGGCTTCAACACCATGCCTTTACACACCACCCAACATAATCTGGTTTCTCTTTAACTGATGAAAATGCTTTTAAATCTCTCTGGGTGTCTTCTGTGTCTCCCTAGTTCCTTCTTCATACTTCATCACTTCCTCAAAAATCAGCTGAACTTACACTGCTCCAGGAAGCTGACTCTAATTTTCTACCTCTTTAGCTTTTATCATGTCTATGCTCCATCTTGCTTACTTCCATGACAAGGCAGAATGCAATTTTCTTCATTTGACAAAAAGATGGCTTTTTTTTTTTTTTTTAAAGGAATGAATCGTTAATACTATTCCGGGTTCTTTTAATATCAATTTTTAAAAAAGATTTTATTTATTTATTTGTTGGAGAGAGAGACAGAGGCAGGCAGAGGGAGAAGCAGGCTCCCACAAAGAGCCCGATGTGGGACTTGATTCCAGGACCCTGAGATCAGGACCTGAGCCAAAGGAAGACACTTGACCAACTGAGCCACCCAGGTGTCCCGACAACAATTTTCATTAAAGAAAAAAATTTGTACCCTATAAACAGTATGGAGAAATTATATAAAAAATTATTAGCATGTTCAAAATAATGACCATGTGCAAAACATTTCAGTTACTTGATAAAGCCATCTTAAAGCTAAGCTGCCATCGTGTCCTTTTGCAAATTTCTGGAACAGTAAATGATCTTTTCAAACTGTTAGCCTAATTTCAGTTTTGGAATAATAATGATTTCTTTTGTTGTTTACAGCACTTGTCTAATTTTCTACAAAACATTCCTGGACATTTTAAGCTAGCAATCTTCCCAAGGATTGAATACATGAAGGGTCACTCTGACCCTGACTTATCTGAACATTTCCAAGTATTCTGGCTCACCCAATAGGACTTTAGATAACTCAGTGGCTACTCAGCACAAAAAGGTCATTGCCAAAGGCATGTCTTGTAACATTTTCTTTTTTCCTGGAGTGAGTTTCTCTCCATATGAGACAAAGCATCTTTTCAATTCTTCCATACTAAAACCTCATTCCTAGAGAAACTCACTTGTTAATGTAACTCACCCCAAATGCATAAGTTTTGGGATATAAGATATTAAAACCTGCAGGGGATATTATAGATCAAAGAAAAGTGACTGAATAATATAAAATAATAAAATAGAATAATGAATAATTCATAATAACTATAATATATACAAAGTATATATTATAATGATAAAATATATTCTATATAAAATATATAGGTATAAAATATATTATGCTCTACATTCCATATTATATATTTCATTATGTATTATAATAATATAAATAGTAGCAAATATAATAATAAAAATAAGTAGAGAGGAAGCAAGTAAGAAAGTCTCATGGCCCAAAAACTAGTTAAGCTCAGACGAGTACTTTTATGGTGGAGTGGCAGTCAAAGTGGAAATAACTCCGATTGGCCTTGTCATGTCATATTTTACTGACTCTGATGATATTAATTCAATTACTATATTTTAAAAATACAGAAAAAACACCCCAAAAGAAATAAAAATCACTCTTAACTTTATAACTCATGACATTATAAAAAGGAAGAAGTGAAAAAAAGTATATATTTTTTTTCAAGAGGGAGAGAGAAAAAAGTATATATTTTTTTTTTCAAGAGGGAGAGAGAAAGAGAAAGAAGAGCAGAGGGAGATAGAGAGAATCCTGTGGGGCTCAGGCTCACATCCCTGAGATCATGACTTGAGCCCAAGCCAAGAGTTGGACATTCAACCGACTGAGACACCCAGGCACCTCATGAAAATCTATCTTCTATCTTTTCAGTTCTGTGTGCTGAAAGGACCACCATCACTAGCCTTTAGTAATTTCTGACAACACCTCTTGGAGTGGAGGCAGCCTCATTGACAGAAGCTCTCACTTTTCCAGGACCCGTCAGTCTCTAAAGGGGGGTGAGCCATTAGTGGGGGTGCAGAAACTGTATCCTGCTTAATGCCTCATGCCCTGTGTATGTGGGAGCTCAGCAAACACCCACTTTCCAACTGCTTGGATCAGGGTTCCTTCTTAGACCTAAACTGTTTCCATGAACCTGCTTCTCTCTGGGAGCAGTTGCCCAAACCACCTGTGTTGGCTCTGACTCTGCTGGAGAGTGACTCCAGTTCTGCTCGCCACTCACTGGCTTCAGTGGGACTGCAGGTCCCCCAATCCCTACTTCTCACAAAGACCTTTTTGTTTCGGGATTTTACCGCAAATTATTGTGGGGTGTGGAGGATGCTTCCTGGCAATCATTCTCCTGATGACAGCTCAGAGCTGAGTCCTTCCACAGGCATTGCCTTCCCAAAAGAAGTAACTTTGTCCATGGTTACTTCTAAGGTATTTAACCTACCTTAGAAGGAGGACAGCTCACATCCAATGACTGATTGATGAGAAAGGCAGAGGCCCAGCTCCTTTTCCTCAGTTTGGATGGTCATTAGAGGGGCAACCAGCTTTAAGCTCCCCAAGGCACTGTGAGAGCCTCTGCTATAACCATAAGCTATTTCCTCTGCCATATTATGCAGCCTCCTCACCCCTCTCTGGTATTCCCAAGGGCCCTTCTTAATTAACCACCTGCACATAAATCCCTGTCTCAGTCTGTTTCCCAGGAAATAATGAAAGAGCCACATGAAAACCATTTTTTAGAAGGATAATCTAAAGGTAGTCCGAATGATAATTTATCTTTTGTTTTGTGTTAGATGACAAGTTCTCTAGGACTCTGCCCTACCCAAGAAGAGTCATCTCTCAAATTTACTTATTATCTGACTAGTAAATAGCCACAGGAAAAATTGATTGATGTGTGTCAACAATGGAGGCAGACCAGTAAGTTGTGGTTCATGGGTAGTAGAATGATCGTGCATACTGATTAACTGTGAATTTACTTGTAAAATGCAAGTTTTGGATTTCATCAGGCTGAATGCTCCTTGACAGTAGAGACCAATTTTGATGGTAGGTACTAGGTATACATAGATTTCATTTCTGAATTCATATTTCTCTTCTACCAGGAGATAACGGTCAAGTGCAATGTGTAATTTGCTGATGAATATGGTAAATGATAAAGTGTACTGAAAATAAATGGCTATGTCTCCTGTCCTTTAGCATAGAATTACTTTGACATTAGGGACATTCTGAATATCAATAATGTTCCTTAGGATTTGCTCTATATATAATCACGTCTCTAAATACCTTTTTATTCCTTCTTTCTAATCTTTATGATCTTACTGCATTTTTACAATCTTATTTCATTGGTTAGGACCCCCTAGGAAAATATTAAATAAAAGTGGCAAAAGTTGATATCCTTGATCTTGAAAGTGTTAAATATTTCACCATTAAGCACTATGTCAACTTCAAGTTTTTGTAGATGCTTTTCATAAGATTGAGTTAGTTCCTCTGTAGTTCTAGTTTATTAAGAGATTTTTTAAAAATCATGAGTTGGTGTTGAATTTTAAGAACTTTTTGTGTGTATTTAAATATTTACATGATTTTGTCCTCTATTCTCTTAATTAATTATATTGATGGATTTATAAATCTAAAGTCAATCTTGAATACTTGTTCAGGAGGATTATCCCTTTATATATTGCTGGATTTGACCTACTAATATTTTTAAAGGAGTGCTTACATCTATATTCATGAGGGATATTGTTATGTAATTTTTTTCTTGTGATGTTCTTGTTAGCTTTTGGAATTAGGGTTACGTTGACGCCAGAACATCAATTGGGAAGTATTCTCTCATCTTACATATCCTAAAAGAGTTTATGTAAGACTTGTAGTAATTAATCAGTGAAATCATCTTGTCTAAAGCTTTCTTTGTGGCTTTGTTGGAAGATTTTAAATTATGCTTCAATTTCTTTAGTGTTATTGATATTGTTTCTTGACCTATTCTATAACTGGAAGACTGTATCTTACACGCCTTTTCATTCATTTTGCACCTCTCCCTATCCACCTTCCCTCTGACAACAATTAGCTCGTTCTTTGTATTTATAGATCTGATTCTTTTTGTTTGCTTATTTATTTGTTTTGTTTTGTTTTTAGATACCACATATCAATAAAGTCATATGGCATTTGTTTTTCTCAGTCTGACTTATTTCACTTAGCAAAATATCCTCTAGGTCTATCCATGTTACAAATGACAAGATCTCATCTTTCTATGGCTGTGTATTATTCTATTATATATATGTTTCTATGTATATAACATCTTCTTTATCCATTCCTCTATAGTTGGGCACTTAAGTTGCTTCCATATCTTGGCCAAATAATGCTTCAGTAAACATAAGGGTTACATAATCTTTTTGAATGAATGTTTTTTTGTTTTTGTTTTTGTTTTTGGGTAAATAACCAGTAATGGAATTATTGGATCATATGGTATTTCTATTTTTAATTTTTGAGGTACTTCCATACTATTTTCCACAGAGACTCTACCAGTTTACATTCTTACCAATAGTGCATGAAGTTTCCTTTTTCTTTATATCCTCACTAATACTCGTTATGTCTTTTTGTGATTTTAGCCATTCTCATAGGTATAAGGTGATATCTCATGGTGGTTTTTGATTTGCATTTTCTTGATGATGACTGTTGTTGAGTATCTTTTCATGAGTCTGTTGGCCATCTGTATATCTTCTTGGAAATGTCTGTTCAGTTTCCCTGCCCATTTTTCAATTGGATTGTTTAATCTTTTGGTTTGGGTTGTATAAATTTCCTATGTATTTTGGATATTAACCCCTTATGGATATATCATTTGCAAATATCTTCTCACATTCAGTAGGTTGTCTTTTTGTTTTATTGATGGTTTACTAGGGAATATGGTCTGTGATATTGTAATAATGCTATATGATGAGACATGGTATCTACATTTTGGTGAATATAGCATAACATAGAGAAGTTGAGTTACTGTGGTGTACACCTGAAACTAATGTGTGTCAACTATACTTAAATTAAAAATTAGAAAAAATAAGTCACAGAGATGAAAAATACAGCATAGAGAATATAGTCAATAATATTTTAAGAATGTTGTATGGTGACAGATGGTAACTCCACTTAATAGTGAGAGTGAGTAATGTATAGAATTGTTGAATCAATATGTTGTACAACTGGCACTAATATAACATTGTATGTTAATTATATGTCAATAAAAAATCTGAAAAAAAGTTTCTCTCTCTCTCACTTTTTTTTTTTTATATTGGTTTTCGGGAGGGAGTTGGACTCTTCAAGGAATTTGACTATTTTATCTCAGTTGTCAAATTTGTTGAGTTATTTTTTTTAAAGATTTTTATTTATTTATTTATGTGAGAGAGAGAGAGAGACAGAGAGAGTGAGGGATAACATGAGCAGGGTGAAAGCCAGAGGGAAAAGCAGACTTCCTGCTAAGCAGAGCATTATCTTGGTTATCTAACTATCTTCTCTCATCCTAGAATTAATACGAATGGGAAAACATAAATATATTTTATTAGAAAACTGGAAGCAGAACAGAAAAAGTCAAGGATAGATCAGAAATGGACACTTCCTACTACAAGCACTAATGGGGAGGGATCTGAGGAATCAGAGAACTACAGGGACACATAGAACTTCACAAACAGATGAAACATTCAAAGGAAAATAGAGACCATCCTGCTAGTTATATTTATTTGCCTTTACCAAAGCTGTGGAGGTCTAAGACCTACAGTAAACCATTACTGCATACGCCACAGACTTTTACATAATAAGCAGAAAACTGATCTGAGGTAGCCTTTTCAAATTATTTATATCTACCATAGGATTATTCCAAGATATTAAAGAATTCTCCAAAATAAAATAACTTAATCTTTGCAAACCAAATATTCTTATTGAAACACATCTCACCCTCATACCCATAATCCTTTAAGGTAGAGGTGAAGGCACCTAGATGGGTACCTAACATGGTTCACTAGTCTCTAAAGGATAAGGATAAGATTGAGGGAAATGGATCAGAGTTTAATCTCTTTTCAAACATAACATCTTCCCTAGGAGAAAAATGCATTCCTAAAAGTAAATGCATACAACAGTGGTTTTCCATCCTTTGAAATTAGTATTGCCCTTTTCAGCAATGTATAATATTTATTTTACACATTTCAGGAGTACTTTGTAACATCAATCAATCATATTTCATCAATACAATTATAAGTTTACCAAAAAAAGCTCTGACTTGAGAAAGCAGGGGAACCAAAGTAATAAAGAAGAGGAGGGAACCTCCATAAATCAGATAAGGCTGACTCTTGTGCAAGTGGAAGCCAGATGAGGAGAGAGGTGCCCTCCATAACACAGAGGAAAACATTTCCAATAACTGACCAATCCACATTTCACTTCCTTTACATGGCACATACTAATTTTTATAAATGTCATATTTATAAATGTCTATAATCTACATGGGATAGGCAGACATGTAATCATATTAAGACAATATAGCATGACTAAGATGCTGTGACAGCCTGGAGGAAGAAGTTAAGTTTTGCTTGGGGGCATTGACATGGACTCTGTGGCGGAGAAGACAGTGTATCAGGTTTGCAGAGTCACTGAGTAGGGAAATAGGGGTTCTGGGGAGATGATCCTTTACTGAACTTGCCTTACATGTTATTCTCTGATACTGTGGTAGATGTTACATGATTGTTGTCTTATTTGAACCATTTAACCATTAAGTGGGTGGATATTTTATCTCCATTTTACAGGTCTTGAAACTGATGGTCATAAACAACAAAGGCTCACGTTTATACAGTGAGCTAGAGGCAGATGTGACCTCCAAATCCAGGACTGCATGACTTGATATATTTTCCACTTCAAAACACTCCCCTAAGGACATGACAGGAAAAGATTCTAGAGTGGCATAGTTGTGGCATTTTGGGACAGAACCATGAGCTGGAGAAACAGTAGGTCAGCGTAACCAAAGCAGGTAGTTTTGGGAAAGGAAAAGATGTTGCAAAGAAACGAAGTTGAAGGATTTTCCATATTATTCTGTTCTCTTTAAGGCTTATCCTTAAATTTAAGGTTTATATTCACTTATATCTACTCACTTATGCAATCTTCACCTTCATTCTCAGACCAGCAGATTCACTCATCACATCAAATGACAAAACCATGTCTCTAAGTTTATTCTCTCACTCTTTTCTTCCTCTCCCTTTATCATCCCCATCCTCATGAAACAATTATCAAAAACATAAAGAGCTTTTAGCTAAATATTCACATGAAAAATATAGACATTCTGTTTCCCCAAGCCTCAGACTCCATCTTGTTATTTTGAAGTTAAGAATGAACTTTAAATGACCTGACTGCAACTGACCTGTAGCTTCATGTCTTTTAGGAGCCAACTTTTTAAACTTGATTTACACTTCTTTTGAAAAGCACTTGGGCCAACATAAATTAAAGGCTAAACTTTCTAGTTCAAAAATCCACTGGCTTGTTAATTTGCAGTGGCGTCCCACTTCATATAAAGATGATTTGGCCAGCCCTAGCCCTGGTCTAGGCTGCTCACCAGAAGTTTCATGACATTGGTTTTGAAAGAGTTAAAAGTGTCATCAAGGAGGGCACTGGAAGTAATGAGCAGTCAGTGTTAAATGTAACTGATGAATCACTAAATTCTACCTCTGGAACTAATAATACGGTTTATGTTAATTACATTTACTTTAAATAAAAAGTAATAATAGTAAAAAAGAAGTGTCCAGTCTACAGTTGTTGCCACATTTCAGGTTAGGTCATTGGGTTCTGCCTCTTAAATTCTCTCTGTGGCTTTGGATAGTATTCTTGGTTATTTTATCTGTCCTTTCTTTGGACTGTTGGGAAACTTGCTTCAACAGTCAGCTGCACACACATACTTCTGCATGGCCACTAAGATCCAAGTCATCAGGTCAACAGGTTTGGGATATTCCTACAAAGTGCTCTTAGGTTAATAAATGGGGACTTTCTGGGCATCCTTCTATTCCAGTAATCTATTGCTATATTATAGATCATTTCAAAACTTAGTAGCTTAAACAATGACATTTATTTTACCTCAATATCTGCAATTTAGGTGGGATTTGTGGAGACAAATGTTTCTGTTCCACTTGGCATCAAGTGGACCAGCCCCAAAAGTGGGGACTAGAATCATCTGATGGCTTGCTTATTTGCATGTCTGGCTGTTGGCTGTGGAACTTCGACATTGGATTTGTTTAGGGAAGCTGGCTGGGAGGTTGCTATTGTATTACATGGTACCCTTTCCATGAGGGTCAATGAAAGAAAGTTTTCTTAGGTGTCTCAGAAAAAGTTTTTTTGAAGGAATGACTGTTTTATTCTTTGCTTTGCTGACTGGGAAACTGAGAATATAATTATAGACCAGCTATATAAATAAGATTCCATATTATGTAGATGGGGGTATGACTTTAACTTTGGTCATGTCTGCTGGTTAATTTATTTGTCAGCCTGGCTGGATGACAGTGCCCAAATATATGGTCAAACATTATTCTAGATGTTTCTGGATGAAATTAATATATAAATTGGGGAACTTTGTGTAAACTGGATTGCCTTCTATATGCAAGTGGGCTGCATTCAGTCAGTTGAAGGCATGACTCTAAAAAGTCTATTCTAGTCTGGAAAGAAAGACTAGTCTTCCCCAGCCTAGGAGAAATTCTGTTAGCAGATGGCCTTTGGATTTTCTTTTTAAATTTTATTTATTTATTTATTTATTTATTTATATAATTTTTTATTTTTTATAAACATATATTTTTATCCCCAGGGGTACAGGTCTGTGAATCACCAGGTTTTTGAACTGCAACCTTGGCTCTTTTTGCATTATAGCCTGCTCGCCCACCCTGCAGAGTTTGGACTTGTCAATTTTCATAATCTTGTGAGCCAATTTGTTAAAATAAATCTCTTTCTAGTATAGGTTCAGGGAGAACCCTGACTAATAGACCAATACTCCCTTCATACTTAACTTCCTTTTTGACTCAATTTTCTCACCCTGTATTTTATACTACATATTCTTAAGGCTACCACAAATTCTTCTTAAAATTAAACATGGAGTAAATGTATAACTCAACAGGTGAAACACAGAAAGGGTGATTTCTAGAAACTATTCAGGAAAAACACGTCTATAGTGCCTTTTAAAACAGGGCTATTCTCTTAGTCTTGAAAGAATAAACTTCTATGTTGGGAAGAGTGCCACATGGTAGGGAACAGTGGATGATTTCTTGTTGCTGAGAGTTTCCTCCAACTGACAGCCATCAAGAAAGTAGGGATCAGTCCTTTAGCAGTATGGAGCTGAATTCTACTAACAACCAGTAAACTTTAAAGAAGACCACAAGCTTTAGAAGAGGTCATAGACCCTGATGACTTCTTGCTTTCTTCCTAGTGAGATCTTGAGCAGAGGATCCTGCTAGCTGTTACTAGACTCCTAATCTGTGAACACTGTGAAATAATAAGTTTGTGTTGTCTTAAGCTGCTATCTTTGTGATAATTTGTCACATAGCAGTAAAACTGATACAGAGAAAATCAACCCATATTTACCAAATCAAGATAAATTCCAGAAAAATGAATAATAATGTGGATAAAATCAGATTATCATCAAATTTGCTTGTGTCATTGCTTTATGCCAGAAGGTAGTGGAATAACATGATATTCAAGAAAAAATATGAACCAAGGACTTCATATTTGGCCAATCTGCCTTTCAACTAAAAAGGTTGTAGACAAATTGCTATAAGCTTGTGAGAACTCAGAATTTGTTGTTTTTTTGAGCTCTTCCTGAGAAATTTACTAAAGAACAGCTTTCAGACAGCTATATGACTGGAGAGGTATTGAAAACAGAATTAGTTGTGAGTTTAAAACATATACTGAATTGCAGAATTTAGATTAAACTTTGGCCAAAACAGAGTAAATATGTGTGATAGTGAGATATAACACAGATACAAAAAATGGAGGCAGAATGGGGAAGTCATACAAAATATAGAAAACAATTTATATACCTTATTGTTAATAATTGAAAACAAAAGATAATAAATACTTTAAACTGAATAGTGAGTTAGAGGGAAAAGACAGGGAAAAAGCATATACTGTTCAACTTTAATTTTGTTTGCAGTGGGAAATTCATCGGTAAAGTACACATGGATTTTATGCAGTATATTATATTTGTATATGTATATATTTGTATTGCTTATAGCAGAAACCAATGGATAATGACCAAAATTAGATCCTACTGGAATTATATAAGGATATTGTATATAGGTTACCCTTAGGAAAATCAAAGAAATTTTTCTACATAATCTTTGTATACTACTCTGGAGCAATTACCTTGGATATATTATTAAGTGAAAAATGTGAAATGAAACAAAGTTTGTCATATGCCACTGTTTATCTAATACATTGGGAGATAAAAGTATAACATGCAAATGTATATCTACTTTTATTTAAAATAATTAAAACATAAATCATAAAATTCAAAAAAGTGACATTGGATATTAGAGGAGAATGTTAAAAATTAGACTTCTTAGGATGACTACATCTCATATTGCAGATAGGATTTTGATATCATGTAAATAGTTCACGTAATTATAAAACAAAATTCAATCAAAGATTAGTTTCTAATCAATTAAACCTCTAAAATTTAAAAATAAAACCAAACAAGTGAACGTAAAAATGTATCTAGTAGATGAACAATTCTGTAGAGAAGAATTTTTCCAGTTGGGTTTTAAATATCCCAATTGTTTCTATAATCCAGTTGGGTTTCCACATATCTCATGATACATATATGAGGACAAAAAAAAAATTGAAAAATGAATTTTCTCAAATTTATTTTTGTCACCCACCTGTGGATGATCCCAGGCAATTTACACATTATGAAAACTAGATATAACTATATAAACTATATAAAGCTTGTTGTTGTTTTAAGCCATTAAGTTTGGGGATGGTGTACTATGCAGCAATAGCTAACTGATATAATCGCCAAGTCCAAACATGATTTTGCTTTCAGACACAATTTCTTTATAGGAAGGGGGATAGAGGGTCGTCTAATGAAATATTTGTTGGGAATTATGAAGCCCTTTCCCAGTTTCTGCCCTAATTATTCCCACATACCCTTGTTAAAGAACAAGGTCTGCCACTTGTTACAGGTGCGTTCTGATGGTATTGAGACTACTGCAGTAGGAGAGAGAGATTCCAACATAGACTGAACTTTCCAGCTAAGGTAAAGTTGACTGAGGGTTTTAAAGGCAGAATAGAGAAGGAACAAGAAAGGACTGCTGGAAATTGAAAAAGGTGGGAGGGAGACAGGGGCTAGGAAGTGGAAAAATTACTGAAGACAGTAGGTGGAGAATTACTAAAAATGATCTGGCGGGGGTGGGGGAATAGGGACAATATATCTTTTGCAGTTTGGCAGCACTGTGTTTTCTCAACAAAGATTCAGCATGAGGGCTGGGGTTACCTTGAGGAGTATGGCTTAGTGAAGGTGCAAGCCAGGCTCCAGTCGGTCAGGTTTCTTCTCACAGTGTTTGCGCAAGTCCATTGTGCTATGTCAGAGTTCACAGTTCACACCCTTCTATGCAGATGAGATGATCTCAAGTCCTTCTTCGTAGATGAGATGGGCATAAACCCTTAGCCTCCACACCAATGCATTCTTCATGAGAGGATGAGGTGTTCTTCTGTTTAAAATTTCTATCCCTTCTCTTTTTTTCCTCTCCTATGTTATTTCCGTATAGATTTTGCTTCACGAAATAACACTTCTTCCTCTATTTTCTGTCATAACCTCTGCTATAGCTCCTCCTCAAGGTCAAGTCTCTCCACTGTATTCATGAATTCTTCCTGCATGTTGAACTCTTAACTAACTTCTTTTTCTTCTCTTTGCTTCATGACTGAGTTCTTCAAGGTGATTATCAACCCACACGTTCCTCACATCTTATCACTTACTCTAAGTGAATCTGCTAAACCTTTGCTGGGACAAATCACCAGTCAACTTTGAACTTCCAAATCTAGTAAGAATGCTCACTTCATTTGGAAACTTTTTCTTCCCATCCCTTCTTTTTTTTTTTTTTTTTTTTTGGTTGTCCTTCTTATTTTCCTGTTTGTTTCTAGGCATGTTCATGTTTTAACTGCTCATAAATCATCTTTTTAATGTAGAGGCCGTTGACCAGGGTTTTTTCTTTGAGCCTCTTCTCTCATTAGACTCACCCTGGTTTAACTCATTTATTCCTATATTATAGGAAAGTTTCATGACCTGAGTTTGTGAATGAATGGATAAAAAGTGCCATGAAAAGGATAAATCACATTATAGATAAAGGATGGCATGTTAGTTAGGGTAATGATAGCTGATATCACAAACAAACTCCAATATTTTTGTAATTTAAATGAAATTAAAGTTTCTGTGTGGTGCACTTAACAGTTAGCAGGTCAGCAAGGAGCTTCCTCCACACAGTCATTCAGGGAACCTGACAAATGTAAGTTCTTCAATATGCAGTTTCCAAGTAACACTGGATGTGAAAGAGTACATATACATATGATATTTTGATGAGCAGATAACAGACTCTGCCATAAATAGTATCATTGCCATTGGTATGATTTTATTAACAAATGTCCCCTCTATGCTTGTTCAAGTTAATTTATTAAGTGAACACTCATTCATTCACATTAATTATGTTAGTAGAATCCTCCTACCAAACATCAAAGTGAGATAAAGGGTACTTTGGTAATGATGGTGATCTTGATAAGAACTCAGTTGGAGGAGAAAAGCAAGTAACTTTTGGAAGGAGGAGCTTTTTGAGGAGAAGACAGTTCTCACATTGTGGGGCTTTTGTTATTTGGAGAAAACATTAAAGCCTTGGGTTCTTAGGGGGTTGAGGAGAGACCAGAAGGGAGAAAGAAAGTCAGAAAAAGAAATGTGAGGGTCTGGAAGAAAGCTTCACATTTCGTCTTGGGTTGTTCAGAGAACAAGGTTTCAGGGAACATGTAGCAAAGATGACCAGGCATTTAGGGAATGTCCTGGAAAGGCAACATCGTGAGGCTACCACGGAGCAGGATCTAATCACTTTTCAGGCAAAATGACTCACTTTTCTTTTGAAGTTTCTCAAATAATAGTTAATAACAAAAATGATGGAGAAAGCAGGTTATAGAGTTCTAGAATTTCAGTGATAGGAATGTGAAAGCCATTAAGTTGAAAATGCTTTCTTCTGGAAGATCAAGCTGCAGTTTAGGGTTTAAGTTCTCCATGCTCCTTGAATTTTGGGGCTCATTGAAGTTGAGCCTTGAGAAAAAAAACACCGGATAGACTGATTCCTTAAAAGGAAAGTTTTCTTTCTTTTAACATTGGTGGGGGAGCATTAAGAGTGATAGGTAAGGAACCAGCAATTTTGAAGTCTTCTTTGTCTGGAAATATCAGTTTCCCAATTGGTTTGTGGGCTAATTATGTATTTATTCAGCCAAAAAAGAAAATCTAAGATATATCATATTCCTTCAAGTAGTTTAGAAAGATCAGTTCACAATATAAAACAACATATAATGAAGTGTCAAATATGTGGGATTCATTGTAAATATATGGTAAATTCTCTGAGGATATTAGAGAAAGTGTAAATAATTTTTTTTTCCAAAATAATGCTGAGCAGCAAACTATCTCAAAATTTAGTGGCTTAAAACAAAGATTATTTATAATCCTCAGAAGTTTATAGCTTTGCTAGGTGGTTCTCTTCATCTATGCCAGATGTCTTGGCTGGATTTATTCACACCATTTGTGGACAAATGGTGGGCCAACTGGGGGTGGGACATCTAGGATGGCATGGACTGGGCTAGCATGGCATTCTTCCTGTAGTCCCTTATCTTCTCTAGCTCAGCAGTCCTCAAACTCTTTGATCTCATGTCTCAGGACCTTTTTACATTCTTGAAAGTTATTGAAGATCCCCAAAAGTTTTGGTTTGGGTTGGTCATAGTTACTGATGTTTACTGTATTAAAAATTAAAATTGAGAAATTAAAAAAGTATTTATTACCATATTACACATAACAGTAACAAACCAAATAATCAAAAAATTTTTTACATTAATGACATGTTTCTGTGAAAACAATATTTTTTAAAACAAAAAAGTGGAAAGCATCTGTGTTTTATATATTTTTGTAAATCTTTTTCATGTCTAACTTGGGAGAACAAAATTTCTCTTTTCTCCTTCTTTATTTAATCTATTTCAATGTTTTTTAGTTGAAGTATAGAGACACTTTGGCTTTACACAGATCTTTACATGGATTGGGAAGAAATTGCAGACTCACTGAAAAGGTCTTGGACCACACCTGGACAACTGTTCTATTTAAATGCTCCATATTTTTTTTTAAATTTAATTTTATTTTTTTCAGTGTTCCAAGATTCATTGTTTATGCACCACACCCAGAGCTCCATGCAATACATGCCCTCTTCAATACCTACCACTGGGCTCACCTAACCCCCCCAGTCCCCTCTCCTCCAAAACCCTCAGTTTGTTTCTCAGAGTCCACAGTGTCTCATGGTTCATCTCCCCCTCTGATTTCCTCTAACTCACTTTTCTCCTTCTGCCAATGTCCTCCTTGTTATTCCTTATGCTCCACAAGTAAGTGAAGCCTTATGATAATTGACTCTCTCTGCTTGACTTATTTTACTCAGCATAATCTCCTTCAGTCACATCCATGTTGATACAAAAGTTGGGTATTTATCCTTTCTTATGGAGGCATAGTACTCCATTGTATATAAGAACCATATCTTTATCCATTTGTCTGTTAAAGGGCATCTTTGCCCTTTAGTTGGAAGACTGTGGCTATTGCTGCTATGAACATTGGAGTACAGATGACCCTTCTTTTCACTACATCAGTATCTTTGGGGTAAATACCCAGTAGTGCAATTGCAGGGTCATAGGGTAGCTCTATTTTTAATTTCTTAGGGAATCTCCACAGTGTTTTCCAAAGTGGCTGCCCTAACTTGCATTCCCACCAACAGTGTAAGAGGGTCCCCCTTTCTCCACATCCTCTCCAACACATATTGTTTACTGTCTTGTTAATTTTGGCCATTCTAACTTGTGTAAGGTGGTATCTCAATGCAGTTTTGATTTGAATCTCCCTGATGGCTAATGATGATGAATATTTTTTCATGTGTCTGATAGCCATTTGTATGTCTGCATTGGAGAAGTGTCTGTTCATGTCTTTTGCCCATTTTTTGACATAATTATCTGGTTCTTTGGGTGTTGGGTTTGAGGAGTTCTTTTTAGATCTTGGATATCAACCGTTTGTCTGTAGTATCATTTGTGAATATCTTCTCTCATTCTGTGGGCTGCCTTTTTGTTTTGTTGACTACAGAAGCTTTTGATCTTGATGAAGTCCCAAAAGTTCATTTTCACTTTTGTTTCCTTTGCCTTTGGAGACATGTCTTGAAAGAAGTTGCTATGGCCAATGTCAAAGAGGTTACTGCCTATGTTCTCCTCTAGGATTTTGATATATTCCTGCCTCACATAGAGGTCTTTTATCCATTTTGAGTATATCTTTGTGTTTGGTGTAAGTGAATGGTCGAGTTTCAGTCTTCTACACACATAGCTGCCCAATTTTCCCAGTACCATTTATTGAAGAGACTGTCTTTTCCACTGGATATTTTTTCCTGCTTTGTTGATATTTGACCATATTATTTGACCATAGAGCTGCAGGTCCATATCTGGGCTCTTTGCTCTGTTCAGCTGGTCTATGTGTCTGTTTTGTGCCAGTACCAAGCTGTCTTGGTGATAACAGCTTTGTAGTAAAGCTTGAAATCAGGAAACATGATTCCCCTAGTTTTGTTTTACTTTTTCAATATTTCCTTAGCAATTCGGGGTCTCTTCTGATTCCATACAAATTTTAGGATTGTTTGTTCCAGAACTTTGAAAAATGTCGGTGGAATTTCAGATGCTCCATAAAATTAATTATGGCAACCATTGGGAAAAAAAATTAAGAATGCAAAAAGAACATGCCTTATAATTCTTTTACCCCAAAGTGGGCCATTGACAGTGGATGGTAAAAACAAAAACAAAAATAAAACAACTATTTCTCCTAATTTATTAATTTGTTGTAACAAAAACAACAACCAAAAAAAAAAAAAATGAAACAAATAAAAAACATTTAATTTTTGGTCCAGTGCCCCAAATCACTTAGCCTTCATGCCAAAAATGCAACAAATAAAGAATTTTAATTATGGGAAAAAGTTTCAAAGGATCTGACTAAATGCCTAGGTTGAATTTGATAAAACTGTGACCTTAACTCCCATATACCTTATTTTATTCAAGGGATATTTTTTTACTATTCAAAAAATTCCAGCCAATTTCACTGAGATTCTTCTTGTTCCAGAAACTTCCTCAAAGCTGACCTTTCATTCCCTAGTGACCTGGGCAAGAATTTCTCAGAAATCAAACACTGGCTGCTCAGTCAGTTTGGGAGTGGCATTTCCTAAAGTTTTGATTGGAAAAGAAGCCTTGAGTTCTAACAAATTCATTTCAAAAAGAATGAGCTGAAGTTTCTTTGTCAAATGCCATGTAAAAGTTCATTACAAATTCTTGAAACAAGTAATGCAATTAAAGAATGTAAAAGCCAGTGAATCATTAATTCTGGTTTTAAAATCCCATTATATTATTTCTATATTTCTGCTGTACTTTAACAAGTAGCTAATGATATTAGTATACATCCTAACTCTTATTTTAGGCTAAAAAGTATAGAATAAGTGAATTTAAATAACAAGTACCTTAGAACCCAATTTTGAAGCACAATTTCACAATTACGAAAAATGCACAAAAGGGATGATAATCATACACAATCCTCTCCAAAAGCTACCACCCTTACCAGTTGATTTTTCCCCCAATGCAGTTAATTTTGTTGGTATTATGAATAAAAGGGTATCTTCCTCTGATTTTACAACTGTGCTTTTTACTTAAGATATATGATGATTTTTTTTCTCCCTGTGATTAACAAGGCAGGTAAAAAAGCATATGGCACGCCTGCTGAGAGGGGTTCTCTCTTTATGTCTGAACATGGACTGTGGAAGGCGTTAAGAGTGACGTCAGAGGGAGAGAGCTGGAACAAGTCCCTAGGAAGCCTTAGATCCTCCCAGGCAGCCATAGCTCTGCATTTCCTTCCTATTACCCTGGAGAAGGACGTGTGGTTTGTGCAGTCCTCCTGGTTTAGCCCTCCTGGGAGAATAATTCTGTCATTTCCATTAGGAAGATGATTTATTGAGGGCAGTTCCTTTTCAGGATTGGACAGGAAAATCAGCCTCGCAACCTGATGGTGCTTATTTCCTCTGTAAAAAAGCCCTTCGGTGATGAGGTGGTAGCAATTACGCTGGCCTTAAACTGAATCACAGGCACTGCTTTAATGGCTTCCGTAACCCTATCTGGTAGCACACAAAGGTAACCACTGTGTCCTCCTTTTTTGGGGTGGATGAGAGGCCGGGAATGTAGCTCCCAGATTTCTCACTGGAGAGCATGTAGCCCAGTAACAGATAGGCCCTGGGGCACTGTGGGAGAAGCTGGATCTGAGCGGGTTACACCTGCACATGCCCTTGTAAAAGCGAATATGGCTGTAGCAGGAAAAGAATTTCCTATGAAGGCATATGGCAAAACATTTTGGTTCAATCTACCAGTATCTCTGGCATGCCCCCGTTATACCTCACAAAACCTTAGGGAACTTGATGGTTCAGTTTCCCTATAAAAGGCACAGAGGTAAGACTGGCTTCTGTATCCCAGCAGAGGGCGGTTTCCTCAAGCCTGCTGTACACCACTGCAGGACTCCCTGTAGTTTTTCAAATGTGGTCTTTCAAACCTTGTCCTGGGGAGAAGTGAACTTGTAGTCTGGGACCTGGTTCCGCAGCAACTTGGGTGGTGCTAAACCGGTCATTCATGCAGACACTTCCTTTGAAAAACAAAAGTGAATGCTGTTGTGCTCGAGAAGAATGTGCACCACAGTGAGGGGGAAGAAGTCTGTTTCTGGTCTTGGATTTGCCACCAAATAGCTCTGCGATGTGACGTAAGTCACTTGAGCTCAATTCTGCATCTGCGGTGAGGAGTTCTGGACAGTATGACCTAAAGGTTTTGGATACGATGGGATTCTCAAGAAATATACCCTCTCTAGCCCTGATAAAAATATGTTTCAAAGCTGAGAGTTTGAAGTTAAAGAAATAATGAAATCTCTTTAAAGTAAGACTGATTCAAGTAGTTTAACTGATTCATAATGTAAATTTCCTAGCTTGTCACCACTCTATCTTTGACAGTCAAACTAAAGGATCTTTCATATCAGAATGACTCAATTGGGCATGACATTATGGGAGTGAGACCTGATTTCTGATCCTGCGTTGGCTTGTCTCTAGCTGTCAGACTGAGCTGATCACCCCAACCTTCTGATTCCTAGCTTTCTCATTAGCAAAATGAGTGTGGTGAACTAGATCAATGTTGGCTAAAAAAAGGACCAGTGACTGAATCCGTTTGGGGAAAGAGGAGGTCAAGATAAACAATGGGTTTCAACAGCAACAAGTCTTGTACCCTTTCCGCAGAGTCATTCAACAGGTATCCAAAGGACACCTTTTCCCAGAGTGACATTCCAAACACTGGACAACCAGTCAACTTGTCACTGCCCAGTCAAGGTGAAGAGAAGCACTTCTGAAGCTTCTCTTGAGGTCTCCAGTGTCATCAACCAATGTTTTTTGTGTTCTGGGGAGAGATCTGGAGAGGACCTGGATTACTGAGCAGTGTGGTAGTTGTCCAATGGCAGTTTAGTAGCCTGTATGAAGTATAGTGGTCCCCTCTTATCCATGGGGGATACATTCCAAGACCCCCCAGTGGATTCCTGAAACCGCAGTTGGTAACACACCCTATGCATGCTATGTTTTTTCCTATATACACACACCTGGGATAACATTTAATGCATGAATTAGCCACAGTAAGAGATTCACAACAATAACTGGTAATGAAATAGAATAATTATAAGAACATATAATAATAAAAGATATGGGGATGTGGTCTCTTTCTCTCTCTCAAAATTTTTTTATTTGCTCACCCTTCTTCTTGCCGTGATGGGAGATGATAAGATGCTCATGTGATGTGACGTAGTGAGGTTAATGATGTAGGTATTCTGATGTGGTGTTGGGCTACAGTGGACCTTCTGATGATATGTCAGAAGGAAGGTCATCTGCTCTTGGCTGAGTACAGTGAGTGGGTAACTGACATCATGGAAAGTGAAACCGTGGAGAAGGTGGGGAGCTATTGTAGGTCCATATGTTCACAATCAGCACTGCCCTATAGAAAGTCCCTGTGCGCTATCAGCCCTGTACACTGGTCTCTACAACCTTTCTTAAAATGTGACGGCTGGATCAGCTGTAGCAGAAGCAGCTGTTGGCAGCTCCTGAAAAATGCAAACTCCTGGGGTCCCTAAGAGACCTCTTGAATCAGAACCTGCATTTTGACAAGACCCCAGGTGACAACCCCAGGTGTACACCTTACAATTTGGGAAGTGCTGGTATACAAAACAGGTCTCGTTTATAAAATGCACAAGGATCTTGGCTAGTGCCCATGGGTGGTCACCAAGAAGTGCATTTTTACTGAAAAGAAGATTAAGTAGTTTCTGCTAAGTCCTTCAACTCATCTGGCTGTTGGTTGGCAAGCACACAGAACATGCCTTTTCTCTAGTTCTCTATGCTCTGGCTGGAGACTATCTACTGTGGCTGCTCCTTGGCTTTCCTGTGAGCAGGGAAACTGGTTCCAAGGAGTTCATTGGAGTCTTCCCTTCTCATAATTCGAGGAGTTCTTGATGGGCTCAAGGCTCTACTGTCTCAAATTCTAAGTCTAGGAACTGGCTCCCCTAAGCTAGCTTTGAGCACTGCCAGGCCATTTACTTCTTGTGGATTTTAATCCTCTCACTTGTAAAATGGCCCAAAAGTCTTTTCCTCTCAGGAAGGGACTGCTTCATAATTTGCAGAACATGATGCAAAATGAAAATGCAGGGCTCCTTCTTCCAAAGTGAACTAAAAAAGTGCAGTTAGAGTAAAATGTAAAGCTTTACCTTTAAGATATTTTGTTACGAATACCATATAAATGAGTAACACTGTTAAACATGTAACTACATAAACTTATAAATGCAAAATAAGTATTTCTGTATCAGAATACAATTGTAATATTTCTTTACCATCAGATGTGATGATCTTTACATTTAATTTGCATTCCTAAGCCTGTGGATATTTGTTTTGCAATGTGGTAGCCATTTTCAAAACCAAAACTCTGAAAAATTTTAATAGCTGCCTGATATATCTCATTGCAGTGTCCGTGTATACACTTCTACTCTGTAATAATTTACTGACAAAGTTTATTGCTTCTGTACGGGAAGTTCCTGTCCCTGTGTTTCGGCCAGAGAGTTAATATTTATGCAGATGCTGCAGGGATGAGCTCCAGGAATGGTCAGGCCAGCTGTTCTCCCACTGAGGGTCCTTTCCCATGGGAGGCCCCTCCTCCCCTCCAGGGCTGTGGCCAGTGCTGTCACTGCTGCTGTTCCTACAGCCATTACTGTCACTCTCAATGCCAATCTGGGGCCTGTTGTTACCGTGGCTATTCCCAAAGGTGCTGGGGTACCCAGGACTACCCCACACGTGCACAGTGATTGGCCAAACCAAATGCACCATGCTGTCCACATCTAGCCATGAATGTGCCTATGCGTATGCCTGTCCTGGCTGCTTCCAGCGTATTATATATCCTCTGCTCTCACACATGCTTCACTCTTTCATCACACTAAACTGACAGAACTCAGGATTGAAGATTGGATTATTAAAAATTTCAAGAAGGCAATGGCAGAGCATTAAACCATGGGCTGGGTCCCTTTTAAGAGCAGGTTCCTAGGCAACTGCATAGATTGAATTGCATATGTTTTCGTAGGTTCCTCCATGAAAACAGTCGTGCTCTTAATATAATGAAAATTATGCTTTCAAATGGCATTTATATCATTACTGGTGCAGATAAACCATTCATTCTTTATTGCTATACTAATTTTATAGCCTTTCCTGTGGAGCAATTGATATTCATGATGGATTCAAATGAAACATTTACCATTGCTCTTGCAATTAGGAATTTATTTGAAAGGTGTAATTAATATACCACTTTAAATTCCGTGGTCTGCAGAATATATTATTTTGTTGATTAAACTCACTTTCTTATAGGAAGTTAAAGATACTTAATGTATTTAAACTCAGGCTAATTTTCTTGTTGAATTTAGAAGTCTGAACAAGGCCCTTAATGAATAGTGAACAAATGAATAAAGGTTTTTGTGAGAAAAAGGTGGAGGAAACTTTAGCTCAAGGAAATTAGAAATTGGCTCAGCTGTTCTAGAATGGTGGTTTTCAAACCATGTTGTGCATTGAGAATCTCTTCGAGAGCTCACCAAAAAGGCAAATACCACACCCCTGCCCTCTGAAGTGTTCTGACCTGAGGAGCCCAGGGTGAGTCCAGTGATTTGTATATTTAAGCAGAATGCTAGGTGATTCTGATTCACATGCTCAGTGGACCAGTGAACTCGTTGTTTCTGGTCAGCATAGGGGTTTGGGATTTTATTCCTTAGCAAGAACCAGACTTAAAAATTAATGATGTTGGGCAGACCACAATGAATAGAGCAATACATTTCCTGCCTATCAATTTCTGGCTCTGAACTGAGAGAGTATTCCTTAGTTCTTTTGATCTCCAGATGCTGATATTTCTATGGGCTTCCACACTGACATGGAAGCATGAGTTCCTCTAGAAAAGGTGTCATGGCAGTGGGTTATGCTTTTAAAGAAAGGCATTTCTTAGGGAGGGTAGTGGTGTGAGATGGAAGGGAAGGGAAATAAGAATGAGAAGAAATGAGAGTCAAGGATTGGCGACTGGAAGAAAACAAGAATCCTGTTTTGTATATATTTATTTATTTATTTTGGGAATACAAAATAAATATTTATTTAGGGAATTACAAGTTGAGATGACTCAGTGCCTAGAAGAGGGTCCCCATGGAGGGAGTGAAGGGAAATACAAAGGGAAGTTCTTTGCTCTTTGCCTTTGTAAATAATTTGTGACAGTTATTTTCTTAGCAAGGTAGTTTAGGAATCATCTTGAGTGATGTCTTTGACTTTCTTACAAGTAGTTCCCAAACTGCCAGTTTCAGGATCAGCTGGAGTGCTGCTCGAATACAGATCTCTGGGCCCCACCCCAGGAGGTCAGGAAATCTGCATTTTAGGTCTCATATGACTGACATGGTCTGCATCTGAGGACATAATACTCTGTGTGTGTGTGTGCCCGTGTGTGTGTGTGTGTGTGGGTGTGTGTGTGTGGGTGTGTGTGTGTATGTGTGCCTGGCTTCACACCACAAGCAACGGGATGGAACTGAACTTAAGTTGATTTAGGGTGCAAAGAAGTTCCTCTTGAGTTTGATTTTGATTCCAAGGGAAGCTCAAGAAAAAATCTCATCAAATGGAAGCCTGAGGCTTGATCTTGCTTTGAGATGGGATCTTGCTTGAGTGGCATTTCCCTTTCCTCTCAGAGCTTTATTTTCTTGCTCAGAAATTCAGTCTTCCCACCTCCCATCTTACACTTCCTTCTTTTTCCCCGTCTTAAGAGAATCAAAATTCATGGACAGAGGAAGAAGTTGAAACAAGGCTAACAAAGAATCCTGTACAGGGTATTCTTTCCTGCTGTTGTATCTCAGCCAAGTTCAAACAGTCTGTATTTCCATTATTTTGACCTACCATGAAAGAGGTGACATTTTATATCCGCCTAATATGGACTCTATTTATTTCTGCAAATTAATATTTTCTGATCTGAATAAAACACAAATGACTGTTCTATTATATTTCAAAATTTAGTTTGAACATCCTGTTTTTTAATGATTTCTAGCCAAATATGTTTGGTTTTTTTAAGCCTTTGCTTTCTGTTGAAATGATTTGTAATCTGGATAATTATTTTTGTGGGTTCTAGTGGCTAAAAGGAAGAAAAAAATGAGGAATGAAACGTTGCTGTTTTTATAATAGGAAGACTTCTTGAACACTTCAAGATCTTTGGATTTCACCAGAGTTCCTATTTCTGGCAAGATGATTGAAAACTAATGATACTCAGCTTTTTAAATAAGCCACAATCTTACTGATATTGCCATATTTACCTAAAATTGGTTTTTCTACTATTAATAATTAAAGGCTAATTTAAGCAACAACACTTGAAATCAGTGTCTTTTAATGGAAAAAATATATGCCTTTACATATTAAAAGAAACTTTATAGAATTATCATTTGCTCTAGACTCAAATTTTTCAGTCACTATGCTTATTTATTTTTTATTTATGTTTTGTTCAAAGAAGGGATTGGGGGAGGGGCAGAGGGAGAGGGAGAAAGAGAGAGGATCTTAAGCAGGCTCCACACCCAGCACAGAGCCTGACTTGATCTTATATCCCTGAGAACATGACCTGAGCCAAATCAAGAGTTAGATGCTTAACCAGCTGAGCCACCCAGGCACCCCAGTATGATAATCTGTTTAAAGGTGTTTAGAACTATTGTTTATTTGTGAAATTTCATTATAAGGAGGTACTTGAATTCATCCGAGGCTACTGGATACATGTACCCACATATTTAGAGGTGAGAGATGGAAAGGCTGACAATGGGTTGTTGGGTCACAGCATCTTCTTGGTGATGTTGATCTTTACAGCTCCAGCTCCTAGCTCAAGACACATCAATATGTTTATTAAGTAAACGTTTATGTCCTTTTGATTTAATATGAAGTGCACTTTGAATTTAATATGAAAATTGGTCTAGGAGGCAGTTCCAGACCTCCCACACAAAAGGCTAGATGTTGCCAAAGTTCTTTAGAACACTTTCTGAGTGTTAGCATGGTGTTCACAGCACACCCAGGGTGTGTTTCCAGAAAGGCAAAGATATAGAACTTTGAGGAAGTTATCTGGGTAATTCATGGAAAAACAGTGCCAACAAAAAACACTGATATTGAGGAAAAGAAAGGATTTGGGCTTGCATTAGGTAGACTATGTGTTATCTATTAGGTGATTACTGCTTTTATTCTTAATAATCATAACAAGTTATTTGAATAATCACTTAATTAAAAAAAATTTTTGGACCTAAGTTTTGTTTACTCACAACTAAATACAAAGACCTTAACCTCATGGATCATATCCCTTTGATTAAACCCAAGCCATATAAATGATTTATTTATTTCTTCATTTTGTGCAGTCACAGAGCTAGTCCCCGGGAAAAGTAATGCCATTTGGTAGGTTCTCATCCTTCCCTGTGCCTCTCCTCCCTGCCCTCTATTTAATCAGTTGTGTATTTTTTTGGTTGGCTGTGTGTCTTGATGTGCTTCTCCTGGCCTTCCTGGAACCTTTGCTAACTTATTTTCTCCTTAATGTGGATATTGTGAAAGTATAGAGATGTTACCATGTGAAAACACCTGATAGCTTTGTGAAGCCCATGCTTCAGGTAGTTTTGAAATGCATGTAAAGAATATTGAATATAACAATACAACAGGAACAATAACTCTACGTTAAAGTACATGTTTGTACTTTACACATTTCAAAACACTAGATTTAAAACTCTGGAAGTGACTGTAAAGATCATGTAGCCCAGCTGCCTGTTTGATATATAAATTTTGTCCTTATCTCCTATAATAATGTCTTTTACTTTACATTTGAGTGTCCCTAGTATAGGGAAACTCACATTTCTTAAAGTTCTATTAGAAATGTCTTCCTTTTTATTGAGTCCAATTTTTTTTTTTTTTTTACCAAATTTATTTCTCTGTTACTTCTTCTGTTATTTCTCTGTTACATTCTATGTGTATGTGTGAGTGTGTGTATGCTTGAGCTAATGTAGCTCATAGTCCTAATCTTGCTTCCACGGATCAGTCCTTGAAATATTTGATGACATCCATACTAGTCAACCCAAATTATCTCTTCCCCAGGGTAAATATGCTCAACTATTCATTACATAATATGGGTAGAGTTCATATTGCTAATATTTTCAAAAACACCATTTCAATTTATTCTCACAATAACTTTGTGAAATAGGTAAGGATTTGTAAGTCTGTATTCACAATGAGAAAACTGAGGGACAAAGATATTATTTGGAAGAGAAAAGAACTGATTTGCACCAGCTTTTTATGTTATGACTTTTTGGTGGCATCTTTTAAAAAATCAGTTGTAAGAAAGGAATAGCTTACCTTGTACATAACTTTGAGGTCATAGAGAATTACATTAAAACTTTAATTTTTAAGTGTTTCAATGTTAACATAACATAAGGCCTTAAAATATATCCACAAAAGATAAGAATGTGAGACAAGCCATTAATTTTATTATTCAGTGTTCTTTGAAAAGTACGTTTTGACTGGATTTTTATATTCCTAGAAAAGGTTCTAGAGCTAAGTTTAAAAATCCATACATAACATTTTCTTAAATAAAATGATCCATCTTTGTTATATTTTTATATAGCCTTGATTTGCACTGCCTCTCTCTCTCTCTCTCTTTTTTTTTTTTTTGCATGAAGAATCCTAGAGATCTTACTAATGAGCTCATGAATTTCCAGTCATTTATACATGATCAAATAGAGAAAGAAAGCTGTTGGCCTCTTTTTAAATAGAAGGTGTACTTTCTCATGGGAAAAATACTTTTACCTGAGAGGTACAATTTCATTTTTGTAAACTCTCCCTTCTAAATGTTACTTTTCATGCTGCAATGAATTTGGGAGGAAACTCTACCCTTTCCTCTAAATGACTCATGATGTAATGCCTTTATAGATTAAAAGCACAATTTGACTAATGGGCCTCATTTTTACTTGTAAGATTTTATACATTTCATCACGTTCACCCTATTGGACACACCACAGACTACATAACTTGTTCTAAAAATAGAATGTATGAAAAGGGTTGATTCAAGAATCAGAGGTCTCATTCTAATTGAGTGCTTTAGCTTGAGATTTAAACATTAATAATGCTAAATTATAATGTCATGTAGATACTATTATGGATATTATGGATGAGAGAGTTAAAAAAATAAAATCTATTTACAACATTATGGAATTATTTAAAGTAAAGATTATCTCTATAAATTGTTGGATTAGAAATAGTAATCATAAACTAGGTGGCAAAATAAGCCCATTTGAAATAATGCCTATTTTCTGATGTATTAATTATTTTTATTTTTATATGTCAAGCAATACATATTTATTTTGATAGTGGAGAATTCTGTTTAGATAGCTGAGCATATCTTTTTTTTTCTTGGTATATTTGTTAATTTGACCTGGACCAAAGTGTTCACAATACTTGATATATTTTGAAGAGAATATATCAAGGAAAACAACTTGGTTTTTGTATGTGAACTTAGTTTTTTGCTACATTGGTAAATATAAAAGTCATGAATTAAATGTTCTCTTATCTCTTGCATCCAGGAGTGAATCCATGAAATTCTCAGGTAGTAATCTAAAACAATAGGTCCTACTAAATATAGCCATAGTGAAACATGACTGAATAGCCATTTTTGTAGATAGCTGATCATATCTTTTAAATTATTTGAGTCTTAAAGATTTGGAATAATAAAGTAAATAAAATAAAAGGTAACAAACTCGGATGGGGAGAAGGAAGAAAGACATGAGAGTTTTTGGGGAGAATGGTATATTAGTAACACACTGTAATTATATCAAGTGTACTTCATATCATTATTTTTTAACTTAATAATTACCTGCTTATGTAGGAAAATCAAAGAAACAAGCAAACATTAAAATATTCCTTAAGGTATTTAGTTTTTTTAAGTAACATACTCTATTTTTGTATTTATTTGCTAAACATTTTTTATTAGACAGAAAATGACTCATATTTAGAAGTCACATATGCTGGTTTCATTTTGCTTAGGTTCCTGAAGAATTGCTTCAGTTTAAAATATGGGTTTGATACATCTGAAACATTCGAACAGAGGTGTCGGGCAGACTTGATGTGAGGGAGGCGGAGGAAGCTGTGTCTGGGTACCGTGTGAGAGAAGATGGGATGGCCTACAGAGCCGCAGACACTGTCTTATAAAATCTCAAGGGGTTTCTACAGAAATGACAATTTCTACCATGCTTACATAGTCATCAGAGAAAAACTGCAGATTTAGGTCTTTCTGCCAGTCCTCCAGAGCTTAAGGGAAGCCAGATCTATAGCTGTAATTATTTCACTTCTCTAACCAGACAGATGAGAATTAAGAGCTTTCTGTCTTTCCACACTCTCTTCCTCCCACCCAGCTTACTGAGAATTTTATTTAGAGGTTTCTTCTTCTAATAGTCGTACTTAGTATAATTTTCTTATGCTTAAGGGTCCATAAATGAACCCCAGTGAAGGAATGAGAATAATATCCAGTCAATACAATAGAACAGTAATAGTATTCTGTCCCAGAACTTTCTTACTCATAGCTAATATTAAGCAGTTACCATTCATAATGGGTGAAAATTCTCTTACCAAGATTTTGAAATGCAATGACCAAATATTCCCCTATTAGGGGCTAGTAGTTGAGGATGTTCCCGCTTCCCCTGAACACATTGGAAAATGATTTCTATTTATCAGAGAGGATTTGGAAATTTCTGTGAAGAGATGGTAGTTTGGAATATTAATTGCTTATTAGTAGATCATTCCCAGTTGAAATAAGAGAAAACTCCAGGAAACTTGATTAAAAAAGGGAAAGCCCCACCTGTCCCCTCCCTTTTTATAGGTCCTTGGAAAGGGTGGGGACAGGAAGATGAATGATATGTGGTCATGGTATTCTTTAGAATGGAATAGAAAATTGGACACACCGCTTACATCTGAGCATGAGTGGCAACAATTCCATTATGTACTGACCTTTAGAGGAAGAGGTGAGGGAGACTTGAACAGTTAGTACTTGGGCTCTAAGACAAATCAGTTCGCATTCCAGGACACAAGCTTTCTGTACATGTTCAGGCTTTTCCCAGAGACTCAAGGTAGAAAAAAAATTACAGAATTTAAAGGAGGTCAAACCAGGGATCTGCCAAGAGACAATGGTGCCTCTGTACAATAAAATGGATTGTTGAGAAGCTAACCACAGTGTCCTCATAACATCTAACTCCCATGTGTGCCCCTTGCAATATTACTGTGTTATGTACCAAAGAGTGTGTTTAACAAACATCAAAAGGTGGTCATTCACTTTGATTGTCTTATAATCTAAGACACTCATAAAACTATTTCCTGACAAGTGAAGGACACTTTGGAATATTAAGTTACCAGGCTATGTTGTATAGCACAGTACACTATGCTCAGAATCAGCAGATCTACATGTCTGAGGGTTGTCATTTATTAACTCAGAGCAAGTTACTTCAATTTTCCTTTCTGATTTTTTTTAATTTAATTTTTTTTTCAGTGTTCCAAGATTCATTGTTTATGTACCATACCCAGTACTCCATGTAATACATGCCCTCCTTAATACCCATCATCAGGCTCACCTATTCCCCAACCTTCCTCCCCTCCCAAACCCTCAGCTTGTTTCTCAGAGTCCACAGTCTCTCATGGTTCATCTCGCCCTCCAATTTATCCCACTTCACTTTTCCTTTCCTTCTCCTAATGTCCTCTGTGTTATTCCTTACGCTGCTCTACAAGTAAGTGAAACCATATGATAATTGACTCTCTCTGCTTGACATATTTCACTCAGCATAATCTCTTCCAGTCCCATCCATGTTGATACAAAAGTTGGGTGTTCATCCTTTCTGATGGAAGCATAATATTGCATTGCATATATGGACCATATCTTCTTTATCCATTCATCTGTTGAAGAACATTTTGTCTCTTCCACAGTTTGGCAATTGTGGCCATTACTGCTATGAACATTGGGGAACAGCTGGCCCTTCTTTTCCCTGTCTGTATCTTTGTGGGATACCCAGTAGTGCAGTTGCAGGGTCATAGGGTAGCTTTATTTTTAATTTCTTAGGGAATCTCTACACTGTTTTCCAAAGTGGCTGCCCCAACTTGCATTCCCACCAATAGGCAGAAGACATGAGAAGACAACAGAGACATACAAATGGCTAACAGACAACATGAAAAAAATGTTCATCATCATTACCCATCAGGGAGATTCAAACCAAAACCACATTGAGATAACACCTTACACCAGTTAGAATGACCAAAATCAACAAGACTATAAACAGCAAGTGTTGGAGAGGATGTGGAGAGAGGAGAATCTTCTGATTCTTTTTTTTTTTTTTAAGACTTTATTTATTTCAGAGAGAGAGAGAACATGAGTGAGGGGAGGGCCAGAGGA
The DNA here is from genome assembly GCF_022355385.1 of Mustela nigripes. Lineage (NCBI taxonomy): Eukaryota > Metazoa > Chordata > Mammalia > Carnivora > Mustelidae > Mustela > Mustela nigripes. The sequence goes on along the minus strand of NC_081558.1, from coordinate 203,611,025 downwards.
ACAAGCAGACTCGCAGCTGTGCATGGAGCCTAACTCAGTGACTCAATCTCAAGACCCTGAGATCATGACCTGAGCCAAAATCATATGCTTAACCTACTGAGCCACCCAGGAGCCCTTCTTTGCCAGATTCTTTTTTTTTTTTTTTTTTAAGATTTGATTTATTTGACAGAGAGAGATCACAGGTAGTCAGAGAGAGAGAGAGAAAAAGAGAGAGAGAGAAGAGAGAAGAGAGAAGTAGGCTCCCCACTGAGCAGAGAGCCCAATGTGGGGCTCAATCCCAGGACTCTGGGACCATGACTTGAGCTGAAGGCAGAGGCTTAACCCACTGAGCCACCCAGGTGCCCCTGACAGATTCTTATTTATAAAATAAAATGCACAAAATTATGTACAAGAAGTAATGTATAGAAAAACACTTTGTGAACTCAAAAGTTTTACATAGTATTACCAAATTCTCCTGTCCTTGGTTTCCTTTAAATCAGCAGTTTTTAGCACATGCTGGAATGCTTTTTCTGGGTGTGTTAGTTGTCATTAATATTAAAGGACTGACATTTGAAAATTAATCAGAGCAGATTCAAAATTATCTCAAACGAACAAAAACAAAAAAACTAAAAAATAAATAATTGCTATAAAATCGAGTTTGCTCATCCAGTGAAGGGAAAATGGACTTATGGTTCGTTCAGGCAGAACTGAGAAGATCATAGATACCTAGGTTGTTCAGAAGCGTTTGTCCATGATGAAAAGTGGTGTAGGGAGTTGTCATTAAACAGTTACAAATTTTCACCAGCAGAAATATAATTTTGTTTTATTTTTTAATTTTTTTGAGGGGTAGGGGCACATGGAGAGTGAGAGAGAGAATCTTAAGCAGGCTCCACGACAGCGTGGAGCTCAATATGGGGCTTGAGCTCATGACCCTGAGATCATGACCAGAGCTAAAATCAAGTTGGAGCCTTAATTGACTGAGCCAACCAGGTGCCCCAGAAATGTAATTTTAAAAATAACTTCTCTCTACCTAAACTTAACTATGACAATTGAAGTTACTGTAATCACTCTGCAAATATTTATCATATTTATGTATATTATATACATATATATTTGTATATATTTATTACATTTATCAATTTAGTATTTAAATTTAATCAGTTCAAGATTCTTTCTTTCCCATTTCCCTTCTTATTTCTTGGAAAGTAATAAAGCTCCAAGATGGACTTAGGTATCATTTTTGGCTTTATGACATTTGCTTCTGTTCCAGACTTACAAAATTTATCCAGTGCTTTGGGTAACTTACTTTCAGACCAGTAGCTGTCCAGGATTGCATAAAGAATGCCTTCACTGTTACTTCGATGACTGGGGAAAGAATATGGTTTAGGAAATGAAAAACTACAATCACAAGTAATGAAATATAAAAATATTATTATGCCTTAGAGGAAAGAGAATTTACTCTTTTTTTGGCAGTCCATTGCGCCACTGTGCCAAGGTCATGGTGATGCCTGATGTCTAGAACCTCTAGCAGTTCATTCCTTGAGATGGACCTGACTTGGAGGGGATGGCCTTAGCAGAAGAGGCATGTGGAAGGAGAAGAGGCTTTGCAGTAGCTCTGTTACTGCACTGGAGATGGTGGAATGGAGCAGTGATTAGTAATTACTAATGACCTTTCCCTGGAGGAGACAGAAGAGATTGTACGCTAGAGGTGACCACAATAAGTAGTGGTAGCAGTAGGCAGAACTCACTCCCACTGGTGCTAGAGCAGTTCATGAAGAAGGTCCTCTCAGTGGTCAGGGAGTCACAAGTCAAAGAAATCTCCATGGTTGAGAAATACTTAATGTAATTCAATTGCTGTATGTTTCTTCCTTTCACTACAAGCAGTGGTTCTCAACTGGGGCTGATTCTGCCCTCTAGAGGACACTTGGCAATGACGGGAGACATTTTTGGTCGTCAAAATTGGGGGAGAGGTATGCTCCTGGCATCTAGTAAACAGAGGCCAGGGATGTTGCAGAACATCCTAACACACACAGGACAGCCCTTCACAGCAAAGAATTATCCAACTCATAACCTTGACATAGAGGAAGATGTTTTCAAGGGCTAAGACTTTACTGATCCACTCAGAAGAGGGTCATGAAGATTTGAAATACAGAATAACTTTTTTAGACAATGTTGGGCAGGAAAGTGCTTATTATAAATACTCAACACAAACTCAAATGTTTAATTCAGACTGTGTCTACTTAATATTTTAAAAATCAGCAAGGAAAAATAGTAGTCAATGGTCTGAATGTTCTTTATAAGTTCTAAAAGAATCAGAATCCTGATTTAAGCTTAAATATTTTCTAATTTTGGCTGCTTATCAGAATTACCTGTGGTGATTAAGAATATTTCAGAAATTTTGACTCAGAAGTTTAAGTGTGGAGCTCAGGCATTTATATTTTTCAGAAGATCTAGACGAGATTCTGATGCATGGTCCAGATCGAAAACCACTGTTTCATAGTCACATTAAGAAAGTACACTAACTTAAACAACCTTCTAACTCTTGTCCCTCTGCTTACAACCTGGGAGAAAGGTTCACTATCTCTTCAATCTGTGTCCTGTTCAGAGCCCAAGGTTAAGGAACTAAAATGGGTTGAGGATATATAGATGAGATGTACCTATAAAATCTCTTCTTTTTCTTGCTTTTAATAGTGAATTCTCCCCAGCAACACTGTGTGGCCTATTTAGACTTGATGAGATATTCAGGCAATCTATATTACTTTTCTCAAAACTACGTTCTGTATTTTCCCTTTTGCCCTCTTGACCCGTGCGTGACTCCTTTACCCTCCCTCATTTGAATAACATTACTGATGAGGAAACAGGGTACAGAGATTAAGGTCTCCAGGTTCCACAGGAAATCAGGGGGCAGATTGGGATCACATTTCCAGCAACCGATCCAGAAATCCCACCTAAGTAGTTCATCCGGAGTTCTGTAAGGGCCATCTCGTGCCAAAGCAGGTTTCAGATGAAAGAAAGCACAAGCTGGTTTGCCCATTTGAAGAAAACACACACAGAGAAGTGCGTCCACACACATTCAAGGATCTAACTTCTAATTTCAAGTCTCTCCATTGCTTATTATCCCTGGATTTCCATAGTTCACAGTTTAAGACAATAGTCACCAGATTCAAGTGAGCACAAGATCAGCTGTTAAACATTTTAACTGATATCTTTTCCTAAGTCTGTCCTAAAGGCGATACTTTTTTCCTTCTTCTTTGTTTTATGCATCAAATGGAGGTGTTTTTGCTTTTTCCTGTTGTCTTCTGGAAAGTCTGATCCCCTGACGTTAGCAATATTTGGGAAATATAGAGGGGGCATCTGCAGCTCTTTGGGAACAAATGCAATATTATTTCAGATTTTGCCACTAAATCCACTGCAAGCACAGCTCAAGTTATTTCAAGGCCTCCTCATTTGCATGGAAGAAATGACTAAAAGTGATTAATGTGAGCTCTTTGAGAGCTTTTGATGACAAGTTTATTGAGAATGTGTATATATATGGAAACTGCTATCATTTCTGTTTCTAAAAACCATTGCCATGAAAAGAGTGAAAAACATTATTGAGCCCAGAAAAGCTTTGCTTTTACACCAGTAAGTGAAAAATGGAATAAAAAGGCAAGTCAATATAAACATTATGTGTTCCAGATGAGTTTCACCACATGACCTCGGAAGAGTGAGACAGGATTCTGAGAAATAAGTGACAGAGATGGAAGCAACTGAAACTGTAAGCTCTTTTTGTATTATCCGAAAAAGGACATCCCATTTTATCTTGGGACTCTGGAAAAATGGTAGCTGATAAATATAGTTTCTTGTCGAATGCCAAAGGCAGATAGATGTGACTGTTGAGATGCTTCTCTTTCGCCCTTTACTCTGGGACTTATAAGCAAGCAGGATAGTCTGGTGGGTAAAGAATTGTTTATTCACTTAGTAGTGAATCTAAAAATAAGCACAGTCTAATTTTTTTTCATATTTTTTCATACTTGTTTATTTGAGAGAGAGGGGAGAAGGTCAGAGGGAGAAGCAGACTCCCCGTGGAGCTGGGAGCCTGATGCGGAACTCGATCCCAGGACTCCAGGATCATGACCTGAGCTGAAGGCCGTTGTTTAACCAACTGAGCCACCCAGGTGCCCCTCTAAATTTTAATCACTATAAAAATTTCAGGCAGATTTGAAAATACAGGAAATGTAGACTGCCTGGAACAAGGGTCATTATTGCATGCTTTATCCTGTAGTTTATTGCTTTATTCTGCAGTTTATTGCTTTATTTATCAGTAGAGAACTGAGGCAGGCCACAATTATGACTGTCCTCAACAGTTAGTAGGTAGAGGTAGTTCTGAGCCACTAACTTAGAGAGCAGAGGATTCTTGAACATGGAGACTATAGAGCCTAGCAATTCAGAAGTTTCTAAAAAAAGAGGAGAACCTTTGGTATGTCTGGGATCTCAGAAGCATATTTCAGAGCTCCTGGACACGATGTTCCAATTTGGAGTCCCATTATGCAAGGTTCCTGTTCTGATTCATCCTCGCGTGTTATGTTTGAGAGCGTTTGTGTTGCGAGCGCTGTGGCGGCTTTCTTTGTAGAGATGCTCAAGTGGAAAGGGTAGCGTTTACTCCAGAGGCCAGAAAACAGTAATTCATCTCCATCTAGCTTGATGAAATTAGAGTTTCAGAATGCAGAGCCCAACCCAGAGCCAGCTCCTGGGACTCACAAATGGAACTTAAGCTTGGTTAAATTCTTGGTAGAGAATATGGCACAAGAAAAAGGGCTATGGTCATAGAACAATGATTATCTTTGGTTTCCAAATATTTACTTACAAAATGATCTTCAGGGGCATGTAATCGCTGTGAAATTATAGTGTAAGTTTCCAATCAAACTGTATATGATCATCAAAGCAAAGGAAGGAGTAAAGGCTGCTCACTGTAGATCTGTGAGCCAAGCTTATAGGAAAAGACTGGATTCCGGGAGTAGTTGATCTTCCGTTAACTCCGTTTTGACAGTGGAATCACTACACTTCCACGTGCCCATGGAAAATCAACATGGTGAGGTGCACACCTCACTCAGAAGACCTTTGCAGAGAAAGACTAAGGAAGTGTTGTTATTGTTTTTCCTCAAAAGGACACATTGTTATAAAGAGGCATAAGAGTAATTGGGGCTTGCTGCTGGCCTACAAAATAAAACATATTCTTTTCACTGATATTGCAAAGTGATTTTTTATTGGAGTAAGGTTGACACACAAGCCTACATGAATTAAGCTGCAAAGTGAGTTTTATATTACCTTAGTTTATAAATGGACCATGTGTTCCACAGAACAGTGCCTGGCTTAGAATGTGCCTTAATAATATTTTACTATTATTTTAATAGTGAAATAATAACAGCAACAGTAATTGTTATCTGTGAGTTTTATCACACTGTGATAAAGCTGTCTCAGACACTGTGATAGCATTTTATATGCATTATCTTATTGAGTCCTGAAGGTGATCTGGTGAGGAGAGATTATGATCTTCAAGTATAGACATGGAAAGACCGGGAGTGTGGAGAGTTTGTCACCCAGTGTGTAAGTGATAGATGCGGGATTCAAACCCACCTGTCTTTGATTCCTGAGCCCTATGCTCTTGGTCATGGTTATGGGTTGAACTGCATCCTTCCAAAGTTCATGTGTTGAAATTATAACCCCCTAGTACCCCAGACTCTAACTGGTTTCAGAAATAGGTCTTTAAAGAGGTAATGAAGTTAGGACCCTAATGATGGGCCCTAATCTGATATGACGAGTAACCTTATAAGAAGATGATATTTTGACAGATGCATACAAGAGGGAAGGCCGTGTGAATACACAAAGAGAAGACAGCCATCAGTAAGCCAAGGAGTGAGGCCTCAGGAGACACCAACTCTGCCGACATTTTGATTTTGGACTTCAGTCTCCAAAATTGTGGGACAGTGAATTTTGTTGCAAAAGCCACCCAGTCTGTGGTATATATGTCAGCCCTAGCAAACTAATATAGCCACCATTATATCTTGTCAGCTCATTAGAGAGGAAAGATGTCCAGCCTGGAAATCCTTAGCGGATCTTGTCTCATTAGGTCAGAGACAAATAATTTCAACTCTTTTCTATCTCTACCACTTGTCATCTGGATACAGAGACTTCTTCTCATCTTTTTTTGTGGTAAGTCCCCTCATTATTCAGCAAATATTGACTTTCCTTATCTCCACGGGAGGGATGTACCTCTGCCCACTTACATTTACTTAGTCATCTGACTTACTGTAGTCAATTGGTGTTACAGTGATGTGAGGTGAGCAGAGGTTTGAAAGGTGTCTGCACACACTAACCTTGGTTTTCTTGCACTTGGAAATCAGGCCCCCCAGAGCAAACACATGTGAGAGCAGACTTGAACTTACCTTGAAGCTTGAATCAAGTGTCCAACCTGGCTCAGGCAGATTGTAGTTGACCCCCAGAACTGTGAGAATAAATTACAGTTGTCCTAAGGTACTGGTACTTGAGGTGAACATTTTTTCCTTATGGTGGCAGTAGCTGATGCATCTATTGTTGTTTTATTCCCTGATATCTTATAATATGCTATGTCTGGGTCATACTGTGTAATGAAAGTCCGCATTGGTTTTCTTGTTTGATTTGGGGGGAAATGCATACCAAGCTTCTTTCAAATGTTTCCCACATCCTGGAGTTCAAGTCTAGAGGTTCATTCCATTAAGTTTCAATACTCTTTGGTCTTCTGGAATCTTCCTCTAAAGAGAAGCTTGGGCAGAAGAGTAACTTCCAAAGACCAAATCAGCAAATCTTATTGTTATTAAGTTGTTAAGCAGCTGCGGCGGGAAAAAAACCTGCCAGAGAAAAAAGGCATTGAGGAGGGAGGAAAATATAGAGTGGTAAGCCTAGGATGGGCAAGGAGCAACATCAAAGACAAATTTCATGCTCTTTACTCTTTTGTCAAAGGTCATTCCTTGTCCCTGGATAGCATAACCCAAGTTGGAAATTACCAAATTCCACCCACAGTAGAAGGAACAAAATAAATTGTGGTATATATTCATACAATGGAATACTTTATAGTACTTGTTATGGTTTTAATCGTGTTCCTCCGCAAATTCTTATGTCAGAGTCCTAAACCCCAGAATCTCAGAATGTGACCTTATTTGGAAATATGGTCATTGCAGATGTAGTTAAGAAGTCATATTGGAGCAGGTTGGACCCCTAATCTAAAATGGCTGGTGTTCTCTCTTTTAAAGATTTTTATTTATTTGAGAGAGAATGAGGGAGAGAGAGCACAAGAGTGGGGAGGGTCAGAGGGAGAAGAAGGCTCCCCACTGAGCAGGGAGCCCAATGCAGGACTCGATCCTGGGACCCTGGGATCAGGACCTGTGTCTAAGGCAGACTTAACTGACTGAGCCACCTAGACACCCTAAAATGACTAGTGTTCTTATAGAAAGAGTACCCTGTGAAGAAAGACACAGACCAGGAGAACACCACATGAACTTGAAGACAGAATAGAATGAATCATATACTTCCAAGACCTGGTATGCCAAAGATTGCCAGCAAACCGCCAGAAAGCTAGGAAAGAGCCCTGGAACAGATCCTCCCTGACAGGGGATCAACTTTGCTGACACCTTAATCTTGGAAATTTAGCCTCCAAAATTGTGAGACAACGGATTACGAATAAGCCAACTCATTTGTGGCTGTAGCAGCCTTAGGAAAGGACTACAATAATGAAATAAATTGCATGCAGCAACACGGATGATTCTGTGGACTCTATGTTTGAGCTGGATGAAGCTAGACAGTAAAGAAAACATAGTATGAAAGTCAATTTGTACAAATTTCAAGCACAAGGAAAATTAACTTATTATAGTTTCCTTTAGGGTGAGGGGACTTGTACACAGACTCGGGTTTTGGGAGGCTTTCTGGGAACTGTCATATTCTATTACTTGACTGTATGGTGGGGACTTAGGGGTGTTCACTTTGAAATAGTTTCTTGAGCTGTGCTCTTAGAATTTGTTATGTTTTGCATGCATATTGCATGTCAGTATAAGTGAATTTTAAAAATATACTGATGGGGAGATTTAGTGGGGGGAGAGACTGAAGCCAGAGGACCTAGAAGAAATACTTGACATTATAGATAAGTACATGAGAAGAGGGTATAGACCAGCATCTGGAGCAGAGTGGAGGGTTTGGCTCGGATAGGAAGAAGGCATTTCTGGGCCGGGACACATTATAACAGAAGTGGGGTTTGTGAGATTTCCACTTTATCAGGGTTCTCTTCTTTCCTTTGTCTCAAATAAAAATGAGGTTTAGTGTTTCAAAAACATTTTTTTGGCAAGTCTCTTTGCATTTTCTGAAATCCATTTGAAACGCCATCCATTACTCTGGTGAAGCCAGGGAGCCCTTGTGTCCTTAGGACAGGCCTCGTGTTGCTATGGTAACTGAATGTTTACTAGAGAAAATATTCCCAGTTAATAATAGTCTGGATGGAAATAATAGCTACTGCTAGGCCCTTCAGAGTTACACACCATCAATTTCCAATTTGCTGAAATAGGTGCAATTGGCTTTTTGAATTTCAAAGTATGACTTTTTCCAGGCCTCTATGATCCTTCCCCCACACCACGCACCACAGGCCCACACCCACACACCCAAATGTTTCTAAAGAATGCTTGGCTTGTCCAAAATGATGATAGAGGGAAGCTGTTATGTTGGAGCCTTGTCATAATATCAACAGTAGGAATAATGAATAAATTAGAAGGTTACTATTTATTGGCTCTGGTTAATAGTGAAATCACAGAGGGAATAATCATGGGAGAGTATAATTCATGCTACTTTGTATAGTCAGTCTTATCCAGAATCTCATTCCCAAAGAGCAAACCGACCAGCAGATGTGTTGAAATACTCCATCAAAAATCATGCCGGTGCATAACAAAAATGGCTCTCAAGGCATTTAACAAGCTCTTTTCCTTAGCCTGGGCTATTGATGCATTTGTTCACGTATTGGTTGATTGCTTCCTTCCATTATTAATATAATTCAGCAAATGTTAATTGAGCCAGTCCTTAATCTAGTTCTCAGGGAAGCAGACCCTACCTCTGCCCTTGGAGGAGCTTGCGACATAGTGAATGCCATGTTTCGATGAAGTCACCCCTCCAGCCATCAGCCTTCCTGATGAATGCCAATGGAGTGCAGCTGGAAGGACTCGGCTCGTAACTCAGGTTCCATGTCCTCCCACAACTGGCCCCCTTTGACCCACATGTGGGAAGCTGTGTTAGAGTACCAGGGTGAGGAGTTGAGCCTCAGCTCGTGGGAAGGAAAACCCCTCCTTCAAAAGAACAAACCGCACTCCTGGGAGTCCACACTTATGCTTCCAGAAAGAAATATTCAGTTACCAGGATGACCAGTTTTATCCACCAGATCTAAGGAGGGTATGAAAATCAGTGAGTCGACTAGTTGGACATCTTACAAACATGAAACAAGAGGTGCGGATCATCTTTGGAGACTGGATCTGGCCCTCTAACCCAGTGGTATCCTGGATAGCTTAGTATAGAAGAGAATTGCTGGGTTTGGAGACCAGCGGATAAGAAATGGAGGAATGCATGTATCTAGTCCCCACCCCTGTAGAGATTGTGATTCCAAGAGTGGAACCCAGGAAAATGCATTGTAATTAGTCCCCTGCTTGTTTTGGTGATGAAGTTCCCAGCTCTGGCACCTGCCAAAGAAGGGACAGGTTAGTGTTTTAGACCCAAAACACTATTGAGGGAGGGCACATGAAATGGGGAAAACTGGCAGGCAAGAGACATCACTCAGAAGCAGCATGTCCTAGGTGATAGATAATGAGCCTGTGTAGCAGCAGTGGGTTTGGAGAGGAAAGATGGGCTCTGGAAAGACTCGAGACTGAGAAGCAATGAAATTTGAAGAAAGATTAGGTCAGGATATAGAAAAATTACAAGTCCAACTATGAATAATGCTGGGGGAGAACTCACAAAGCAAAGACTTCCGCTTTTACCTTTACTATCAGGGCAGGTCCGGACCTCCTTCCATCCTGGCACCTGGCTGTGGCCACCAGATTCATGCATAGAGAGGGTTAAACTGAGTGGAAGAAAAGTGCCCTATCCCTGGAGTCTGAGGGAGATGCATACAAGGGAACTCTACACTGTGGACTTTTAAAGACTGTAACACATATTGGGGCACCTGGGTGGCTCAGGGAGTGACATGTCTGCTTTTGGCTCAAGTTCTGATCTCAGGGTCCTGGGAATGATTCTGCTTCAGGCTTCCTGCTCCGCGGGGAGTCTACTTCTCCCTCTCCCTTGGCCTTTCCCGCAGCTCATGCCATCTCTCTCTCTCTCTCTCTCTCAAATAAACAAAATCTTAAAAAAAAGGTAAAGACTGTAACACAGGTAGAAATGGAGGAATTTTTAAATTTGCTTTTTGTTTGTGTGTCTTCCTATAGGAACATAAGGACAGATGTTGCTGGGAACCAGTATTTGGGAGGATAAGGAAGGGGGCCAGAAGGTGCGAGACACCCTGAGCATAAACATGCAGTTGTTGAAGAGTTTCTGAGGTAGACACACTGTTTGGACACTACCTATCCCAGAGTGGCGTAACCTAAAAAATAACTTGGATTTTAATTTTTCTGCTCCTTAATCCATCCTGGTGGATCTTGCTCCTGCTGGTTAGAGCAAAGACAATGACAAAAGTTCTGTGGTAGTGGGTTCTGAGCAGGATGTGGGTGGAATGGGATAGTCAGAACACCTAGAAATGGTAGCATAGGTGGGGCTGGGATATAGGAGGTGATCCTGTGGACACCAACTTGCTCCAGAATAGGTCAGCCACAGTCCAGAAGACTTTGTGCCAGAAACTATGGGCTATCAACTCTTTTTCCATTCACCAGAGCCTCATCTCCTGTCATTCAATTTGAGAGAGAAAATGGGAAAGTTGACATGCACGCAACTCTGCCACCAGGGCTACCAATGACCATTTGTGACAGCCGAGCCTGCTCACAAATGCGTGGGACCATAGGCCAGAGAAGCCATTGCACTCTTAGAATGCACAGCCTTTCTACTGTTGGCGTTATAAGCTGCTTGTTAGACAAGAAATTTTTGTGGTAGCTAGGATGAAAGTCCAGGAAATACGGTACTCTCAAGTATATTGTCTGTTCTTCTACATCCCTATTTGTTCTCCTATTTGTTTTGCTTTTAAAATAGAAATTGACAAACTCCAACCCACAAGCTAGGCCTAGCTGTGTGACTGCTTTCTCTTTGCAATAGCAGAGTTTCATAGTTGAAGTCACCAAATGACCTGCAAAGCCAAAATAATTTACTACCTGTTTTTTTGTTTTTTTTTTTTGTTTTTTTTTTTTTTTTTTTTTACAAAGTTTGGCGACCTTTACTTTAGAAGAATCTTTTAAAAAAGTTAGAATCACCAGAATGTCTTTCCCTAATTGCTATCAATCAGGAAAATGATACATTTCGATGATTATGGTGACTTGTGTTGATAAATTTCTTTCATATACATGTTAGACATGATCTTCAAAAAAGGGCTTTAAGTATACTTCCTGACACTTATTTCATGGGTGAATAAATGGAGGAGAAGAAATGATGTGATTTGCTCAACTCTTGTGATTTCCATCATGTGATTTCCATCATGTGATTTCCATCATTCTAGCTCCATCTCAGAGCTGACTGTATCTACTCATGGAGAAAATCCATCTAGTGTAATTTCCAAAGTACTGAGCAGGCCTTTGAGCCCTCAGACATCTCAGCCCAAATCCCAGCATTAGAAACTCATTCCTGTGGATCAACAAGTTCCCCTCTGTAGAACTTGCTGGCCCTGGGAGTGGGGGAGCATGTTAACTCTGGCTATAAGTCACTTGTATTTTCAGAAGAAGTCTTAAGAGAATGCATTTCTCCTAAGAAGGAGACATGATGCCCAGTGGGGAAAAGGGCTGTGGGTGTGTTAAGAAATACTTCTGGCATGGCCAAGGATGTAGGGGGACAGATCTGCGAGGGGTGTTAGGCACTCAAGAGAAATGGAAAGAGCAAGTCTCCAGGAAGTATGAACTTGACTTTCTTCATTCACAGTTCTTGTTCTCATTGGTACCACAGGGAGAGTGGTGCACAGGCAAATGGATCATGATTTATTTTAGTGATTCTTACATTCTTATCATGTTTTTTCTCTTGCCCTATGACCAGTCTCATGTTTCATCTCATAGTTGCCTAGATACCCACAACCCGGGTATTGACAAGCTTCCCAAAGATGAGAAGTTTAGTTTTGTGAGAATTCTAGAATTATATCTCCAAGGAGGTTTCTTGCCACCAGAGTGTTCCTGGAGCAAATCTGTAGACTCTAAATATTCTCCAGCAGATTGTAAATTTTGGATATGGTGCTAGCAAAGAGAAGAAAGGAAAGCAGCAAATGTCAGTACCACATGGTTTCCAGTTAGGTTGTAGTCAATGTGATATTTTGTACAATACACCGTGTTCTCTACTCAAAGATGTTCTCGGAAAGAGAAGAAAGGTTGCATGTTTCTTTTGTGCCAAGTAATGATTAAGCAAGGGAGTGGGATGGGGATGAAGAATCCGTTTTGGATTTGTGTGTTAGAAAGAGGCTACAATTGTGAGTCCTTATATTGGTGGCACCATCTTAACAAAGTACAAATGTATTTTTTCTCTCTCACTTTGCAGTGGGTGACCGAAAATTGTGTTCAAACCTAGTATGTACATGGTATGGAGATTTCCATTTTTAAAAAAAGAATCTTCAGTAGATAATAAAATTGAAGTATATGCCCTGAAAATGTGAAATTAACTTGGTAAGTAGAAGAATTTTTAGGCCATTGGTAATTAACATAGGGGAAGAAGCAAGTTTCATAAATGAAACTCAATAACCACTGAATTTCCATAGTGATGCCATCTGTTTCTACTTTTTGGAGAATTTCATTAATGTGTGGGGATCTTTCTTCATATGGTGGAGAGAAAACTGACCTGGGAGTAACATTCTTTGGGTTCCATCTCAGTTCTTGTTCATAATTAGATAGCGCTAGGTAGGGCATTGTGATTTTCTTACTCAGATTTCTTATATGCACAGTGAAGGGATTAAATTAGACACTTCCTAAGTTTTCTTTACTTCTCAGGATGTAATTCTTGGCTTCACTTGGGCAATAGACTCTGGTCAACATTCCTCTTCTTTTCTTTTGATCAACTGAAATGCCATTTTCTTTTGAACTGACTCCTTAAAATTCAATTATTTTACCTCAGATTCATCATCTCTAATTTAATTTTATTTCCAGTCATTTTCCCCTCTGTGTTAGAATCTTGATTTCACAGAATTTGGAAACGCATAGGCTAGAGTCTCACCTCTTATCCAAAACATTCATGACAGATCATGATCCTGATTCTTCTCCAAGAACAGAAAGCCAGTTACTTCCAAAGCTCAATAAATTTATTCGGCTTAATTTTAATTGTGTCACATATGACACAAGAATCTTTTTTTTCTTTTTACAATAAAGCTTTTCTTTTATTGTGTTATGTTAGTCACTTTGCAGTACATCATTAGTTTTTGATATAGTGCTCCTTGATTCATTGTTTGTTTATAACACCCAGTGCATGCAGTCCATGCCCTCCTTAATACCCATCACCAGGCCAACCCCCACCCCGCCACCTAAAGCCCTTAGTTTGTTTTCTGGAGTCTATAGTCTTTCATGGTTCATCTCCCCCTTCAATTTCCCCAACTTCATTTTTTTCTTCCTTCTCCTAATGTCCTCCATGTTATTCCTCATGTTCCACAAACAAGTGAAACCATATGATAATTGACTTTCTCTGCTTGACTTATTTCACTTAGTATAATCTCCTCCAATTCTGTCTATGTTGATGCAAAAGTTGGATATTCATCCTTCCTGATGGCTGAGTAATACTCCATTGTGTACAGGATATAAAATCAATGCATATAAAGCAGTTGCTTACTTATACATTAACAATGTAACTGTATAAAGAGAAATTAGAGAATTGATTGCATTTACAACAGCACCAAAAACCATGAGATATCTTGGAATAAACCTAACCAAAAAGGCAAAGGATCTGTACTCGAGGAACAAGAGAACACTCATGAAAGAAATTGAAGAAATTACCCATCACAAAAAGATGGGTAAATATTCCATGTTCATGGATTGGAAGAGTAAACATTGTTAAAATGTCTATGCTGCCCACAGCAATCTATGCTTTCAATGCCATTCCAATCCAAATACCACTGGAATTTTTCAAAGTGCTGGAACAAATACTCTTAAAATTAATATGGAACCAGGAATGACACAAAATCTTGTATGAATCTGTTACATTTGATTTAGTTAAGGATGCAGCTATTCTATTCTTTTAAGACCCATTTATTTGGGTAATATAATAGGCTTATTGCTCCTTCAAGAGTGTATCACACAACCATTCTAACCAAAGCTTATGAATCATTGTGATTTCATCAAGTTTGAAGAGGAGGAATGGCTGAGCAGTGGTATGAAGCAATGCCAAAACAATCATAAAACACATAGCTCTGTTTTTAACATTTATGAAAGTGTTACATGTGTAATTTGCTTCAAAGAGAGGGAGGGAAGGAAGGTATGAGTGAGACAGTGACTGAGAGAGACATCAAGAGAGGGAGAGAAGGGGGAGGGAGAGAGAGAAAGAGGAATGGAGCGGGAGAGAGAGAAAACTGGCTTAGCAGTGTTGGTGCTGCACATTATAATGGAGGGGAAGTTGCTCCTGGCTGTCCTGAAAAGCCCATTCTGAGTGAGACGTCTGCTGATAATACATGCCCGTCTTCATATGAAACAAATGCATTGTATGATTTTGCTGCACATAATTTTCCCTTCTTCATTCCAACTGTTTGGAGAGCATGCAATGAGATAGTGTTAAGTCCTAAGCCCACGGTTACATAGGAACATTTAGCCAAGACAAGGCTGGCAGCTTGGAAGCTCCTTTTATGACATCTTGGGTTCATTTTTGCCTTTGAGAAAAGTTTCTTCAATGCTGTGAGTGCTCCTGGGTTTCCTTGGGAAAGATCAACCATGGTGCATACACATGAAAAGTGATCAAACTCTTGATACTAGAACCTTTGAGAAAGCCCAGCCACCCTCCTGACACTCCTTTTAGTCCAAGGAGTTTCTCATGTGTGAGCAGATCTCTTCTGAGGCTGGCTGCATGAAGTGGGACACACCAATGCTGGTAGACCATTGCAGCTGCAGCCTTTCTACTGAAAATGCATCATTTCAGCTTGAGCCCTCTGGTACTATTTGAATCAGACTTTCATATAATAACATTAAGTGTGTTACTAATCGTCTCAGTTTAATGTCAAGATTTCAAACCTCATGTCTGAAGACATTCATCTTCTTTTCTCCAAAACATGTATGCATATGCATAAAAATGCATATCAGTGAAAGGAAACAGACCATCGGTTCAGACAATTCAGAGTGAAATCCAGAAAAGAGAGAGGTCATGGACGGCTGGAGTTTTTAAACTGGGCCTTGAAAAAAATGACAAGCAGAGAGGAAGAAACAGTTCAAGAGTATCAGGACAAGGGTATCTTAACTTTTGATTTATTTCAAATTTAGCTGACTTGGGAGCATGATACAATTCTTCCTAGTCTACATTTGTCCCACAAATGTTTCCTGTATTAAAAAACGAGAGGCATCTTGGCTGCATGTGGGGTGGGGAGGGTGGTGGAAGATAGCATTTCCAGAGGAAAAAATGTTTCAATGTTTCTTTTCTGCCTTTCAATTTTTTTTTGCAGTCTGTGTTATAGTTATTAAGTGTTGATATGCCAATCTCATTTGTTCTCAAAGTGGGCTATTTAGGATGTCCATCTTAGTCAAACAGATTTTCTTGGCCACCTCACCTAGTTATTCCCCCAAATAAGAATCCCAAGTAAACTCATATGCAATAATTAAGGACAACTATTTTCAGCAATCACACTAATCTATAAAACAGATATCTTTGGGGGTCACAAATTTTCTATTGGAGTGTCCTTTAAAATTTTTCCTCTCAGTGAGTATTTTAATTGCTATAAAGTTAAAAGTGTGTAGAATTAAAAATGAATGGATAAACTGATTTTGTCAGAGTTAAAAGAAATAAGTTCATGTGTGAGTCAGTGGTTTATTCTATGTTTTGAGAGATTTAAAATTAAGAATTTGGAGACAACCTAGAGACTTAGGTTATTGCCAGGTAAAGATTCAGGTTTTGCTTTGTTACTGTATTATATTGATTTTTGACATGTGGTGTCCATGCGTGAGAAGGAAAGGAGAAGGAATCTACAGCTCTCAAATGGAAACTGTGGACCATTTATCATCCTGATTAGAATTTTGTCATTAGGTGGGATGTAGACCTGCTTAGAGCAAAGCAACTGTTAAGGTCAGCCCTCACCAACCTGTTTTCAGTCTCTGGGCATTTAGTTCCCATTTTCTCTTTCCCAGAGGTCCCCTAAGCTGAGTCTCAGATTAAGAAGTTTCTTCCCTGTAACTTTTGCCATCTGGAACACACTCTTTGCATTTTCATCCCTCATTCCACATCTCAGCTGGGATCGGTCATGTCTCCCTTATTTTATGTCACTTCTCTTCCTGTGTGTGTTGAATAAAGGCCCACAAGTTGAGCGGTGGGGTCCAGCTTGAATGTGGCCCTGTGATTGGGAAGCAGCCAGTTCCAGCCTTGACCCAGAGCACCTGGGCAAGAGTTGCCTGGATGGTCCGGGGCTTCCCCTTGGTAAACACTCTTCATTCAGTACTTTTGGGAAAAAGAAAAGTCCTAATTCAGAGTACAAAGTTAACATTATGGGAATCTACGAGAGGGCTTTGTAATAAGCATGTGACAACTAAGAGTTCTGGGTGTCCCAAGCATCTCCCGAGTCCCCTGGTTATTTGTACAAGAGGAAGATGTGCTTCCTTTCCCCAGTGCCTGCCCACACACTCCTGCTTCTGTCCTTTGTCACTCAGATTTGCCTCTTAGATTTCCTCTTGTTTTGAACCCACTTTAAGATTTTCCTTGCCAAGGTCATCCTGGGTCTTCTGTTGTCTCTGCCTTGGTCACCCCAGGTTCCTGCATATTTATTAGGTATATTTTTAGTTGTTGCTGGTAAAGACATTCACTTCCTGCCTAGCCACACACATTTCTCCCTCTTCCAGTGGGCCACCCGAGCCTCCATTCCTCCCGAAACAGTTCAGAAGTGTCCTATCTCAGTGCTTTTATCTGTTCTCTTTTTTTCTGAGCTACAAATCAAGGGGTATTGTCCATCCAAATTGCAATTCTGTTTCTCTAGGGTAGCGTTTCTCAAAGTTGAGTGCGAGTGTGAATCACCTGGAGAGGTTGGTGAAAAGCAGGTTCTGAGTCAGTAGGTCTGGTCTGAGCCCCACGGTGTTCCCAGGTGACACAGGGGCTGCTGGTCCCAGGATCATACCAGGAACAGCAAGGGTTTGTTGTCCTTTATCTTCATTCTTTGTGAATAAGGTTTTTCAGGATTGCAATAACAAAGTACCATAACTTGGGTGAATTGAAACAACAGAAAACTAGTGTGTCACAGGTCTAGAGATTAAAAGTCCAAAATTAAGGGCCATGCTCCTTCTGAAACCTGCAGGGGAATCCTTCCTGGCCTCTTCCCAGTTTCTGGAGCATTGTTGGCAACTTCTGGTGTCTCTTGACGTGTAGAGGAATCAATCGAGTCACTTGGCCATCTTCTCCCTGTGTGCTTCATGTTGTCTTCTCTCTATACGTATCTGTTTCTGTGTCCAAAATTTTCCTTTTTATAAAAACACCTCATTTTAACCTGATTATCTCTATATAGACCCTATTTGCAAATGAAGTCATACTCTTAGGTACTGGGGGTTAGGATTTCAACGTGTTTTTCTTTGGGAGCTATTATTCCAAACCATAACAGAGGCTTATTCCCCACCCCCTGTTTTGTTTTTGTTTTTGTTTTTAAACACTTTTATTTATTTATTTGACAGACAGAGATCACAAGTAGGCAGAGAGGCAGGCAGAGAAAGAGGGAGGAGGTAGCAGGCTCCCTACTGAGCAGAGAGCCTGACATGGGGCTCAATCCCAGGACCCTGAGACCATGACCTGAGCTGAAGGCAGAGACTTTAACCCACTGAGCCACCCAGGATCCCAATCCCCATTTGTTTTGTTTGTTTGTTTTTAATAGAAAGGGTAAGACTTTCTTTTTCCCCCTCTCCAGTAATTTTGTTTTCCTTAAATAGAATTTGCTGCTTTGATCATCAACTGGTACATGAGAAATTAAGGATCTTTCATTTAAAATGGGCTAGGAAATATACAGATCTGGAATCACCAAGAAAGAGGTCCCGGAAGAGGACTATAAAAAAAGAAAAAAACTCAGGTGCTCTGTTCTTCCAGGCTGTAATAGTAGAAATAGCATGGGCTTTCAAGCAGGCAAGTTCTGGAATTTGAATCCATACTTGTCACTTACTACATCTGTGATTGGGGGGGTGGGTAGCCTGCTTGCCTTTTTCCTTTTTGAGGCATCTCTTTATTTCATATTTATTTATTTATTATTATATTCAGTTAGCCAGCATATTGTACATTATAAGTTTTCGATGTACTCTTCAACAATTCATTAGTTGCGTATAACACCCAGTGCTCATCGCTTGCTTCTGCTTAACTCCCGTTTCCTCATTTTAAAAATGAGTACAATGATGCCTAGTAAAAAAAGGATGGTCCAGGGGATCGATGAGGCTTCCAAAGCACTTTGCATTGGTAGGCATTGAATATGTGTGATCCGTAGTTCTGTGGTAGAAGTCTCTGTTCTGGATATTACAGCAGAACTGTCGGTGGTACCTGGCCAGGTCACTCCATAGACCTTGCAAGGCCGCGAACTCAGCTGGTAGCAACCTCTGCTTTTCTTTCTTCTTCCCTGAGCAACAACCCCTGCTTCACTCTCTCCTCCTCCTTGAGCTGCAATGGTAGTTCAGAAGAACAAACAGGACAAAGGGACTGCATTTCATTGTTTTTCTGCGTGATTTCCCATCCTGGATCTGAAAAAAGATTACTGTTTCCTCCTATGTGCCCATATGTTCATATAAATCACAATTTTTTATGTTACACTTTAAATAAAATATTTCTCCTAAGTGGATGCCATACAGAGATCTTTTCATCCTTTCGTGGTTGTTTGTGCATAAGGATGTATGCTTGAAATGTGGGTGCTTCTAAAATCAATCTAGCAGATCTCACTC
This sequence comes from Mustela nigripes, assembly GCF_022355385.1. NCBI lineage: Eukaryota > Metazoa > Chordata > Mammalia > Carnivora > Mustelidae > Mustela > Mustela nigripes. The sequence goes on along the minus strand of NC_081558.1, from coordinate 203,591,814 downwards.
TAATGGAGGTCATTCCCTTTGGTGCTTGGATGAAAAATTGACAGTTTTTGTCACGAGTCCAGCATCTGGACACTCATGGCTAGGTCATTTATGTTAAAGATAGGATTTCCAAAGTACAGTTTGAGTGAAAAATGGGAAGAGTTTAGAAGGTTAAGCTACAGTTGCAAATAATCCATTTGTTTTCTAGATCCGAATCTTACATTATAAAAGCAAAAAGACAATTAATGCTTAGGCTAGGATGGGGTTCCAAGTTGAATCTGGAACAAGAATTACTTGCCTCTCATATGCCAACCACATTGGAAGCTTACATACCCAAACAGTAGTGTATGTGGAAATGGAAAACTTTGTCCTCACGTTTCTGTTGATGTTAAGGCAGACATCATTCCTGAACTGGCCTATTATTATAGGTCCATATAAAGTACAGTGAACAAAGAGGATTTTTGGGTGTATGTGAGTGAGCTGAGTATGCAAACAGCACACATACATGTAATGTGCCTACTCATTTATTTCTGTATTATTTTCCAATTGCCAAAGAAAAAAATCCTGTCTTTAAGGAATAATGGTAAAACAATTTTTTAAAGTTTATTTTGATTTTCCACCCAAATAGATAGTAAGAGTGGAGGGGTTTGAAGACGATCAGAAGAAAAGGGCACCCCTGGATGAGGGCGTACTTGAAGTGAAATTCAGTTTCACAAGTAAAAGTAAAAGAGGCTGAAAGGAACTAGTAGGGCATTTCAAGTGCTTGCATCTGGTTTGATTCAAATGGTTTCACATTCATGGAGTTTCAAATAAAAATAAAGTTCATAGCAAGAAGAAATGCTATTTAAACCATGTGAACTGGAGCCAGTGAAAAAATTTATCCTTATAACCACAGTGTGTGAAGTTTTGCTTGGTAAGTAATTTTTCAGAGAAGGTATGCAAAATTAAACCACATACACCTGCATGCTTGGGTTAGTTCTTAGGGTTAAATTAGGTCAGCTTTTCCCATTTAGTGTCTCAGTGTACAGCTTGGTCAATTTTCCTTTCTCTAACAACTATTTATGGAGCTTCTGCTACGTGTGATTTATCGTCCTAGGTGTGTTGGTGCTATAGTGATGGTCTATGCAGCATATGGTACATGCCCTTGAGGAGTTTGCACTTTAGTGGTAAAGACAAAAACATATGGTTTTATGTGGTAGAATGATTTATTGGGTACTATTGAACCTGATAAAAGAAGGGAAAGAAGTAGAATCGGTTGCTTACCTTCCTTTGGCCGGAGAGCTAGAAACACATGGTTCTTCACAGTGACTCTGCCTCCTCCAGAACAAACGGGGATTATTTTGTGCTGGGACAAATGGGGATTATCACAGCTATGAAAACCCTAAATTGATACTTTTCAAGATTTGAGGGAAGACTCTTTTATAGCTAATCACAAAAGCTGCCTGGATCAGACACCCCCCAAACACCCCAAATAACGATTATCTCTGTGTATTAGTCAGGGTTTTACAGAGAACCAGAACCAGTAGGATGGAGAGATGGAGAAAAAGGAAGGGAAGGAGAAAGAGAGAGAGAGAGAGAGAGAGATTGATTGATTGATTGATTGATTTTAAGAAATTGGCTCCCATGATTATGGAGAGTGGGCAACCCAAAATCTGCAGAATAGGTCGGTAGCCTGGAGACCCAGGAGGGAGTTACAGAATTCCTTCTTGCTCAGAGGAGGTCACTCATTTATAGTATTCATGCCTTCAACTAATTAGATGAAGCCCACTCACATTATGGAGAACAATCTGTTTTAATCAAAGTCTACCAGTTTGGAAGGTTAACCTCATCCCCCAAAACACACTCAGAATAATGACGTTTGTTTACAATCTGAGCACCATGGTTCAGCCAAGTTGACACGTAAAATTAACCACACACTGTCTTTGATGGTCTAGAGCACATGTGGGGATATGTTGTTTCAGCAAAGAGCAGACCCCATCACAGGCCTCAACATAATCCTGCCTAGTTTCAAAGAAGAAATATTAGAAAGTTAGGAGTAATATTTGCTGGAGGATGGTACTCACAAAGGTTATGTTACCAGAGACAGTAACAGAGTGGAGCTGCTCTGGTCTCAGAGGAATCTCAGCTTGGTTGGCACCTTTTCCTCTGCTTGCTTGATACTTGGTGCAGGGATCAGTATAGTTAGCCAGTGTCTTTTATGCTAGTGAGCACACGATTGTCTTCCCATTTCTTTCTTTCTTTCTTTCTTTGTTTCTTTCTTTCCTTCTTTCTTTCCTTTCAAGAGCTGGGCTTTTTTATTTTTTTATTTTTTAAAAGATTTTATTTATTTATTTGACAGACAGAGATCACAGGTAGGCAGAGAGGCAGGCAGAGAGAGAGAGGAGGAAGCAGGCTCCCCGCTGAGCAGAGAGCCCAATGCAGGGCTCGATCCCAGGACCCTGGGATCATGATCTGAGCCGAAGACAGAGGCTTTAACCCACTGAGCCACCCAGGCGTCCCTGGGCTTTTTTATTTTTAAAACAACTTTATTATTTGATTATATTCATTGTAGAAAAATATGAGGACACAGAAAAATATAAAGAAAATTAAAATTATTCAGTGTCTCAACCCCAAATACAGTAACAAAAGATTATATATTCACCTCTAGTCTTTTTGTACGTTAATGTAGAACTTTAAAACAAAACTAACAATGCAAAGTGTGTGCACATATCTCTTTCTCATTTCATATTTTAGAGCAGCCATTTCTTTAGGACATTTATTGTGTGAAAACATGATCTTCAGTTGATTGCTTCACAATCCAATTAGAGCTATGCCATAGTTTACGTCCAACTGTTGTATACTCAGATTGTTCGGAAGACTTACTATTTTAACTAATGGTACCTTTCCTTATACACAATTCTTTGTATCTCTGATAATTTTTTAAAGATAAATTCTTAGGAGTAGAGTAACCAGCATAAAGGGTATAATATTTTTAAGCCTCCTGATACAAACTGCCCTTCCAAAAAAACTGTACAAATTTACAGTAACACCAATAAATAGCCCAAGAATTCCCATTCTTCCTCGTATTTCTTTGGGTAACATAGGAAACTGGATGTTACCTCCCACCCTTTATTATTACAAATTTACTGGGGGAGGGGTAAATGGGGTCTTATCTTTTTTTTCCTGAAGCGTCAGATTTTTTCCACATTTACGGTCATTTTCTGAAGCAATCTAAGCCTTCTAGAAGGCATCTCTGATTCATGCATGTCTTCTTGTCTTATCATGTTCTTCCTTAGCAGGCAAGGGCATGAGGGCTACAAGTCTTTTCCATGTTTTTTCCAAGTTAAGCCAAAATTTCTCAAATGACTGGAATTAGGAAGTCTTCTTGTCTCCTAGGCAGCCATGCTAGTTTAATATCTTGGTAATAAAACAGAAAACTGGGTCCTATTCTTCAGGTTATGGAGGGTTTCTGACCATTCCATGGACTCATCTGAGGTATGGTCATGAGGAGTAGACTTTTGGCTTTATTGGCATTTTCTTTCAGGGTCTTTAGGACCCAGCTCACCAAAATCGCTTCCTCATGCTCTTTCCAGCAGTCCTAATCTGTTGCCATGGCAATACTTGCGTAGCAAATCCCAGCCTCTTTAGCGACAGCCACCTCTGGAACTGTGGTTGTGTTGACAACATCTGCCCCCCAGGTGCGGAACATGATGCTTTCTGCCGGGGAACTAAAATGAGGTCCCTTGATTGTGACCATTGTCCCTTTTGAGTGACACCGGAGTCCTAACTTTTTAGCCATCTCTTTGAGGAGCTCTCTCATTTTGGGGCAGAATGGCTATGGGAATATGGCACACTCCTCTGGTACTGGAATGAGTTCCATCATAGAAGGTCTGAGGCCTTCTAGTGATCCTGTCGATTAACTGATCAATAGTGACGATATTGCTGGGCTGAATCTCCTCCCTCAGGAGCTGCAAGCTGGGGTCACTATGACGTGTGTACAGCCCTTGCCCTTCAGAGACCAGATATTCGCCTGGTAGTTGACTTTTGAAGGCATGATAGTATGCTGTCTCCCATGCCTTGCAAGGAGGACACAATGGACATTCCTGATCTTCCCCCAAATTAAGGCATTGGAAGGCTTGCCAAATGGAATATCCATATATTTTTCAGTTCTTCCTTCTAAGATTTCTGGATCATCCAGGCCTGTTCCACCAATTATTTCACTCTTCACTGCTGTGGAGGTGGTACCTGAGGCCATGTCCATGTGGGGTGGTGGCTGCGGCGGTGGATTCGTGGGGCCTAGCCGCAGAGGTGGTTGGAGTGGCAGCGCGGGACTTCCCATTTCTTGATACAAGAAATTTCTCGGTACAAGGAAAGGTGTTGACTTAGTGGTAAACAGTTATGGCTAAAGTTGGAGTCAGGTAGAGAACAAACCCACTACTTGTTAGAATTGATTCAACATATTTTAAGCCTCATAGAGTTGTTCAGTCTCATCTTCCCCCTTCCACCTTCCCAGTAATCCGGTAATTAATCAAAACTTCAAAGGAATATCTGGCCCATAGAGTTGAGGCCTTTTATGGCCACTCAGTTAAAAAAATTTTAATCTCCCTCCTCTTCACTCTACTCTCAGCCCCTTCCAGATGACAGTTTAAGGATATCCTCTTTTTGACTAATTTTCTTCCTTAGAACTTATCCTATGTGATATGCCATAGAGTTCACCATAGATATACACATATATGTATATATACATATATATGTATATACATACACACACATGTATACAAACACACATATATATGTATCTTATTTCTTTCTTTGTTGACTATCCTCATCACTAGTATGTGAACTCCATGAAGTGAGGGATTTTTGTTTGTTTTGTCACTGTCTTATTGGAACTTCACTTACAACAGTACCTACCACATAGTAGGCATTCAAACAGTCACTGTCTTGTAGAACAGTGCCTATCACATAATAGGCATTCAATAAATACTTACTGAATTAATAACTAAATAATTTTCCTGGTTGGAATGAAGCTAGCAAGTTTGGACAGAATTTTTCTAAGGAGGAGATAGTACCTTTTTGGAGGTAGAAAATTTGCCTAGTACCCAAGCTTACCTCCTCAGTATTTGTAAACATTAGGACAAATAAGCCTAACCAGACTTTAAATGAATGCTGGTTACTCTTCCTAATTCAGAATAGAAACTTGGTTCCATCTTAATCTGGATGAGCTCTACATGGGTAGTAAATTTTCTTTGTGGGAGGAAAATCATTGTTTGGTGAGAGAATAAATCAGACTTTTATTTTTTAATTTTTAAAAATATTTTATTTATTTATTTGAAAGAGAGAAAGAGAGAGAGGAAGCATGAGCAGGGAGAGGGACAGAGGGATAAGCAAACTCCCCACTGAGTAGGAAGGCTTGACATGGGGTTTGATCCCAGGGCCCTGAGATCATGACCTGAGCCTAAGTCAGATACTTAACTAACTAAGCCACCCAGGTGCCCCTCTATTAGGTTTTAAAAAACAAAAGTACCTAATTGTTTTCCTTTTCTTTTTTTTTTTTTTTTTCCTTTTGGGTGGATAGATACTTCTCTTTGTGCCAAGAGGAGAAGAGGAGGTGCATATTTTGTAAAAGTCAAAGTCCACCTAAGAGACTGTCATATTTATCCTGAAGGAAAGAGAATGGGGAGGGACAGAGAAGTGGAGGGATCTTTGGGAAGTAGAAGAAAGGGAGAATGCTCAAGAATCGAAAGAAAATAGGGGTAAGTAGAGGTTCCCAGAGAGAGCATGGATACATGTCGTTCTGATTGGTGCTGCACTTGGGTAGCATACCTTAGAGGCTGGATGTCAACCAGTGCCTGGAATCACCACTGGGTAGAAATCACAGACCTTAGTCATCCCCATGATGGACAGATGGTGACAGCCTGCTTTCCCATTTTAGAAATCCAGTTAACACCTGGATTCTGGAGCTGCCTTTACACTAGGGCCTCTAGGACTATTTGGGATTTACTTTATCATCTCTGTGGATTAGGGACTCTGGAGCAGATTAAATTAGCTCTAAAGTTAAAAAATATATTAGGTTTCAAGTTAGAAACAAAATTTTAGTTAAAAATGAGTCTGTAGACTGAGATTCGTAGCTGCCATAGTTATAAAACTAGGTGGAGAAGAGAGTCCTGGAGGGAAAGTGAACAGAAAAAATCCTTAATCTGCATATCAAGGGAGACTGTATTAAGAAATTAGTTTTGGAGTTTGCCTTGATGACTTGGCAAAGTAAGAGCAACTCATTATTAGTCATTCTCTCAGGGTGGAACAATTAGGTCTTTTTCTGCCGCCCCAGCTTATCTCCTGCTGTCCTCTGACTACTTCCAAGCAACAGAAATTTACAGGTCGTGCCTTCACCTATCTCCTCACCCTGTATATCTCTCTTCTTCTGTTATGCCTCCTCAAAGTGTTCATGGTGCCCTGAGTTTATTACTCCAGAGCTCCATATTTAAACCCCAATTACAGTGAATATGTACAATCTTTGAATTTCTAGAAGTAGATATTCTTTTTTCTCTACTTTATTAATACTCCCTCTTGCTTTCCCTTTTCCTTTTCATTTTACCAGTTTAGTATGCCTCTATTTAAAAACAAAATCTCTCTCCAACCTCAACATCAGTTTTCATTAGTCCAAATAATTAGAGCCTTACAGTAGATTTAGGGATACATATTAAATCTTGGCATAGAAATGAGGTAATAAATGTGTATCTATTTAAAAAAATTAAACTATGATATTTTATTACATATCCAAAATTTAAAAACACTAAATAATAGTTTTCAGATCACTACAGAGACACTTTAACAAAAGAAACAACATGAGGTGGTAAGGAGTTCAAATGAAACAGGAGTTTAATGGTCACCACTGTTTTAGAGACAGAACCATATTACTTAAAGCATCAATAGTATACAGTTTTATTTAAAGTCTTGGTGATAGAAAGTTATTGATCACAACTCTTCCAAATTCCCAAGAAACTTTGTCAACTCTCTTGTCCTCTTATCTTCAATCCTTCAGTTTCTTATGGATTGTTATGTAGATCCCTTTACATATGATAAAAGAAGACTTTATCATAAAAATCAAAGATTGTTATTTAATTTTTTTTTTAACTAGGAAAGCTCTACTCATTTTTTTCCAACTAAACTTAAAGAAGGATTCCTGCCAATGGTTCTCAAACTCCTCCAAAAAACTGAAAAGGAGGGAACATCCCCAAACTCATTTTTCAAGGCCAGCATTACCCTGATACCAAAGCCATGTAAAGAAACTGCGAGAAAAGAAAACTACAGTTCAACATTCCTGATGAAGATGCAAAAATTCTCAGCAAAATTCTAGCAAACCAAATTCAACAGTACATTAAAAGAATCATACACCACGATCAAGCAAGATTTTTCCCTATGATGCAAGAATAGTTTAACCCATGGAAATCAATAAACACAATATACCACATTAACAGAATAAATGATGAAAATCATATGATCCTCTTGATTGATGTAGAAAAAGCATTTGAAAAAACTCAACACCATTTCACAACAAAAGCTCTCAACAAACTGTATAGAAAGGACATAACCTCAGTATAATAAAGGCCATAAAAGACAATCTCACAGCTAACACCATATCCAAGCTTGAAAAACAAAGTTTTTCTTTTAAAATCAGGGGCAAGCCAAGGGTGCTCTCCCTCACCACTCTTATTTAACATAATATTGGAAGTCCTAGTCAGAGCAATTAGATAAGAAATTAGATAAGATCCAGCAATTCCACTTCTGGGTTAATATCCAAAAGAGATCAAACCACTATCTTGAAAATATGTATATATGCACATACATTTATTCCATGTTTATGGTCAATTGCCAAGATATAGAAACAGTGTAAGCGTCTATCAGTGGATGCATGTATCAAGAAAATGGCATAGATGTATATGGATTTTTACATATATACATAAAATGGAATATAATTCAGCCATACAAAGAAGAAAATCTTGCCATTTGTGACAGCATAGGTGGAACTCGAGAGCATTATGCTAAATGTAGTAAGTCAAACAAAGAAAAATACTGTATGATCTCATATCTGGAATGTTTAAAAAAAAAAGTATGGATTGTCAGTCTTTTGGCTTTACTTAAGATTTGACAAATGTCTACTAATGGTTACAATAACAAGAGTGTTGGGTTCAACTTCTTGTCCTTCCATTTTCTTAGATTCTTGAGCCCTAATTTCTCTCAGTAACGCTTCAAATATTATTTAGATATATTTTTATATCTATCTATATGTCTAATATTTTATGCATCTTTTTTAGTTGTTTTCAGTGGAATGGTTTTTAGTGTAATATAAACTAGGAAAATTGCCAAATGGTAGATTAAGTCAGAAAATTCCTGTGTTAAATGCTGTACACTTAAGGACATTAAATCATAAGCTAAAATTTTAAATATTGTGATACTATTGGAAAAGCAATTTTAGTCTTAGAAATAACTATCTAATTCACAGTGATGAATTCTTTTAATGGAGTAGTAGGGCAGAGATGGGTGTTAGTATCTATTTCAGATGCGGTCTTACACTTTCCAGTACCAGAGCAAAGCAGAGAGATAAAATAATTTTTTTTAGGAAATTTACAGCAAAAATTTAAAAGGTCTTTGTAATTTATTTCTTCCCACAATAATGTATAGTTTTTGCTCAAACTTTAACACATAGCACACTATGATCTTTACTATTCATGCATAGTCAAGAAAAAATATACAGAGTTGATTTGAATCCTCCAAAAATGATCCAAGAACATATAATTCATTTTATTTTTCCATGCTATGTTTCAGTTAATTTTTTTTTATTTGGATACAATGCTAAAAGTTTGAACATTCTATTGTGTACGACCAGCACACCATATGGTAGGGGTAATCAAGATAATTTAAAATGGTAGGCATTCTGGGAACACAATATTGGAAAAGTAAAAAGGTCAGTGAGAACACATTTTGGAAGGTGAAGATTTAAAATCTCACTCTCCTTGAATCATATCTCTTCCTTAATTCAAGACAGTTTCCTTTTCCTGAAAATGTCCTCAGTCAACTAGCAGAAGCTTTTATAGAATATTCTTTTGCTGTAAAATAGTGCCTTAAATTAGCAGAGGTGACAGGAGGACAGGCAAAGGAATGGGCAAAGCATGCCTTATTTATCTGCTTAATTATGAGATTAATTTTTTTCTAGAATATCCATGAATACTGGATTGAATTGCTCTGAGATATGGAGGACAGAGCACAAAAGATTGTCCATGACTACTGAAATGGTCCAATAATTAGATACCATTTTTAGCTCTAAAAGTTTGAATTTATTTTTATTTTACTTTTACCCTAAGATTAGAAAGAAGCCAATCTTCTAATTTCACATATTGGAAGAATTAGTCTTCAGAATTCTAAAAAAGACTAAATAGCGTTGGATGATTAGTGCCCTACATTGCTGACCTACTTTATTTTTTCTGTTTAGTTCCTTTATAATTATGAACTATTAGAGCTGCCTGTAACTTCAAAAGGCAATGTTTATGATTCTGTAGAATGGAATTTTAACTTCACATGGATATGTGGTCATAAGATTGTATTATTTTTCAACAAATATTTCCTATTTTGGTGGAAAGTTTCATATAGTCCACTTTTGTTGAGAAATTGTAAATAATTGGTTTAGAAAATAGTCTGTTGAAAAATAATTTTATTTTGTGGAGGATCACGGGTTACTTTTTCATGGTCCCTTACTCTTTCACAAGATGACCATAAAATACCTCTTCAGCCTTGTTTCCTGACACTCTTCTCATCACTTCTGAGCTACAGCCACGGACCTTCCAGCTAGCATGTGAATATGCTGTGTTTGCTTACTTGGCACTGACTTTGCACTTGTAGCTTCCCTGATGTGAATATTCATTCCCCCTTACCTTCATGCTCAAGACTAAGTTCAAAGGGTATCTTTCTGAGAACTCCAAGTTTTTATGTAAAAAGTCATTCCTAGTCTCTCATGGTTCATCTCCCCCTCCAATTTCCCTCAACTCCCTTCTCTCCATCTCCCCATGTCCTCCATGTTATTTGTTATGCTCCGCAAATAAGTGAAACCATATGATTTGAAGGGGTGGGGGGTAGGAGGGTGAGTGAGCCTGGTGGTGGGTATGGTGGAGTAGACATATTGCATGCAGCACTGGGTATGGTGCATAAACAATGAATTCTGTTACACTGAAAAGAAATAAAAAAAAAAAAAGAAATAGAAATATAAGCAAAAAAAAATGTCATTCTTATATTGTGGCAATTAAGACATACTGTGTTACAATTATTTGCCAATGGTGTTTATTTCTCCCTGCCGAGTTTGAATTCATGAGGGCAAGATAGTATTGTGTTATTATTCTTTAAATTACTAATATTTAATGTGGTGCTAGACCTGAGTAAATAATTAATAAATATTTACTGAATAAAAAAGCATGAATCTAAACTAAAATTCCAAAGCCAGCATTTCTTTCAACAGAACACACCTTTAAATTTAGGTTTTTTTCTTCTTGTTATTGCTTAACTAAACACTATACTGGAAGAACAAAAGTATATTTTTGTGTGTGTATAATGCGTGTGTCTCTGAAATACCAGATGCTTGATATTCTATTATTTCTAAAGATACACAGATTTTATTAGTATAGTATATTCTTTTGAAAGAATTTCCATATGGTTGTGCCTAGATTGACTGATCTTTCCTACCTTTAGATGTTTTTAGAATATGTATAATGGGGTGCCTGGGTGGCTCAGTGGGTTAAGCCGCTGCCTTCAGCTCAGGTCATGATCTCGGGGTCCTGGGATCGAGTCCCACATCGGGTTCTCTGCTCAGCAGGGAGCCTGCTTCCCTCTCTCTCTCTCTCTCTCTGCCTGCCTCTCTGCCTCTCTGTCTACTTGTGATCTCTCTCTGTGAAATAAATAAATAAAATATTTTTTTAAAAAAAGAATATGTATAATGAGTGATGGCAAAAATATATTTACTGGTTCAGTTTTAACAGACTATCACACCAGCTCACTTGGGATAGAGCCCTTTGGGGCACCAGGAGATGGTAAGACATCAAATATCTTTTTGATGGGATATTTAAAAAAATTTTTTTATTATGTTATGTTAGTCACCATATAGTACGTCATTAGTTTTTGATGTAGAGTTCCAAGATTCATTGTTTAATGGGATATTCTTTCTCTCTGGCATCTTAATGCCATTATTTATCAGGAAAGAAGGAATTGACTGTCTTTTCTCAGCATGAGGAAAGAATTTACATTTCTTTAAAGTGAGAACCAACTTTTAGTCAAAAGATTACATTTGGAGATTATCATCATTTTGTTTAGTTAAAGTAGAAACTAACACAGTATTCAGAACAAGACTGTATTCTCATAATCATATCCAGTACTCAGTCAGAGGAATTTGAATATAGTATGAAATTACCCAGATCAAGAAATAAATATGCTAGTAAAGAAATCGCCTTCATTGGAAAATAATGGTATGTTTAAGGAGAAAATGATCTGAGGTTACTTAGGAATTTTCTTATGAAATAAATATTGTCTGCTTACTTATATTTATTTAGTACTCCTGTGCACAGGGCGTTGGTTACCTATTTATTAATTCTGGATGCTACTCAAGTGCAACCTATAGCCAGATTTTTCAAGTTTGATGGTGTTCTTCAGAATCATTAATATTTCTTTTATGTTATCCAGTATTTCAGGTAATCATGCATATCCAATGCACAGAGCAGCAAATCCATTAAGGGTCTATAGACTTCCAACTGTGTTTGCTACTACGAGAACATTCAGTTCCTAGAATTTAAAAACATATCTCTAAGCAGCTCATAAATTTTGGCTTCAGGTTTAACCTGATGTCAGATGCCAGAGTCAATAACCCCCTAAGTTGGTGTGATCTCAATTCCATATGGTCCTATGGATTTGCTTGATTTTAAAGTGCAAATGTGCTACATAGATGATGATGTGAGTCATTCATTCTTATGCAGTAGCAAGTGATCTTCAGTTCAGATATATAAAGAGATATTCATTACTAAAGTTTGAAGGTTATTTTCTTTAAAACACTTGGAAATACTGGAATTAGTCAAGCTAGTGGATCTCAATATTGAGAGTGCATAGTATTCGTCAGAAGGGGGTGGTTGAGATGACCTGCAGGGACCCCACCATGAGATCATCTGGTTTAATGCCCTGAGTTGTGGATGTAGATCCTGGTGATTATGATCTAGGTGGTCCAAAGGTCATACTTTGGGAAACACTTCCTTGAGATTTATAGCTCCTCATCTTTTGTATGAAGTTTGTGAAACAGCTTCAGAACCACAAGGCGCTGGTAAAGAGATTCTTCTGATGGGGGAGACATTCAGGAGAAGGCTATGAGGACTGAGGAGCAGAGTACTTAGAAGGAAGCTGGAGGACCTAAAATATTTTATTTACTTTAAAAAAATCTTATAACATATCTGTGTTCCTAATTCATAATGAGGAACCATTTGGGATTATAATCATGTTCTAGTGAAAAATGACTGCCGAAATAATTAAGGGCATTGGCTTTACATCGATGAGGTGTGGGTATCTTTTGTCTTTGGTGATACTGAAGTGAGGTGCCACTCAATGCACCAATCAAGCCTGTATCCCTGGATCAGACTCTCTATTCTTTTCCCTGGTGTGTCTCACAGGGGAGGACAAACATGCAAAGATGAAGACTGTATATGACTGGGGTCAGATTATAAAAGGAAACTCCATAAGAAGCATTATACTTTTGCTCCATAGGAAAGAGGATGGAGCTGAGTTCTGCTTCACAGTATCAATTGAAGCTAGAAATCTTGTGGGAGACCTACATAGTCAGGCATCAGTGTAGGGGAGTGGTTGCAAACATACATCTTGCTAACATATTCCAGGAGGAGGGCACCAGCCACGTGTGAGCTTAACACACCTTGAAGCTAAGGAGTGGAGGACAGAGATGAGTCAAAATGAACACTCAGAGTTGTCATTCATTGTGTGTAACTCAATTAGCTACTATTTTCTGTTTGTTCATGCATTTGCTTATATGTGCATTCATTCTCTCCTTTATTGATTCTACTAACATTTCTCATGGGTTATATGTGCCAGGCACTGTACTAAATAATGCAAATAATAACTGTGGAATTTAGTCTAGTGAGAGAAACAGATTAAGATCAGTCATGACAGTACTGGATGGTAGGTCCTGCACTAGAGAAAGACGTGATGTTATGGGAGCACAAAGGAAGGGGACTTTGCTCAGACTTGAGGGAGTTCAGGAAGGCTTTCCAGTGGCAGGAGAATCTGAGCCCCAGAGGAAGAGTATTATTGGTCAAGGAGTTGAAATAATAGTGTTGCAGACAAAGGAAATAACTGTGAGAGTCACGAATTGAGAGTGATCATTCTGTGACCAAGAAACCCCAAAACCAATATGTGCATAGAACAACTTGAAACCTGAGTGCATATGTAGCATGGGGTGGACCTCTGTGAGCTTGGAGAAAATGAAACTCTTCGGAGCTAGGGAATTTAAAGATGAATAAGGCAGACCACTGCCTTCTGTAATTTTATATCTGGGGATTGTGTTTCTGTTCCTTTTCTATAAATTTATAGATAATTTGGGAACTATATGGCCCCAATTCAGTAGATTCTATCAATTTAGATCCCAATACAAGCAAATCAAACTATATATTTTATTGAAATTGTTATTATGTAATTAAACTTAAGCTAAAAATATCAAAATGATGAAGTTTTATTTAATGGGAAGCATATAGCAAACCTGGGCACTGACGATGTGCTAAACAGTGTTCTGAATGAGTTGAAAATACTTATAATCTTTACAGGCAACATTGTGTAGAGATACTATTTTCTTAATATAGGTGAGGAAACAGAAGCATTGACAGGTTAAGAAACTTGCCCAAGTTTCATCAGAACTATTCACAGCAGGAGGAGTTTAACTCCAGAATCTATCTTCTCTACTCATATTATATAGGCTCTCTGATTTCAGAAGTGGCCATGTGGAAAAGTAGAGTGACAGTTTTTCTCTAATGGGTGAGTAGCATGCTTAGGATTCCAGATGGCTGGTTTCAGGTCAGAAATAGAGAAGTTTCTATCTTTACCAAAGAAAATGTGTGCAGAGGAGACACCTTTTATATGACTCATGAAGATCACTCCAAACTCTTGTAGCCTCACTTATTGGCACAGACACCATCCCAATGCACTTGGCTTTTGCCAGCTTTGCACAGATGAGACCTGACAGCATCTCTCCTTGGGTCTGCATGGACACCTCTTGCTTCCTGCTTCAAGGATTCCTGGTTGTTGCTGTGGGAACCTGCTGGGCTCTCACACATGTGCAACCTGGACATTCAGGAGAGCTAATGTCTGTAGCATCATCTTGAACCAACAAGGAGCAAGAAACCAGAGATCAGTGTTTTCTTCTAGCTCTAAGATGCATTTCATAGTGCTCATCGGCTGTCCTGTTGGTTTGAACTCTGTTTTAGCAGTTGCCTATTGCAATGAGGCAGCCTTAAGACTGGCTTTCTCCCTTATTCCCAGGTTGATATTTTCAGGACTTTCCTTCAGTTCTGTGAAATCACATTTGCATATAAACCCCTGGCATGTAGACCTGTGTCTCATACTCAGCTCTGGAGGAACACAGGCTGAGACAATGAATTAGGACACTGGTCCAAATGTCAGAGGACCTTGGCAATTCATTATTGAATAAATGGAAGTCTATGGCATTGACATTTCTATTCCTCAAGGGATAAGCTTCTTTTTAGGTTATTTAGTTATTTTTTAAAAAGATTTTATTTATATATTTGAGAGAGGGAGAGAGAAAGAGAGAGAATGAGCAGGGGGGAGAAGCAGAGGAAGAAGGAGAAAAAGACTCCCCACCAACTAAGGAGCTAGATGTGATCCTCAGTCCCAGGACCCTGGGATCATGATCTGTGCCAAAGGCAGACAGACACTTAGTTGACTAAGTCATTCAGGCACCCTCTTTTTAGGTTAAAAAAAAAAATGGAAAGAGTATAAAAGTCTCTACTCTGAGCTGCTCCTTAAGCAAAAGTCCATAAGAATTTCCTCTGAGGTGCAGACAGGAAACCCTCGGAATAAAGAGCCCATTATGATAAAGTCAGACAAGCTGCATTCATCTTCTGGTTCCATCACAAAGTAGTTATAAGATTTGAGAAAGGTAATATCTTCATAGTTTGTTAACTCCCTTTTCGGGCTGGAACACTGGTATGTGGATGATTGTCACTATTTATCTACATAATATTTCCCATGGTTGTGTTTATAACACTCTTACTGAAGTTTGGAATAAATTATTTGGTTAGCCACATAAAGAACATCTAGAAGTGTGATGTTGGTGAGAGTTTTACTCTTCTTACAAACTAACAAATTAGCTTGCGACTCATTTCTATGTGCTGGTGGAAGAGACAAGATCCTTGGGTCAGAGATTTAGGGCGGTTTATTGCTCACAGCAGTAGCAGTAGCTGGAATGTCAGCATTGTGGTGTTGGTTCTTCAGGCCTAACTCCATGACCAGGTGGTATGTATACTTATGTAGTGGGTGTAGTGGGCTGCGTTATAGTCAATGGACTCTGAACTTAGAGGACTCAAATCTTTTATAATGGGAAGGTGCCTGCCCTTTGCTCTGGAGGAGTTATCTTTACTAATCTGGACAATAAGCAAACGTGCTCTTTTTACTTTGGAGGGAAACATAATCTCCATCTTTTAAGGCTATAAGCAGACCTACACTTGGCTCCAGAGACAGATACTATTTCTATCTTCCCAAGTTTCCCACTGCACAAATGTCCTTGAAAACAAAATCTGGATGAAGGACAGGGCATGTAGAAGTTTTAAGAGAGCCATGGAATATTGTCTCCCAGTAGCTTTCCCAAAGCATTGTTTGGGGAGTATGTGTGGTTAGCGCTTGCCATGGGACATATGCCTGTTGCCTGGGACAGGGGAGTTTGATTGCCACAAAGTAGATTCATACTGATGCTCTCCTTGCACAGGTTAGAATATTTTCTTATCTCATTCACAGAAAACCCAAGTTGCACAGTCTATTGTCAGGAAATGCTACATATCTATGTATGAATATTTATAGTAACCAGATATATAGAGTTCAGTATAGATGTATAGATATATAACTGAACTTTTCTGATCTCACTATAAATGTATGGTTTGTTTTATTATTGTTGTTTCTATTTTAAATAGCATTTCCCTGTATTACATTTTATTTGTGGTAGTTTTTGGACTTCTTATGGTCTTCAGAAAGAAAGATACATGCCAAGTTTATATAGTAATGATTCTGCAAGTCTTTCACCAAAGGGAAATGTAAATATTACTTGGATAATATACCCTAGGAAAAAAAGGAATATGCAGACATCTCAAGAATAAGGGGACATAGGATCTGATCTTATTTGATACTTAGGGATTAACATAACCATATTGCACTGTTTTGAGGGTACAAGTAATAAATGGAATCTTGGCTCTGGTGAGAATCATAGTGGGTGGGCTGTTCCCTCAGATTCATACAGTGGTCACTTCCCTGGTTCCTCAAATGTGTAACTGGAGTGGTTATATTGCATTAGTTAAGCGATATCAGCCTGGAGGCAAGATAGGATAGATTTTTGGTGCAACTGATAGATCAAATTGGTGTTGATATCTGCTGAGATGGTGTGCCATCCCCCGAATATGTTAAATAACCTAAATCAATGACTGTAATATGATGTTGTTTTTCCAGTAGGTAGAATAAAAGGGCCTAGGAATCAGGGAATGGAGAGTCCCAGTGTGCCCTCACTCCTGTGACCCACTTGAATGAATTTTAGCTGCCTTTCCCTTCAGTTTTAGACTCTAGGGGTTTGGACGTCCTTGTTCTCAGAAAGGTAGTGCTTTCACAGGGGACATAATGAAAATCATCTTGAACTTTAAACTATTTCCACTGCCTGGTCATTTTGGGTTTGTAATGTCAACAGAGAAGCAGGCAAGGGTAGTTCTCCTTGATTATCAAGGGAAAGAAGGGTTGCCATTTCGCCGGGGGGGGGGCAGTTGGGTACTGCTGATCCATTAGTGTGTTTCTTGGGAGGTCCTTGCCTGCCTGTGGTGGGTGGTAATAGGCAAGTGCAGCAGCTGTGACCCAAGAATTTTGTGATGGCAGGGGCTTAGATCCCTCTGATAAGAGAGCCTGGGCTGTCACAATGGGTAAGCAAACCAGACCAGCAGCTGTGCAAGCTGAAGGTGTGGAAAATATAAAACCGAAGTCTATTAGAGCCTTGAGACTAGCTAGAGTAGAGAGAGCTTTGCTGAGAGGGCTGTAGTTCAGCTTACCAACCTTCTTTTTATGGGTTTCATTGGCAAATGAGGTCAATTAGAATCCTAAAGAAGATGTTCTCAGATGGGAAAACTTATTATTAGAAGGAAGTAGATTTAAACATCTTAAATTAGGGTGGACAGAAGTGGATACTATTATATGCCATCCAGGTGACTTTTTCAGAGCTAACATGTAACTTCTTCAACACCAAACACGTTGACTGTTCATGGCTCTGAGCTTTGTCCCAATCTGGGAATTAGGAAGGACAATTCCCTTGGTGGAAAGAAGGACATTCCTTCACTCAAGGTTATGTTCCCATGCTTGGGGGAACTCAGCACCTAATACCTGATCATCTGGGAGTTCAAAGGTCTGTCTCCCTTGTCACAGCTTGGGACATGTCTGAAGAGCCATCCTAGAGTTAGATCCTTCCATGCTCTCCATGGGATAGACTGAGGTTTGGTGTCACTAAGCCACAGTCCAACTTTTCCCTCTGTAAGATCCTCCTTCCATCACTCGATTACATGTGTTATTCTTGAGAGGATATACCGATAAATCTCCTGTACACAAGTCTTAGTGACTAGATCCAAGAAATCAGAATGAAGACCACCTGCACATCTATACCAGATAGTTTTGGGCAATATAAATTAATAACAGCATGCCACCTTTGGTTTTGTATTTACCGAGTTTGGACTGAGGGGGAGAGATCAGAAGTGAGTGAGAATACAGATATTACAGAACTTGGTAGCTTTTTATGGTAGATGATCCAATAAAGAGAAGGCAAAGTGCATCTTCTCTCTTGGTAACGATTATAAAAGAAGAAACATAAGAGGACACCCTCCCTTTTCTGAAGCTCTGATGTCTGCAGAAACCTGGAAGAGAAAGGCTGCCCTGACTTGGGTGTGGACAACTTTTCTTCAGCATATGAAAGGCAAAACTGGGTCTGAAGAGAAAGAGTGAGCGTCTCTCTCTCCGTCCCCTTGCTGCTGAATTTCATGCTGGGCTGACTCACCCAGCACTGGGAAGCTAATGAGCTGTGTTCTCATTCTGACTCAGTGTGGGCCACACACTTTTCAGGCTACTTTTGTATGACAGTGATGAGGGAGAGAGTGTGTGTGTTATTAGCAATCACCTGTTTTATGTTCTTGCAAATTAAGGAAATGTTGGATAAAAACCCTCTTTTCATTCATTTCCAGACAATTTCAAATTGAAGCATATTTGTGCCATCATGAAGAGCAGACAAGAAATCCTGATCCTCGACTGTATTTATTTATTATTAGATATTCTTTCACTATGGCAATGTAGTGGAGTGGCCAGCCACCCGGGACTGCTCATTTTCCCCTTGCTTCCAGGAAGCAGCACAATGATGGTTAACAGACATGGCTGGAGAAAGCTTTCTTTTAAAAATTCCTGTGACTGCATTGGATTGTTTGCCAACTATATACCTATGTAGAACTAAAAATGTGAGAAGCATGTATTTTTCCAGGCACATTTAATTGCATCAACATGGAGTTCATATTGGCTTTTGCGGCAATAGTTAATGAGCCATATGTGGAAGAATCCAGATGTTTAGATGATATGCTCCTCCAATCTATTATACAAATGTCCGCTTATGACAATGTCTTGCATTGTGTGGAAAGGAGAATGGCATTACCAATAAGAAAATACAACTGAAGGTTAATTACACTGCTGCTATTTGCAAATGTGGGGGAGATTTACCTGCTGAAAGTATTCCTTTCAATATGAAGTGGTGGGGTTGGGGGAAAGGATTCATGGCTTGTGTTTTCATGGAACTCTTCTAACTGCTGTTACATGAACATGTGTCTGTTTCATTTACTCCCAATTACTGTCACATTCATACACATGTGCGTGCACACACACACACACACACACACACACACACACCACTAAAATGTGGAAGAGCACAATGAATGCTTTAACAGAGATGTAAAGTGCTCAGGGGGACACAGAGGGCTTGACAATTCATTCCCTCAGGGACAGAGCAGGGACAGCTTCCTGGGGGGGGGGTTCCTGGTGTTAGAAATTAAAAGGGGTTTGACAGTCGCAGATTGGGAAGAAGGTAATTACAAGTGGACAGAATTTGATGAGCCAAAAACAGGTAATGAAGAAAAGGCAAAGTGTTTTAAACATTTGGTGTATTCCTTTCAATTGGTAAATAGCTAGGTTCTTCTTTTTGGGACAGCAGGGATGGGACATTTTAACACATTAAGTTGAAATCATATAAGGATATCAAGCTGTAAAGTTTAGTGTCTGTTAGTGGGAAGTCACTGTTATATTTTCTCTAAAAATAAACCACACACATCTCCCTCCCAAAACCTGCACCTGGTTTGACATATATTCTGAGAAACAGATGAAAGAGTCAGGTCCACAGGCATGATCATATGATATCATGAGCATATGGATCTCTGAGGGGTAAGGAGAGATAGTAAAGCTTAGCAATGGTTGTATTAGGGAAGGCCATAGAAAAGACACGGTTCTCCGATTACAAGCAAAAATCAGCAAAAGCAGTATTGACTATGTTCTTGGAATCGTTTCTGTTTTAGGAGAAAATAAGATGGAGTGGATTTATGGATGCGTCCTATGGGTCTTCTTTCTGCTACAACCTCAGTAGCTGTTTGAATTTGCTTCCCTCTGTCTTTGCCATTGTATTCATTCTTGGGACTCCAACAGTCACCTAGTCATGTAAACTTTCTGGAATTCATTTAAATTTAAGTTTTTGGGCATCTTTCACTTCAAGACTCCAATCCCCCTTTTTGAACCACCTGCTGACCTCTCACACTCCGAAGGGGGGATCTTAGCTCCTCATCTCACTGTGTACCCTTTCCCCATGCTTGCTTCTCCTGCCCCACTTTCTTCATCCTGTTAACATATCTCTCACTGCCAGTTGTTTGCTACTGGTTCTCTGTGGTCAAAGTTTTGGCCTCACGTTCAACTCCTCTCTCCTTGAACTTTAAAGTTTAGTTGGCTGTATTAGTCTTTTTCAGTTCTGTCATTGAAGTCACTTACGAATCATCCTTTCTTTTCAATTCTCAGTGTTAATGATTTAGTCTGGAGCTTCGATTTCTCCTGGTATGTGCTGGTAGTAACCTCCTTAATTGCTTCTTAGTGCATTTGCTCACTTCTTGTACCTGTATACTCTCTAAAACACAAATCTGATATGATAGTGATGATGATGATGGTGATGATGATGGTGATGATGATGATGATAACAATAGCTAAATGGAGGGAAGCTATAACTTACTACATGGTTGGCTTGTTATGAACATTGAACAAAATAATGTTAGTAAAGAATTTAGTATAGTGCCTGGAAAGTGATACATCCTGAAAAAATACTAACTGCTGTGTCTTTCCTCACCTTAGAAACACTGTATGTGTACAATCAAGTTCTCAAACTTACCTGATTCTCTCATTTCAGGGACCTCTCACATGGTCCAGAACATTCCATCTGTCCCCCCCCCCCAACTCCTTAATAACCATCTCCTATTCATTCTTCAGTCTCTGCTCAAAATTCCATTTTCATCTGAGTCTTCCTTGAGTACCCAGACCTGTTTAAAATACTTTGCAGCGTGCTCTTACAGAATTTTGTATTTCCAGTCTTGCACTTATGGTGCAGTGGAATAGAGTCTTTACACCAAAATGCAGGTGGACAAACCATATGAGGCCCTACTTGTGAGAAATTCTAATATGCTTTTAATGGTACTTCGATTTTTTTCTATGTAATTTTTTTGATTGTCATTTGATTTCTTCCGTGTTTCCTGTTCTTCCATGCAAGAGCCATCTGCCCCCATGGTCCTTTCTTGCTGACTTAACACTGTTCTGTCTCTTACATGCTTTGCAGACAGACCCCTCTGAGCTTCTGCCACATGTTAGAGTAGACCCCACTTCAGTCTCAGCAGTTCTAGTTAATTTCCTGCCTTGGGAAATCTCTGCACGGCACACAATGACTTCTGAGACACTGTCCTGCAACACAGAAGCAGTAGGAAGCTGTGGAGTGTTATCTTAGGCCTTTATTTTGCTTAACCATACTTGCAATAATCTGCAAAGGTTTATAAACTGACTGGACTCCAGGGAAGGAAAGGATGTGGGATTAGAGGAGTTCATCTAGGGGAAAACCAATTGAAATGGATATTTGAAAACTATCTCTTTCAATCCATAGGAGGGTGGGAAGGAGAAGAAGTCAAATGAGGTCTCATTTGGGGTTTTAAAAAGGACACATCAAACAAGGCCTCTCTCCCAGCCTATGGTAGCAACCATGTTTCATCAAAAAGAAGGTCTGTGATCACACTCTTGATCCCTTTTCTGCTCAGAGCATTTCCCAATACCTCCTCTTCTTTTTACCTCAATTTTTTCTTATGTATTTTTCTATCATTGCACCTGTATCATTTTTTGCACTTCTAAATGTCTGTTTCCTCCTCCTAAACCAGTAGCTCTCAACTGGAAGTGATTCTACCCCCCAAAGGACATGAGGCAGTGCCCTGAGACAATTTTATTGTCACAAACCTGGATGGTAGTGGGTGGGTTGGCTACTACTGGCATCTAGTGGGTAGATAGAGGCCAGGGTTGTTATGAAACACCCTACCATGTGCAGGAAAGTTCCCTACAACTGTGATCTGGCCCAATGTCAGTAGGTCTGAGGTTCTAGACTGTAAACTCCTTGAGGTAGGGATTATGTCTAATCTCTTCATCTCTAGTACCTCGTGTATTGTCTGGTACTTAATATAACTTAAAAGCTGCTTATTTAATGAGTAAATAAATGTATGAAGGGCAAGAATGAATGAACTATTTTTGGATCCTCTCCAAATTTCAATTGGTTTCTCTTGTTATGGTTAGTATAAAGTTAAAATTGGTAGTTGAGTAGAATACTTATCATGCCTAATCTCTTTAGGGATATAGATACTGGGAAAACTCTTAAAATTCATGTATCTTATAAAGGAGAGGAGGGAAATAGAATGGCAAGATACTTGTAATCAGCAAGCCCTAGCCCATCCCCTCCAACAAATAGAAGGTGTCAGCCTAGGAAAGATTTTCTTGGCTGTATTGGATAAACAAAGTATGCTACTGGATACTCCAGTAATTAAAAATTTTACTATAGATTATTCTATGGGGGCATAACATATGCTTTCAATCATGAGAATCGGTAGTGAAATAATGGTCCACATGGCACGTGTGTGCCACTGAATGGTTGGATTGTGTGAAGAGTATCTCCCAAAACAAACTCTGAATGAAATAATTAGTGCAGAATGGTGGTTGGGTCAGTGGCAGAGCTGTGATAAGCAGTATGTAATTCATGCAGCGATTCTGGGTTTGTGTTATTCTCAGATGGTATTATCAGTCATTTATATCACCACGGTCACAGCTCATGTCTACATGTCCACATTGCCCGCTCTTAATTAATTTGATGAATTTTCTTCATCGTGCTTCTTTCTGGCAGTTGCAGATATTTTAAAAAATATTTGACATTCCAGTTGATTCTTTGTCAAATTGACCTGAGTGAAGAAAAGAAAAAAAATATTTAAGGGATTTGGAATTATGTGACATTATTAGGAAGTTTTCTGACTTCTCAAGTGGTGCTTCATATGAAAGAATAAACTTGGTTATGAGAGGTTTATTCTTAAGTGAGGATTACTATTTTAAGAGTAAGTTTTCTACTGATATATGGTAGATAATTCAGGACATATTTTTAGATTATTGCTAATACATGTTTTAAAACTTGGAGGTAGAATGAAGAAGTGTCCAAGTACTTATTTTATAATATCCCTAGAAATTAATAACCACCATTTCCTTTTCACAAGAGAACAATATTTTCTGAGAAAAAATAATTTTGTGCATGAAGGCTTCTATCAGACCAGCAGCAGAGAGAAAAAGGAAGCACCCAAGAATGGGAGGGAATCCCAGCCAATTGTTGCCAACCCCTCTAAGATTTCTGATCCTCAAACAACTCCAGAGAGGTCTCCTAGGGAAGATATGTATCCTTAATTTAAAGGATAAGGAAAATTAATCATAGAGAGTCTGATTCACTTGCCTCAAACCATGTAAGTAGCACCTTGAAAAATTCAAACACAAATGCCCATATATGGAAAAATTTCCTCTACCAACCTCTTGCCTTCTCATAAGCAAATAGAGAGGCTGGTGGTTTCTAACGAGGTTGCAAATTAGCGTCACTCGAGGAACTATTAAAGAACACTGATGCTCTATAGTCCGATGTCTGATATAATTGGATTGCGGATAGAGACACAAAATCAGTTTTATTTCATACTCCCTGGGTGATTTTAAATTGTTACAAATGTTGGGAATTGCTGGCCAAGACCCTAATCCTCCTGCAATGGGGTTTACTTTTTTTATCTGAGCAAGTTTATTTATTTTGGACTCTTCCATGGTACTTTTACATGAAATTTACAAAGAATTAAGTGTTCTATAATTTGACTGACACAGGAAAACTTTATTATTTTCCATTATAAGGCAGGGTGTTTTTTATTCACCCAGCTCTGTTAAGTGGGGTTTATAATTTAAGCTTGTAGAGTAATCAAAAGGTTAGCAGTGTGAAGGGTAGGACATTTTTTCAATTTACTATATCATATCTTTGGAATCAGTTACCAGTGGCCTGGCTCATCACTGGAGAATTCTTGAGGCAAATGCAAAACCACACACAGCTGATGAGGGCCAGTTAGTCCTGGCCCTAGGCCATGGAAACCCTTAGGTCAGAGGTGACTCTGGAGTTTATTGCATTCACTTGAAAAGTGCATTTCTTATACTGGAATGCCCTTGTGTTTTTCCCTCTAGGCTAAAGTGTTTGAAAGCTACAGTATGATGTTTCCCATTTTGAAGTGTAGATCCAATCAAAATATGTTCATCTATGAGGAATGACGGTCTCGTGACTATGTCTTCCTGAACATGGAATCTCCATGTTCTTCATGGTCTTCTTTATTTTCTAAGCCTCTACTCCCACCCTGTCTCTCTCTCTCTCTCTCTTTTTTTTTTTTTCCTCTGCATAGTTTTTTCTCTCTCTCTACCTACGCCTTAGGCCTGCTAGGGATTTGTGTTGTCACCTGTGAGTTTCAGTCACCTACAGTGTGGTTTGCAGGACTGAAGAGCTCAGTTATCCCTGAACTGAGACACTAAATTTTTTGTTTCACAGTTAATAGTCTACACATTAAGGGAGATATACATCTGAGATTGAGATTTTAGAAACAAACTGTGTAAAACTGCAGTTTAAGAAAGGGTAAAATTATCCCTCAAAGAATGTGTTATAAATTAATCTTTGAAAGAAACCCAACTTAATGTGTCCATCTTTTAAAGAGAAACCCTAAACTAAACGTGTCTATTAAATACTGAAAATGTATTAGCCAGGGGATATGTAACAAAATGAAATAAGGCAAGTCTAACCTATGCATTTATTGAAAATGGAAATGTTAACATTTCCAAGAGCTTAATTTTTCTAATAAAAGATAATATAGTTCTTTAGTATGAAAACTGACATATTACAATAAGTCAACTAATTTGAATTACAAAGTTCTTTGCATATATTATTCCATTTAAATCCACAGCCAATTTATTGACCTTATTTTGCCTTGAGATCTTTGAGATCTGTTGTAAAGGTTGGAGGAATTGAGCTATGAACTTCAGGCTTCTGTTCAGTCCTTCCTATAGTATAAGGTACCTGATGATGGCAATAATTCAGACACTGGAGTGGCAGGGAGCTGCTGCCAAGTTCACTTCATAGCTGTCCCTGTCACCATGCTGCCCTGCTCACAAGTGTGGTCTTTGTCATAAGGGCCAGAGTTTGTATTTTTTATGATTTAGGTAACTATAAGGCATCCCTATTGGCCAATCCCCTAAACTGAAAATAACTTATAGAAATATACCCAGATTCAAGGAAAAGAAAGTACAACTCTTCATAAAATGAGAGGGCAAGCTGTCCACATGGGTCTCACTGTAAAGAAAATGCAGCTCTACGTTTTTGATTCTTTTCTAAAAGAAGGAACAATCTAGGTGATATTTTGATATCTTCCAGCCTGGCTGAGCTCATTGAGGCCCAATTGTCAAGAATGCTGAGGGCCAAGGAGCCGGCATCTGGGACATGGAATTCATGCTTTCTGATCTTTGTACATTGACTAATCCCTCTCCACAGCTTTCTTCCTCCTCTGCATGTACATCAATCTTGGGCACCCTTTACTTCCTTAATCTTTAATTTCTGCACCTGCCGTCTGAAGTTTCCTGATACATTTTTATGTTTTATGGCTTATGACAGGAATTATGTATTATTTGATTGAAGTTTATAAAACACAAAATCGTTTTTCTACATCATCTATTTTGTTGTTATTGTTATTATGATTACTATTTTTTGAACCTAGATCAATGGTGCTGAGATTATCTCTAACTACTGGTTGTAAAGTTCCTGCTAAAGAAGCTTGTTGAAATGCAACCTCAGAGGGTATAAGGTACCAGAAGGACTAGATGTATGCCTGTAACACGCCACTGAAATGCTCATATTCATGTATCTTTTGTTGTGCTATTGTTTCAGAATTTCCAGCAGAGCTTTTTCCTGAAATTGTTTATAAAGATTTACAGCTACATAGTGTCCATAAATGATGGGTCACATTTAAAAAGAAAATCTTGATGAAACTGCTGCAAATGAATAGTTCACTATGACCTTGTTGGCTATACTTGACTCAAATTAATATGGAAGTAGGGGTGAGGGGTGAGAGGAGAAAAAGTCACCTCCACAGTAGTCACATGGAGCTAGACAATTTTGGTTCTTTTAAGTGTATGGCACCTGCATGTGTGGTCTATAGGGAAGAAGAAGGCTAGAACATGGATAGACATGACTGGTAATTGGAAACGGTCCTCACAGCAGATGTTACCTGATGGAAAAGCTTTGTGGAGAAATTAGCATATAGTCTGGAAATTATAGTTTAGTTTGGATTTTTATGGGTAGAGGTGTGAGAAGGGAGACAATAGTGAAAATAGCAAAACCAGACACTGAATACAAAGTCAGGGAAGTGAAAAGTCCTTATAAATTTCTCACTTGGGGCATGAGACTTAGTTCTCCTGGAACATGGGATACCTGTGAACAGGTTGCACTGAGAGATGAGATTGGGAAAGTTGCTATTGATGACTGGATTCCTAAGTGTCATGGGAGATTATGTGCTATTTCTCTGCTAGTCGAGATTTAGGAGAAAATTTTTGGTATAAAATCAAAAGCTTAAAAGACTTCACTTGGGATTTATGGATAACCTGGTCCAACTTTGTCTTTTCACAGATGGAAATGTCTTTGTGTACTAATCATGAGCAGAGTGTTGAACTCAAGTGTGGAGAGAGAACAGATTCCTACTATTGGCTCCACGTATGGACAACCCTGTGAACGTGAGTGAATGACCCCCCTTTCCTGAGCTTCCTTTTCCACATCTGAAAATCAGAAAAGAAGAGGTTGTTGTAAGAATAAGGGAAACCAAGTATATAGTGCTTAGCTTAGTGGTTGAAATATAGTGAATGGCCCCAAAACATTGTTGTTGCTATTAATGGTGCTGGTATTGTTATTACTCATGACTTCAAAGCTACCACCTCTCACTCTTCCTTGCTATCCTTTTACTAGAATTGCATGAGTTGACTGGAGTCAGTGGTCAACTGTCCTGACCTCAGGATAATTTGGTAACTACAGGGTCCAAGGGGCGGAAACTCACTCAGACTTTGCAGGCACTGCGTGTAAGAATTGGTTACCCATGCCACTCTTCCTGTAATACTTTCTGTTCTGCATTGGGTTGTAGCACTCTGGCCAGATGAATTATTTGGTAAGAATGGGGTCGGTAGGAGTAACACAGATATAGGTAGATTTTATCCTCAGTCTCTCTCCCCTTTGACTGTTGATGACATATGTATTTTCTAGAAATCTTAATCAGCTTTAAATCCAAAAGAATAAGGCAAACACTTTTCTTTTTTTCCGGTCACTAAAGTGCTTTTATTAAGTCATCAGATGAGTACTTTCTAAGGGAAAAATAGTTTATGTGTGGTTTGGACGCTAAGCATTGACTCAGCATCAGGCTTGTGAAGGAGAAGGCCAAGCTATGCCTGCTGACACACAAGTAATAATAATGGAAAAAATAAAGAGTGTCCCAAGTTTGCTAAATGAAGCCATACATTTGGAAAAGCACAATACACCAAACTCTTATATGCTCCTTTTTTTCTTCCAAGATTATTCTTTTCGTTGCCCACCAGCATTATATTTTTTCCTTCCAATACACATATTTTCCCAGGTTCCACTGTTGCCATAGGCTTCTCCCATGTGTTCTATATTTTTGTACAGTGCTAGTCACAGTTAGGTAATATTAAGCAATACTTAGAAAAGTGAGCCATTGGAAATGACTTTTGAGGCTAGGAATTTCATAGAGGCTATATGTAGTTGTTCTTCCTACTTTAGGGATTAATTACTTTTATAATACAAACAATGACTGCAATATAAGCTCTGAGAGACTGACTCACTAAGGAAACAAGACAGGTTTCGGAAAACGGATCCCTTACCATTGACGCACATGAGAAAAGTTTATAAAAAAAGCGGTAATCTGAGAAATTTAATTGCCATGTAGCAGTTCACGTAAAACTGATGCTATCAGTACGTGGACCATAATGAAATATTCTGTGATTACATGCCAGTTTCAAAAGAGTTTTTTTTTTTTTTTGCACAACCAGGTATTTTGATTTCTTGAAATGAAGGAAAAGGAACTCAGTGTTCATCTATTTGAGGGTAGTTTTCCTCCTCCGGGAAGTCATTCTACAGACCTAGAAACTGAGTCAAAGATGAGAAGACAAATTTAGGAGATGATAAAGCAATGAAGAAATGTTTGTCTGCTCTGTACCACTTTAGCAATGTTGGAGACTTTCATCCTCTGTCTTGTGTTCTTCCGTTTGGAACAGGAGTTACTGCTGTAGGCCAGTGCTCTGAGGGTATATGGAATCCCTATCGATAGGGGCTGGGAGACTGAAGCAACCAATTGGACAGAGCTAGATTTTTACAAATTTTAAATAAAGTGTTCTTTGGAAACAACATTTTGCAACCAATGGATTACTAGATGATTTCTGGGTCCTTTGCAGCATTAGCATTATTTGACCATGTCTTCAGGGACTACTGAGAAGCACTTCAGCAAGAGGAAAGAAAGATAACTAAAAGAGCAAAGAAATCTGACTCAGTTAGTAATCCCTAAAATGGGCCCTCTTGCGTGACTTTTTTTTCCTTCAAACATTTATTTATTTTTGTTGTCTTGAAAGCAGAATGTATTGATTGCAAGAAGGTGAAGCAAAGATTTCACAGGTCCAGGCTTTCTTTTATGGATTCTCTTCTCTGACTCTCTCAATGTGATACTTTAGGAGACAAGCTGCTGAGGCAAATGCCTGTTTTTTGGTTTTGGATATATATTTTTTAATTTCATCATTCTCCTTATTCCTTGACTTTCCCAAGTAATAGCTCCATTTCTTATACCAACATGGTGATCGTTTTACCAGAGAAGAAACCCTATTACTTGGGAAATCATGAAAGATAAGAATTACGCTCACAGATGCTTACATACATATAAATATATTTTTTTTTAAAAAAGGAAAACAAGTTAAACACTCATCCAACCTCCTTTCTACTCTCAGTACATAGTTATGGTTGATGGGAAAGTGGTGAAACTATCTGTGTGTGTCATGGAAAAAGCAGAGGAATTGGAAGACAAGTTAGAGTGCTTGGAAAGTCATGGGATTCCATGTTTGCATGGCACAGATGACACACTGTAGACCGAGTGATATTGTTGTGAAGCCTTGCTCACTCACAGCTTTCTCCAAAGAGGATTGGTGCAGCTTTTCCATTTCACTATTGGGCATACCAGTGTGTCCTGCATAATCTTGCCGAAAAGGAAAGCCAAATCCACTCACCTAACACAAACACAATAAAGACTTCTCAGTGGAGCATGGGCCGTCAGAATCTGTCTCACTGCAACCCCTTTGCCAAGGGAGAACTGACAACGGTCTATGAAAAGTTGTCAAGCAAAAGGGACTTGGCTCTTATCTTAGAAAAATCTACCTTTAGACTATTCAGACTCTGCATCATCTCTTGACTTCCTATATGCTTGTGAACAACCACCTCATGAGCTGCGTAGCTCTTGGAGACTCAGCCAGTTCTTTAATGGTGGGGACATAACTCTTTGTTGTGTGATTCAAATACCTTTCTGTCATAGGCTAGCTTGTTTTGCATTACAGTTGATCCTACTTGGATCTTGTTTCCAGTGCTCCTAAATTAGGTTCTTTTTACTTTATCTCTTTTACCTAAATTTCTATCTCAGTTCTCCTTATCCGTAGTCCATATGCTCAAAATCCCCAGTGAGTGCCTGAAACTGTGGATACATACCAAACTTTATATATACCATGTTTTTTTCCTATATGTAATTCCTATGGTAAAGTTTTATTCCTAATTTAGGCACCACAGGGATTAACAACAATAATTATGAAAAAGCAAAATTATAACAGTATGCTGTAATAAAAGTTATATGAATGTGGCTTCTCTTGTGCATACTCAAAATATTCATTGCCCTATACTCAAACTTTTTAAAAAAAAATATTTATTTATTTTAGAGAGAGAGTGAGGAGTGGAGGGGGAGGGACAGAGAAAGAGTCCTAAGCAGACTGTGCTTATCACTAATCCTGAGGCGGAGCTTGATCTCAGGACTGAGACCATGACCTGAGGTGAAACCAAGAGTCAGGCACTTAACTAACTGTGCCAGCCAGGTACCCCTCAATCTTCTTCTTGTGAGGATGTGAGATGATAAAATGCCCATGTGATGAGATGAAGTGAGGTGATTGATGCAGGCATCGTGACAAAGCCTTAGGTCACTATGGACCTTCTGATGACATATGTGAAGGGGGATTATGTGTTTCTAGACTAATGTTGACCATAAGTAACTGAAACAATGGAAAGCTAAACTACAGGTTAAGAGGAGAGTGTATTTGGAGAGGTAGTATGAGATGTAGAAGGAAAATCTTGGATTTAAGTCTTGATTGTTCCCCTCCTTGGTTGTGTAATCTGGAGCAAGTCATAGTATTTCTCCCCTAAATTTCCTTGTAGGTGAAATTGACTGACATCTAGTTTCTTCTTGCAGCCCACTCTTGAATAGTCATAAGGAGATGCTCTGAAAACTCCATAGCAGTTATCAAATTATTATTGTTACTATTATTTCACTGCTAGTAACTGAGTTCTTATTTTAATTTTCCCCAATGCTCATTTGCTGTCCAGGAAAGTTTCTGAGAGGGTGATAGATTATGCCCTTGCCAGTCTTTTGGAAATCCAACCCCATTAACCCTAATAACTATGATTAAAACCTGATCCTAATGCGAGACTTCCCCAGCATTGAAAATCTGCCTTGTTGGGTCTCTGTTGGCCCCAGTCTCACATTGTATTTTGCCTGCTTAATTTTCCAAGTATGCATTTCCTCTACTAGAGTCTGGACTCCATAAAGGAGACAATATGTTATGTATATATATCTCTACCTTCATACTTCAGCACAATATTTGAATAAAAATATGTTAAATAAATTGCTTATTGTCTGTCGTATGGTATAATATGCCATTTCTTTAATAGGTGTTTTGATATCTACTAGTGACATGGATTGAATTGTGTGCCCCCATAAAGATATGTTGAAGTTCTAACTCCCACTACCTCGGAATGTGACCTTATTTAGAAATAAGGTTGTTGCAGGCATTATTATCTAAGTTTAAAGGAGATCATACTGAAGTAGAGTGGGCCTCTAATCCAATATGCCTGGCGTCCTCATAAGAAGAGGGAAATTTGGATACAGGCACACACAATGACGAGAACTCTATGTGATGACAAAGACAGAGATTGGAGTTATGCTGCCACAAGCCAAGGAACACAAGGAATGAAAGCCAGACACCAGGCTAAGAAGAAGCAAGGAAATATTCTCTCTCAAAAGGTTCAGGGAGCACATGGCCCTGCCAACACGTTGATTTCAGACTTCCTCGTCTCAAGAACTGTGAGAGAATAAGTTTCAGTTGTTTTAAACCACCCAGTCTGTGGTAATTTTTTACAGATCCCTAGGAAAAGAATACAGCCAGGTATTGACAAAGCTCTAGGATCAACAGCCAACAAGATAAACATGTCTCTCTCCTCATGGAGTTTTGCAGTAAATACTTTTCCTTTACTGCTGCAGATCCATGCTTTACCCTTCCCCTCCCTGCTACAGCCTTGAAGCTGACGACCATGGATGGGACCAGAAAGTCTCCTGTCTTCCTGCTTCCTCGCTGCAGTGGGCCACTGCATGGGGTACAGTCAGAGATCAGAGGGAGGCAGAAGAGCGAAGGCATGATGTTTCGTCTGGTCACAATGGACTTGCCACCCCCTCTGTTGAAATCTCCTTTCTGGGTTCTGGGAACCCAGAGGGCTAGTTCTGCAGTCAGCCTTTCTGGGTTCTGGGAACCTTGCTCTACTCCTCTCCCTTTAGATCTCCATTCTCGTTACTCCTGAGATACCACACAGACATTTTTTGGTTTTGCCCCTACTTTTAGAAATGTTTCTTTTGTTAAACTCATCAGAAAGTGTCCAATCTGAGTGTATCCTTCTTTCTAGCTTGGAGTTTGGCTGATCTAGTCCTTGAAGAAGACACACAATGAACATGTTTTTAAATGGGTAATAATAAATAGTTGATAGTACTAATGTTAATTAATTACTATTACAACTCAAGGAATAAATCACTACATTTTATCTTGGTTAAACACTTTAAATGAGAGTTAAACATAATTTACTTTAGTACAGAATTTTGTTCAGTTAGCAACACAGGGAAGGAAAAACTGCTTTAAAGATTACAGTGTCAGATAACTATGGAACAAAAGGGAAGTTCTGAGTAGACAATGTCATCTTGGTGTTGATTGATTTCATGTGACGTTGGGCTTTTCTGGCACTAGGAAGATTACTACTGTGTATGGCTCACATATGATTGGTGTGTGGTGCCAGAATGCAGCTTCCTTCTTTCTCTGAAGTGCACTTAGCATTGTGATTCGGGAGTGACAACTTGAATCTTTGGCACATAGGATTGTCGAATTTCTTGAATTTTGTTCAAGAAGTAATGCATGTCATAAAAACAAATTTGCTTTTTTTTTTTTTTTCTTTCAGCCCAGGAGCCCAAAAGTAGATTGCATTCTGGGCTTGAAGAATTTGTACTCTTACGTCCTTGGTTATTTTGTATTCTCACACATGTAATAACACTTTTCCTTAATGTACACATTCTCAATAAGAGTTAAGATTTTGATTGTGTTCTGGGGAAGACAACATGTTTTAAAGATAGCATTTCATAAAAACCTTTACAGTGAGGTATCTGATCTCCTAAGGTCTTCTGTATACAACCAAGTGAGACTTGGTAAATTTAGCTGAAAATAATATAGCAGTCCTTTCTCGATACCTAAGGTGAGATTTCTTTAAACATTATGGGAGACACTTTCACTAAAATGGGGGGAAATAGAGGTAGGGCGATGAAATCAAGAGTAAAACTATAGAAATTCTGGAGAGTATAATTTATGCCTATCAAAGGAGAACCATAATAACAGCACACTGAGTATTGTACAATTGCATGTGCCTTTGTTTGGTAATTAACAGCATAGAATATGTACATATTCATATGTATTGTTCAATTGCTGGTAAATTTTCAATGTCTCCTTTCTTCATATATTAAATATAATTCTATACATTTGTTTTGTTTGATGTTGTTTATATCCAGGATAGGGTTTTCCTGTGTTGGTCTGCCATTTCCATTTCCAAGGCCTTTCTGATTTTATGACTTGGGATTATTTTTTATCACTTTGGTTTCACAGTATTTCTGCAGACATTCACGTGCATGCCTCAGTTGGAAAATGAGCTGGGGCTAGTTTTTATTTCTCAGCCTCGTTCTCCCAGTGCAGGGCTGAGTGGTGTGAATTCCAAACAGGATAACTGCAGAATAAAGCCCCTTACCACCCATAACCTCAAGGATGTTTCCACCCATAAACCAAAAAGTGCTTTTGCAATACTTGGGGTCAGTCTCCCTCTGCTCCTTTTCTCTCTCCTACTGTTTTATGGCATTCTTTCTTTTTCCTTTTCCCCTCTACCTTATGAAGTAGTGTTTCTTTCTTTTCTTAACTTCTGGTTTCCAATTTCTCTAATTATCTGCATCAGGAAGGACCTTAAATCCATGTGCACAGAAACTGAAACTCCACTGAGGACACAGTGTACAGGGTGAATCCATCTGTACTAAAATTTCACACAAGGAGAACTTGAGATTGGACAAGTGTGATTATTCTACACACTTTTAGTGAAGTTTCCTTGCTTTTGCTCATGATCTTGCCTCTTCCCAGAACAGCCTTTTTACTCTTTGCCATCTGGGAAATGTGTATTCATCCCGTAAAACCCAAGCCAGATGCCACTTCCTCTAGGGGAACTTTTCCAGCTCTATCAGGCAGAATTAGCCAAGTCTTCTGTGGCCACGCTTTTGTCAGAATAAGTGTATGTTTTCTTTTCAACACCTACTATGTGCTTGGCACTTACAACATTTTATCAGTACATGCTTGCTTGCCTATCTCACTTAAGTAAATTTGAACTTGTCCAAAACAATGATATTTTTGCTTTTTTTTTTTTTCCCCTTACCTACCTCAGGGCTCCAGATGCTGGCATCTGGCAGGAAGTAAGAACACATGTTCAATAAATGATGTGTGAATATTTGAATGAGTTCACTAAATGAGTTAGTGATACTATTCAGTACCTGGATCTCAAAACAAATGTACTGAATACACATATTATTAATGATTAATAAGCTATAATATTATGGTAATAATACATTATGTTATTAAAATATTAGTAACAATACATATTTTATAAATGTTAGTTCTTATTGTTATTTCTATCCAATATATTTTCATCTTTAGGTTTTGTTAGCTAGATTGCACATTTTCTGCAAATAGGAATAGTACCTCTCACTCTTGTTGTCATACACCCAGCTTTAGATACCCCGGGGTGTCCCATAGAACTTATGAATAGAGGATAAAAGGCAACAATGTAGGATGAAAATAACTCAGCCTTTAACCATTTTTTTTTCCCCTTAATGGAGACAAGCACTTTGAATCTGATTATTTTTTCTACCCTGGCTGTATCTCTCAGTTCTGTATTGCTTTCGTTTAAGTGACTAGACATGGAGAGATGAATGTATGGACAGCAAGTGGAGTTATAACTAATTCAGAGTCAATTACAAGACCTTTGTTTGGAAAATTCCGCTCGATCCATCAAAAACAAATGGCTTAAAAAGGTGAACCCGGGGTATGGCACTGATGGGCACATTTACAAACTGTCTCATGCCCCCACAGGCATCGAGTTGATTCTCTGGCCAATGATTGCTTTGCTCTTCCTTATCCCCAATTTGCTTATTTTTGAAGGGAAAGGAGTATTCTGCTGAGAGTGAGAATATCTTGTCTCACCCTGAGTACTTGTCTTTGTTGCTTTTGTTAAAATTAGAGTAACCGATAAAATCCCAGTCTCTTTGGTGATGATGGTTTTTTGGTCTGCTATCTGCAGATACAAATGCTGCGTGCCTTAAGGAAACACGTGGACAAACAAAACGGCACATGCTGTCCTCACAGCCAGTCACCCAGAATGCTCATGTGTGCAGCTGGTGCCTATTAATTTTCTTCCTGCTCTTTACATCATTCTTTTGAAGATGCTCCAGCAGTCTCTGGCGTTGCCCA
Source organism: Mustela nigripes (assembly GCF_022355385.1). NCBI lineage: Eukaryota > Metazoa > Chordata > Mammalia > Carnivora > Mustelidae > Mustela > Mustela nigripes. Next base: position 203,556,765 of record NC_081558.1, on the reverse strand, counting down.
ACTGTTTATAATGTCTATAAATCAGGGGCTTGAACCAAATGAAATGTCTAGGCTGTGTTTGCAAAATAGTTGGATGTTCTGGTTTTATTTTTCTAGCTTTAGAAAACATATAGATTAAACTCGGATGGAAGCTTTTTTCTAGTTACTCATTTTTTGGAAATTAGTTCCCTTTTTGGCCAATGAGTAGGTTCAAGCCATGTTTTGGTGTATTGCTCTGTTTGTTTTTAAGTTCCTGCTGTAAATGTGGGTAATTTTTCTTTTTCAAGAGTCTTAAGAATAGGCAAAACAAATAAAACAAAACAAAACCTTACTAGCTACATTCTTAGACATCAGATAGATGTTCCTGGTGAACAGGGCCACCTTCTAAACACCTGTTTTTAACATTCAGCTATGAATTTTTAACAACAGTTATAGTTCAACAATTGAACTTTGTTCAGATTTGAAGTCTTAGTGAGCTGAATTGGGAATACGGGAATTCCTATTAGAAACTCTGGTAAAGTGGACAACTGGGGAAGAAATCCAAGATTTCATGTTTGATTTATTGATTATGTGCGTCAACAGCATGCTTTTAATTTGCAGTCACATACAAATACTCAGAATCTGCGCTCAGGTCAATTATGAGTCCATATTTTGTTTCACAGACATTGTATCCATCCTTTCTCTTTCTGTTCCAGTCACAGTTTTACAGAGGGATGTGGTAGACAAGAAATTTGAGCTAAAGACATGAGTGAATCAGTTACATAAAATGTTTATGAGATGCAGTGAATAACACAACCTTCGGGGGAAAACATGATTACCCCCTTGCTGATTTTTCCAGCAAGTAAAGTAAATGGACTAGTTGTCTCAACTTGGTATTAAGTAGGTCCACACAATGTGACTACAAGGTGAATGATCGCGGAGGGCAATTTTGACTTAAGTCTTTCTTTTACACGTGACTTGGTTCTAATGTAGATATACACTCAGAGTATGTATGTGTTTTTAGGTGGTGCTAACAAGGATGCTAACTACATCAGTTATACAAAAAGTTACTGATTAATCACATTTTCATTTGCATGGAGCTAACAGTTTACAAAATATTTTCACTTCCGACTCATTTTAGTGGAAGAATAAGGATTATTAGAGTCATTTAGATTGGCACTCCAAGGATCAACACCATCCATTGACTCATGACCAAGGGTAAAAGAAAACTAACATGTATTCCAACACTCACATTCCAATCCTGTTTTTTGAATGTCTGGAAACACACTCATTGCATAAGATACATAAACTTAAGTTATGTGGACCCGTTGAGAAGTAGTTTTTAAAACTTGGGTTGGAGGAAAAAAGAAAACACCTAAACTTGGGTTGGTATGTCTTATCAGCAAAATGTAATTTGAAAGTACTTGTCACAAAACAACAAAAGATCCTGACATGCCCTTAAAATCTTGAAAGCAGAACATGATTCTTTATACAGGACATTTTGTGTACTATGCATGAAACATTTTCTTAGGGACAATTACCAAGAATTTGGCAGTTTGGAGATGGATTCTACGCTTGACTATTTATTTCATTCCAAACCATCACATTCAGAGAACAGAATCAATCAAACTGCTTAGTTTCTTAGTCACAAACCAGGAAACTAAAATGGAATCTCCCAAGCTGATGTTCCAGTGAATACTGGCTCTAGGAAAAATGACCTTAGGTATTTCAAGAACAATTTGGGTACGGTCAAACAATTTGGGAGGAAGATGCAAATAGATCCCCTTCCTGGAGATTTAAATGATTAGTTCTAAAGTAAAGAAACCTGTTAAATTTTTCCTAGTTTCCTCTCAAATTTATTGGAATACACACACATACATAAATAGATGTGATTATATATAAGAATATATATTAATTATTAATTATTTGTTTATTAACACATATAAATAACTTCAGGAACCATGTTTGGGAAATGTTGGAAAATGATTCATTTTTTACTGATTGCTTTAACTTTGCATTTTCATAGCATTTTATAAGATTTATGACTTTTTCTATGTGAGATGATTTCTAAATATTACTGTGCAATAATTAAATCGGACATTTAAAATCTAAATGAAAGAGGGTTCAAGGTAAAATAGAACCTGGAAATTTAGTCCCCTGCCATCTGGACCCATCTGCCTCTTCAACTTGTTTCTTTTGTTCTTTCTTTTTTTCCTTCTCTCTTCTCTCTCTTTTTCCCTCCTTCTCTCCATAGTTGAACTCAACCTGACCAGTCAGCCAGATATAATAGACATCTGTAGACTACTTTATCCAAAAACAGAGAAACACACATTTTTCTCAGGCTCACATGGAACACCCACCAAGGTAAACCACATTCTGGTCTATAAGATAGATGCACCTTAAATTTAAAAGAATAGAAATCATGCAATGTCTGCTCTCAGATTAACTTGTTTTCTTATTACCTGAACACATTTTGGAGTTATATTCTTCCTTTCTTTTGGGTGAGATCTAAATTGTTTTAAAACTACTACCACTGAGGTCCTAGTGTCCATAAAACCCTCAAGTGGCAGATGACAGGCACCAAAGCAGCTCCAGGTTATTGCCAAGTTAAGACTCAGAGGCACAGCCATCCAGCAGCTGTCAAGGACAGCTCCTCCACAAAAAGGTTGTCCTTGCTCATTGTCCAGAGGATGGTTGACTCATGGTGCTCTCTGCTTTGTGTCCTGGGTTTAATTCCTTGACCTGTGACTCAGTTCTCCCATGCTATCTCCACTTTTGGCTTCATTTCTCCCATTTGTGACCTATGATCCTGGTTTCATCTCTGCCTTCCAAGTCGAGTTATCTTTTTTTTTTTTTTTTTTTTCTGCTACTGACTTACTACTGATATGTGTTTAATGCTTTGCCCTCTGCCCTTGGCCATGATTATGATTAACTGGAAATTACTGATCAAGGCCTGTGACTACCACCTTGAGTACTCAGACTCTTACGGCCCTGGCACCACAATGACTTCATCTGTGCTGTCACAACAGAGATATTTTCCTTTTCTGAGTTATTAGTGCTCATGTTCCTTCTACTCCTGATTTACTTGGTATTTGTGGGCAGTGATTTCTCTAATGAACAAGGCTTTGTAGTGCACAAAATCAAACTAGGTTTAGGAGATTCTAAAAATTAAGGATTATCCTGAAACAGAACACTGTTATATTCACTGTCAGTGAATACTGGGCTCCTTGCAGGTGTTCTGGGGTCTTTACTAAAGTGCATTGCAAATCTTTCATGGTCTCTGGTCTAGATCTGCCTGGTTTCAGTGGGCAGATCATAAAATATCAGAAGATTAGAAGTAAATATTTGTTGTTAGGGAGTAGGAAATGCTGGCATTACAAAATGCTTATGTAAGCCAAGGATGCTTCCCCTCCTCATTCTTTCTTTTCCTCTCTCTCTTTACTCTCAATATTACCATATCTAATGAGCAAAAATGGTATAAATACACTTAGGGGAAGGATAAAGTAGAAATGATCAAGTAATGTCCCTACGAATAGTTCTATTCTGCCTCCTTGCTGTATATGCTATGTAAGGATGGAGAGAGACCACTAAGACATGTTATTTATTAATGACGTAATCCACAGACAGAAAGCTAAATGCTGAAATGTTGTGATTGCACTAAGCTCTGTCACCACCAATCCTTTCCCTTGGTCATCTCTCACCCACCCTCCTCCTCCTGATCCTCCAGCAGAAAGACACCTGTGGTCTGTAGGGATGAATCCCACCTGGTCTCCCTTGGCCTAGTGCGCAGAGCTTTTGAATGGGGGAAAATCTTGGAAGCATTTATAATTTCTGATATCTCAAAGTCTAAGACAATAAAAAGGGAGCAGGACCTCTGCTTCACAAAATGTAAGAGGCAGGCATAGTTTCCATGCCAGACTGTAGTGGAAACAGACAAGGGCAAAAACATATATAATCCTTCTTATTAGAAGCGATTTTAACAAGAATGGAAACAGATCTCAAAATCCTACTTAGTACATTTTATTCCTGAAATAGGTTTTCAATCTTTCTATTTTCTACCACTTTCCAGACTTTTGTATGGTAGACAAAATGTGAGTCATAACGGACTACTGTATAACGTTTCACTTCACAAAACATTTATATAGCATAATGGCTTTCAGACTTGGAGTGATTCTAGTGGGCCATTCTGCCCTGACTCTCACCCTTCTGTGGTCTCTTGTCCACATGTCATGCAGACCTTGCCAGGAGAAAGAATCATCTAGGGGCTGCTATTGGCCTAAATAGGGCCAACCAAGGTAATTTTTTTTTAGTTGACATATCAGCTTGTGGAGAGAAACTATTCCATTTGGGAGGAGATGAGGCTGGGTTGCTGGTAAATGTCTCCTGCTAGAGGGGAAGAAGCTGCCTTCGGAAAGAAGCCAGTCAGACTGAGTGGGAGACGGATGGGGGGAGGCACTCAGTTTCTGTAGTTCTTCTTCCATCTAATGAATTACAGTAATGATATCCTCAGGTATATGAGCTATGAATTCTTCTCTTAAACTTATGACTATTTCAATAGGATGTGCATTGCTTTAAAAAAAAAAAAGATCCTAATATAAATGATAAATTTAAGAAAATGTTGAGCTCAGCTCATCTGACCACATTTGTGGATGGGAAGGAGAGAGGAGATGTAGAGTATGACCTCAGAGCATGTCCTAACACTGATTTAAATGACATATCTAGACATGTGCACTCATTTAGGTTTGAGGCCCTCTGTAAGCAGGACTTGAGACAAATGTATCTTTAGGCCCAGGGCCCAATACCATTAGGAATACAGGATTGGAAGCTCTGTTAATGCTTAGCGAGTACATGAATTGAAGAATGGAAAAAGACATTCGTGAACCTACAGCCTGGTTTGATGATGTTAGTTTCTTGTAAAGAGAAGATCTAAGGTACAATTCTCAAAGAAGCTCCCTCTTTTCTTTTGCTAAAATCCAGAAACCAGCCCTTTGAGGGGGTGGGTAAGGAGGCTGACAATTGACTTGTGACTTTACCCATTTTCAGTGTGAAGAATATGGTTTTAGTGGCAGTCGGGTGACTTTTATTTTGAAATTGAGTCTTAATTTTACCTAATAGGGTCCTTATGAGAATTAGGGGAGAAATACATAGACCATTTATTGCCTCACACTTCTCTACCTTCTCCCTTTCTCTCAGTTTGTACACATTGTCTCTTTCAAAATTCCTGATTTTGAAATGTGTGGGTGGATGAGGGGAGGTGGCTGGCCATGCTGAGGACACAATGACTGGGTGTTGTGATAGCCTATCTACTTTCCTCCAAACAGCGGAGGCCTCACGTCCTAACAACATGTAAGCTGAGGCAAACAAAACTTCTTTAGAATTGGACCAACAATTAGAATGCACTTCTCTTTCTCCTCCTCTTATGATTTGTATAATGGATATGCACCGAGCTCCCTTGCTGTCCAACTTCTGGTTAAACAAAGCCAATGGGAATTTCCAGCAAGAGATTTAAGATGGCAGAAGAGAGGACTGAGGCTGATTCCCCTTGCTGTCTCACTGCTGGGCTATAGGATAGGACTGTATTCTCATTTTGACTACAGCCTCCCAGTCTCTAAGCAAGCCATCTCTTTTACAATCACCATTGAAGTGAGAGCCTCCTAGGTTCTGGAAAATGTGTCCTTACTTCCCACTTCAGCTCTAGCTCCTCATTTTTCTTGCCTGGGGTGTTTCAGTCTTCCTTTCTGATGGTTCTTAACTGTGCCCACCATTTGTAAATAGTCCCTTTATTTAACTTTTCTCAATTACTGTGTTAAAGTCTGTGATTTATTTCTTGGAACTCTGACTGGTACAAAGCCTATTAACTGACAACACTTCTTACCTAGGCAAACCCATTTAATCTTCAGATCACTATCCTTCTGTGGGACATATTATTTAGATAAAATAAACTTGAATACAGAGAGTTTTATTAATTTGTACAAAGGTACCTATCTAACATGAGAGAGCCTGAAGTCAAACCCAAGTCTTTGGGGTCTTCGACCAGGGATGTATCCACGATCCTATGCAGTCTTTTCTTCAAGAGCTATAAGTGCTTCCACTAGATCAGAAAAATTCAGGGGATGTATATACCTCTGTCCAATGTATCTGAGAGAAGATCCAATTTAGTACAACTTTATTAATATAAGTCTTAAGAAGTATATACAGTTTCAGTTTCTGAACACACACATCCAGGATTTCCTAAGGGTTCACTTTGTTATGTCTTACACCTATTTACTAGAGTCTTAAACCTATTTCTCTCTTCCTGCACTGGATTAATTGTTAGAAGAAATTTAATTGACACATACTGAAGTGTATTTATCCACAGATCTTAGGAATATTTCTTTGTTAGTTAAATACAAGTCTACGTTATTTTCATTTCTAAAAACATGAATCTACCTTGACCAAAAATCATTTTTTTACTTACATGTCTGAATATCTAAATGCCCACAAAATTACAATCACATTTGTCAGTCTCAATTTTAAATTTGATAAAAATTTATTTTTCCAGTTCTCTATTTTCTTAAAAGGCTTCATTCAGCTCATTTGGCACTGGTCAAGAGTGAAGTTTACATAGTTGGTCCCTTTGCCCTTTGTCTGATAAAGCCAAACATAACTTTAACGACTTCCCCTCAAATACCATTATTTTATTCCACAGAACAGATACTTGAATTTATCTCCCATAATTTTCTTTAATTTCTTTCTGGAGGTTTTTTTTTTTTTTTTTAAGTTTCATCAATCATCACTTTCTCTCATTTCCTTTTGGCCCTGAGCTATCTAGCCCATCAGTGAGCATTTCTTTCACTGGATTTTCTAACAACAGTAATCAAGGCACAATTTTTCACCTCCTCTGCCATGAGTTATATTATGCTAAATTCATGAAAGGAAAAATTCAACTTTTTATTTGTTGTCTACCACCCCAGTAGTTATTTAAAATGAGTAGTAGATTGCTCTGGTCATGGTCATTTCAGTCAAGAAGATATTGTGATATTTCTAATCTTCAAACTCCCAAAGACATAGTACAATGCTTCTGAGGGACAGGGTGATAGAAAGAAAGAATAATTGATGTGGAACCAAAGGCTCAGGGTTAGGTTCTGGGACCATATCAGTTTATGAATTTGACTCTTTTTTTTTTTATTAAGTTTCTGTTCTTGCTTCTCACCTCTGAATGATACTGGTAATAGAAGGGAATGTGACTTTCTTTCTCCAGTTGATGAGTGACAGGAAAGTGGATGGTCATGAAACCTTTTTGTAAAGACAGTAAACCCATTGCAAACTCCTTTTATTTTTTTTAAAGATTATTTATTTTTTAATTTGACAGACAGAGATCACAAATAGGCAGAGAGACAGGCAGAGAGAGAGGAAGGGAAGCAGGCTCCCTGCTGAGCAGAGAGCCCAATGTGGGCCATGATTCCAGGACCCTGAGATCATGACCTGAGCCGAAGGCAGAGGCTTTAACCCACTGAGCCACCCAGGCGCCCCCATTGCAAATTCCTTGAGCCTTGAGAACAACTCTTACAGACTAATCTTTTTGTAGCTATCTGTAGCTATCATTTATTTTTGTTATGATAAGATTACTTTTCCTGCACTAATATTTCTATAAAATATCACTGTGTGTTTTCCTTCTTTTATAACTAGAGAATTGCCACACACGTACCTGGATCTTCACTTACATTTCCATTTATCTCTGCTGCTTTTATCTACCTTCATGGATTTTATTGGGTCTTTAACGGAAAGTAGTTTTTAAAGATCATTATGTTTTTATAATAAAATTAATAGACATGCATTATACAAGATCAGAAAAAGCTGAAAGCATAGATGAGCACTGTCTAAAAAAAATAAAATATGAGCCACAATGAGAACCTCATATGTAATTTAAAATGTTGTGGTAATCACTTTCATAACAAAGCAAAAGGAAACTGGTGGCATTAATTTTAATAATTTATTTTATTTAGTCCTATACATCAATACATAATTAATTTCAGTAGGTACCAATGTAAAAGTTATCAATGAGATATCTTACATTCTTTTTCAGACTGTGTTTGAAATCTGGTGTGCATTATAGCATATCTCTAATCTCACAGGAACTAGCCATATTTCAAGTGTTTACTAAGGATATGTGGCTAGTAATTATCATATTGTATGACCCAGGTACCATGGATGGATATTAAAAGTTATTTCTCCCATCAGTAAAAAAAAAAAAAAGTTCAAAGAACCCACTATTACCATGTTGGTTATGTCTTTCTAGGTTTTTCTACATGGATTTACAATTTTTTTTAAACAAAAAGCGTTCAGATTATAAGACATGTTTTCAGCTTACATTTTTCCATTTGCTGTTATCACTGTGTCATCACTATATCACAGTTTCCATTTCCACTTATCACAAGGGTGTCATTTTTGTTCCATTACCCAACTGATAAAATACTTTTTCAGATATATGTGTGTGTGTGTATGTATGTATGTGTGTGTGTGTGTGTGTGTGTGTGTGTGTATATATTTATTTACCCCCCCCGGGAGGATTCATGGGTAGTTTTATACTTGTGTGAACAAGAATGCCATTATTTTGCCTTTGCAGTCAAATCCTAATTTGGTTGGGGATTGCAGTTTTCCCCTCTAAACTTTTAAAAATTTTGCTCCAGTATATTCTGAAGTTGTGTTTTTTTTCTCCCCCAGAGGAGAAAGATGTAACCTGTTTTTTTCCCCCAACTATTTCCTTCTCTTTACTTTGGAGGAACTTCAAATATTTTTCACCATAGTTATGTTTCTACTTCCATTAAATATTTTTAACATTAATCTTCCTTCAACTCAGGAATGTTCTCGACCACTATACTTTTGATTATTGTTCCTCCTTTTCCATGGTATCTTCTGAAATTGCTAATACATGTTTCTGAGAGTTCTGCTGTTTTCTAGATTGCTTATCTTTTCATTAGTTGTTTTTATTTCCTTGTTCTTTATTTCTGAGTTCTAAGTTGTAGAAGAATTTCCTGAAGTAGTCTTCAATATGAATGAATCTGTAGTATATAATTTTCTGGCACTTTATTAGCATTTGAAAGTCTGGTGAAATTGCATTAATTTTAAAGCAATCTTTTATGCTCTCAGATTAATATTACATGATGATTGTCACATAATGGCACATGAAAATATTAAACTGATTCAATTTATTTTTCTATCTAATGGAATAAGTGAGTGTGGTATAACAAATTTCTTAACTTCTTGTGGATGTTAGATAATTACCTAATATTTAACTAGGATGCCCAATTCATATCTGGGGGGGAAACAGTTTTGTACCAATAGAGTAATTTCTCAAAATTGTATTATTTCTGATAGTGTTTCCAAGGTTCTTGTGTCTGAGTTGTTAATTCACCCAATATTCATTCTTCCTTAGTATCAGAATCCTGATATATTACTCTAGGTAAGGTAGTACTCATTTCTCAGCCCCCTTTTCCATTATGTGAGTCTATGTCACAAATTTCTGATGAATGGATGGAAGCAAAAATTGAATCCAAGAAATTATAGTGGCTCATGTGTCCTTATTTGGAGGGTTCGAAGTCATGACTCACTCAACATTTCTCATAAAGACTTTAAGCTATGTAGGAATAAAGGCAAATTTTATCATGATGTTCAATAAATAGTTGATTACTTTATGGCTGATCAGTTAATGTTGGTGTGATGGGAAGTAGGGAGAAAGGAAAAAAAAAGAGTCAAATGCAATTTATTTATCATCTGGAAGCTTAAAAGGGAATGAATGAAACATTGTTGAATTTAAGAGACAGTTTTCCTTGTGTCTCTCACATTTGTGCATGACTTGCAAATAAAGATACTGATATGAATCACTCCAGATGATCTTTCCAAAGATGTAGAGCAAACAGCCTCGGAAGATACAAATTGTTTCTTCTCTGGAGCAGATGGCAGATTTGCTGATTGTCCAATCTAATAAAGACAATGTTCTACTCTGGGATAAACATTGGATAGTTCATTTAAAAAAAAAATTGAAGTTTCATAGCAAGGAGTTGCTCCTTTATGATGCAGACCTACTGTATGTGTGGCATCTGCATGGGAAAGCAAGAAGCTCATGCTGCTTTCTGTGCCATGAGTAAGCAAGTTTTTTTCTTTGATCTAAGAGTCTAGTATCTTCTGATTGTCTCCATGAAATTGAACCAGGCTGACCTGATAGCCAACAAGTAAGGTAAAAGCTCATAGCCATCATTCTTGATAAGGCTTTCCCAGATTTACATGGTCCTGTGAGGGCCTGTTAGGCTTGTGACTAGGGAGTCAGAGGAAGGGATGCACAAAGTCAGTCATGGGTTCTGTTCACTTTCTAAAGCCAGCAGTTACTATCTTAACTGAACACAAGATTTTGTCATCACTTAGTGGTCACAAACATGTCCTCACAGCTAATACTATTCAATAGGATGGTGGCAGCTGCATTGTGTTGACCAGCTCCAAACACGGATACAGTTCTTGCTAGAAGCAAAGTTTATCTCTACACTCATCTCATATTTCTATTTAGCAACTTTTCTGGGACCTACAATCTTAATTCCCCACTGGGCTTTTGAGACTTATTGTGTCCCATCAGTGACAGTACATTGATGGCATGACCCATGAGTCCAAGAAAATACATTCAGAAAATACGGATCAGGTAAGTGGACAGTCCCTGTGTCCCTTATTCCTGAAATACCACACTGTACTCCCAGCCTCATTCCCCCCAAAAGCCTTAAAAATCTTGATCTTGTATCCCATTCTTTTTTTGTCAGAAAACTGGTCGTCTCTAAAGAATTAGAACAGACCAGTCAGGCCTTAAGGTAGCCAGGAGAATCAGCATTAAAGGCTCAAGGTTTGACAACTTAACAAAATGGTTGTGAAAATGTGAATAATGACTGTCTTCCTCCCGGGCTCTCCAGGGAGAAAAGTAATCAGAAACAAAATTGCATAGCCTAAGAACAGCTTTAGACATCTTTGCCTTATAAATATCCCACAAAAGGAGGCTGGGTCAAGGGCTCATTCTCCAAGGACCTCTTAATTATGGATACATTCTTGTCATGATTCAGCTTCTTCCTGCTGTTCCCATCAGTACTATTTTCAATTTGGTAATACTGGATTGGTAATACCACAACTTCTGTTTACTATAAGCTTTAAATTAGTGAAGACTTATTTACCTATGGAGTTTTATATCTTACACATTATTTTCTAAGAAACCCACCACAGATTTTCCAGTGGCTAGATGGGACAACATTTGTGCTATAGAGTGCCATACTCAAAAGCAGGGATGGGTACACTATGGTCTATGGGCCAGATCTAGCTCCCTGACAGTATTGTATGCCCTGCAAACAAGGAATTCTTTTTTATTACCTTTGAACTTTTATATTAAGCAAAATGTTAACCTCCCTCAAAAGAATTCTGTTTTCTCATTAGTAGATCTATATTACAAACAATTGTACTCAATTATTATACTTCAAATTTCATCAAGAAAAATATTTGGAGAAATTTGTTTTCTCCTTTACTTTATAAGTATCTTCATAACATTTCTTAGACCTTAAAGCCAAAAATATTTATCATCTGGCCCTTTGCAGAAAAAGTTTGCACACTCAGCTTAGATACAGATCTCAGGTGGAACTAGAATCTTGCCCTCTTGATTCTCTTCTACCTGGGAGTGAGCTCATGGCTTTCCACATATTCCTGTTCCAAGTTGAGAGACTGGGAACCGCTAATGGTTCTGTTTGGGTGTAAACAGAACATGCAGATGATAAATTTTACTGTGGTTTTTTAAACAACATTTCTCACCTAAAAATAATTCCCTCATCAGCCATTGCCACCATGGTTTCACACGAAAGTTCTTGAGGGGCTTCAGTTCTCCCACCTGTACAATGGCTTTGGTAATTAATTAGAGTCCATGAATGTATACATTAGCTGTCTGTCCTAAGCAAGGATAATATTGAAATAACATAATCCAGCATGTTGAGAAATGATATCACTATTTTAAAAATATTACCTTTGGAATATGAAAATATTGTGACATACCATTTTTTTTTCTCCACAACAATTCTTTAGGTGATACAGTGGTATAGAGGCACTCATAAAGACTGTGGGTAAAAGAAGGTGGGTATGAAATGTTTTTCTTAAAACTACTCTAGCACTACCTAAATGTGAGGCAGGAATCCATCAAAATCCTTGAGGAGAACACAGGCAGCAGCCTCTTTAACCTCAGCCATAACAACTCCTTCCTAGAAACATCGCCAAAGGCAAGGGAAGCAAGGGAAAAAATAAACTATTGGGACTTCATCGAGATAAAAAGCTTTCACACAGCAAAGTAAACAGTCAACAAAACCAAAAGACTACTGACAGAATGGGAGAAGATATTTGCAAATGACATATCAGATGAAGGGCTAGTATCCAAGATCTATAAAGAACTGTCAAACTCGACACCCAAAGAACAAATAATGCAATCGAGAAATGGACAGAAGACTGGAGCAGACATTTCTGCAAAGAAGACATCCAAATGGCCAACGGACACATGAAAAAGTGTTCAACATCACTCGACGTCAGGGAAATACAAATCCAAACCGCATTGAGATACCACCTCACACCAGTCAGAATGTCTAAAATCAGCAAGTCAGGAAATGACAGGTGTTGTTGAGGATGCAGAGAAAGGGCATCCCTCCTGATGAGGGAGCAGGAGGCTGGCTGAGAACAGAGCAGGGGCTGGCACCTTGCACCCCCTCTCTCCCACTCCCCTTGGTAATATGTGTGACATTTCACAGGCACCCCTGACTGCCCTAAAAGAAGAGCAAATGGTTATCTTGCAAAGATCACAGTCCTGCAAGGCAGGAGTCTCTCTTGGTTTACAAATGTCCTTGAGATTTACAACAAAGAAGTTGCCTTATCAATAGCCCAATTTCCAAAAATACATAACTCAGTTCCTCAAGCCCTAATGTCACCCTCCCCTCCATAAAAAAAAACCGAAGGAGATGGAGGTAGAAGGAAAAGTAAATAAAGTTAAATTTCTTTTAAGACCTAAATCTCACTAACAAGGACGTTTGATAGCAGGAATGTAACATTCCACCAGGAGACTCCCAATTGTCTTTATGTTAGTGCCTCATTAGAGGGAAAGTGGCCTTGGCTTGATAGTAACCAGGCCTTCCATATCTTGACAGTCTTCTTTATCCCAATAGCCCTTCTGAACAACCCTTTGTCCTCACCTACCCAACTCCTGTGTATATAACCAGCCACTCCTCACAACCCGGGGCAGCAGCTCTTCCTGCCCACGGGTCCTGTCCCCGTGCTTTAATAAACCACCATTTTGCACCAAAGATGTCTTAAGAATTCTTTCTTTAGTCGTCAGCTCCGAACCTCACCCCACCGAACCTGACTTAGGTTCTGGAACTTCATCACTCCTACACTGCTGGTGGGAATGGAAGCTGGTGCAGCCACTCTGGAAAACACTCTGGAGGTTCCTCAAAAAGTTGAATATAGAACTACCCTATGACCCAGCAATTGCACTACTGGGTATTTACCCCTAAGATACAAATGTAGTGATCTGAATGGGTATGTGCACCCCAATGTTTATGGAAGCAGTGTCCACAATAACCAAACTATGGAAAGAGCCCAGATGTCCATCACAGATGAACGGATAGAGAAGATATGGCATATTTGTATACAATGAATTATCATGCAGCCATGGAAAAACAAAATCTTGCCATTTGCAACAACGTGCATGGACCTAGAGGGTATTATGCTAAGTGAAATAAGTCAATCAGAGAAAGACAATTATCTTATGATTTCACTGACATGAGGAATTTGAGAAACAAGACAGAGGATCGTAAGGGAAGGGAGGGAAAAATGAAACAAGACTTTAAGCCAGAGAGGGAGACAAACCATAAGAGATTCTTGATCTCAAAAAATAAACTGAGGTTTCCTGGAGTGGAAGGGGTAGAAAGGATGGGTGATGGACATCGGGGTGAGTATGTGCTATAGTGAGAGCTGTGAATTGTGTAAAACTGATGAATTATAGACCTATACCCCAAAAACAAAAAATACATTGTATGTTAATAAAATAATGATAATAAAAAATTAAAAAAAAACTACTCTAGTACTTATTTAAATATTTTTGAAAAACTCAAAAAGTGGACTTTGGAAGATGTGGTGTTTTATATGTTATTTTCCAGGAAGTTAAATAAATTATAAAGACTCAAAATTGCAGCTGTTTTAAAAGAATAACTTGCTAATTGTTTGTCCTAAATTTCCTGGCATTGAGAATAATGATATGGTTTCATTCTGCCCTGACTGTGTTGGGAGGACAAACAAAGCCCAATTTAGGTCAGGGGAAAGATTTCTGAAGGCAATGGAGATGCTTCTTTAAACTGCTTCTTTGTTGACTGTTGTGATTTCCCACAACTGGTCATTTGTTAGTAATAGGAAATCACCCATCCTCAAGGCAGTCATGAACCCCAATTGTCTTATTCTTTCTTTCTTTCTTTTTTTTTTTTAAAAGATCTTATTTATTTGAGATAGATAGATAGAGAGGGAGAGAGAGAGCGAGCCAGAGCACAACAGGAGGAGGGACAAAGGAAGAAGCAGACTCCCTGCTGAGCAGGGAGCCTGACCTGGGGCTTGATCCCAGGACCCTGAGATTATTACCCAAGCCAAAGGCAGTTACTTAACTGACGGAGCCACCCAGGCACCCCTGTACAGAGTTTTCTATTTTCCTTCTAGATGTTGGTCAGAAAATACTCTCAGAGCCTCAATGCCTTCTGAGATTCTTGAAGTTCCTTGACACATGACCATTCCATTCCAGGCCAGTAAAAATGCATTAAATCTATGTCATGCTTGGGATCTCTAACTTTTCCTTCTGCAGTAAGTTGGACAAAACTCTCTGCTTTTAAAAGGATCATGTGATTAAGTCAGGCCATCTGGATAATCCCTTATCTGAAAGTTCAATGATTTGTGTCCTTAATTACATCTGCAAAAAATCCCATCATAGCAGCATGCAGATCAGGGTTTGAAGGAAATGACTGGGAGGCTGGGAGTGTACATCAGGGACTGAACTGGGGGGGCCGTCTTGGGGTTCTGCCAACCACATATACTACACACATGCACGTGCATGTAGAGTTGTATAATAAGTGATATTTAGAGAGAGTAAAGAAATTAAGAGGCTCTGAAGAATATTATAAGAGAGTTAAAATAAGATGGGAAAAAAACCCAAACTTTTTTCTATAGTCCTTGTTTGGGTAAGTGTGGGGAAACTTTCAGTGATAAACTCTCTGGAAATATACCTGAGTTTGAAGAGAATGTTTTCCCTCTAAGAATGTCAGGCTAAGCTGGAAAGTGCCATGTGTAACTCTGATTACAGACATTTTGTGGTTTTGAGTAATTGAGACCCCCAGCCATTTTCTCTGGTCTTGATAGGGTTCCTCTACTCAAAGTTTAACACAGCTCGGGCAGCTTTTGGAACAAAGAGGGATTTTCTGCCTTAAGCAGCTTGCCTGTCAATAATGATTTCTACAAATGGTATATTTTTCTGTTCCAGTACAGACATTATACAGGGAAGGAAGTTGTAGGTATTTGGTCTTGGTGAGGAAGGCCCTGGGACTACCAACCCAAGGTCCTTGCCATGTCCTGTTAATGTGCCTGAGCTCTTTTTTCACCTTGAAATCGATAACCCATATACTTCGGTCTCTTCTCAAACATCTCTTCCAAGAGATTCTTTCCTCTTTCCCCCTATTTTGTAATCATTAATATCTTGATGTTGTGCTTATTGCTTGTCACCCTTTCCCCTCTGAAATATAGGCTTCCTGAGAGCAGGAACTAACTCTCCTTGCTCCTACAATCTCCTGAGGAGGGAAACAGGCACAGCAAGGACACTGCCCCTTTTCAAATTCTCATGATGATTTCTCACAATCATGTCTTTCAAACTCTTGTCACAGTCAACTCTTTTTCCACCTGCCCCTACACTTGGTCCAGATGATGTGATGCTGCTGTATTCCAAACCCACCAACAAATACACTGAAGGGATCTGGCTTGTGTGGGCAGAGATATGATTTAAAGAGTCCTCTGCTTATTCCTCCTCCATCATTAAATCAATTCCCTCAATGTTTCTGTGTGGTGATGTAAATATTGGAGAAGGGTAACATTCAAGATGTATGGGTAGTTTTTTTTTTTTTTTTAACTGAGCATGAACATATTTATTTATTTAAAGATTTTACTTATTTATTTGTCAGAGAGAGAGGAAGAGAGAAAGCACAAGCACAGGGAGCTGTAGGCAGAAGGAGAAGCAGACTTCCTGCTGAGCAAGGAGCCTGATGTAGGATTCGATCCCAGGATCCTGGGATCATGATCTGATCCAAAGGTAGACGCTGAGCTGATTGAGCTAAGGGACATCCAGATGTCCCTATTTATTTATTTTTATGAGAACTGATTTGAATGAGAAGTTGGAAATTATGTAAGCCATCTGAGCATCCTATGTTAAAAGGAAAGAGGGTACAATTAAGGAATCAAGGAAGAAAGAAGTAAGGCTATTTGAAATGAGCATTTTTTGCTTTATAAACTCACTTAGGACTCTAGGGTTAAATTTTTGGCGAGTTCTCTCTAGGAACCATGGTCTCCTTATTTTTAGTGTTTAGTGCATTAGTTGTCTCTCTTGCCTCTATAAGCATTGTGGATTTTTAATGTGTGGCTATGCTCTTTTTGTAAATTTCATGCATGAGGTGCAGAAAAAACACAGAACTTACCGGAAAACTCTTGGCTAGAAAAGGGAGAGTATGCTTCTTTTTGGGTCACAACTTTTGGTCAACTATGAATCCAAGAGGAGATAGATTTGGAATATAGTGTTGGGAACTGCAATTGCCAATGATAACCATTAAAACAAACAAACAAACAAACAAACAAACAAACAAAAACAAACTATTTTACACACAGTGCCTTCCAACCACTCCCTCTCCTCACGCAGATTTTGTTTGCCCAGGGCCCCCATGACAGTACACACTTTGGCACTTCCTAGTGTTTTACAAAATGCTTCCACCTTTCCTCTTCCTGTCCATTAACAAAATGTGGCTACCGTTGTCTGATTTCATAAGAATTTAGACCTTGAAAATTTTTATAAAATTGTAACTTAATTAGGGTAATACATTAGTCAAATTAATGCCCAAAGTAAGCCAATATGAACTCGCTATTTCTCTGAAACTTTGAAGGAATGGTTTCCAATAATAAGCAATATAGGCCACTGGGAGAAATACTGCACATCACATGTGGTTTTGTGACCCCTTAAATTAGCTTTCTGAAAGTAAACCCTTCTTTGGGGTCTATGAATGAGGCTGCTTTTCTGCTTTGCTCTCATTCTTGAGCTCTATATTGATATGAACATGTTCTTGGATGACATCTCCACATGGATGGCCTTTCAACATCTCAAAAGCAATACATAAAAAATTAAAGTCATTTCCTCCCTGCAAAGCCTACTCCTATCTCTGTTGCATATTAGTGAAAGGAACTACCACTTGTCCAGGTTGCCATAGAAATGCCTATCAATCATCCCTGACTCCACACCTTATTTCAGCCTACACTTCCGGTCAACTGTTAAACGTGTTAGCTATTCCAATTCTCACTGGTTCTGAAATACCTTCAACCAAAGTTCAACCTTCCAGGCATCAGAAGTGCTGGATTGTGCCTATCTCTCCCAGTAGATCTTTTCTAACCATACTGAACTCCTTTTTTTTTTTTTTTTTAAGATTTTATTTTATTTTATTTGACACAGACAGAGAGATCACAAGTAGGCAGGGAGGCAGGCAGAGAGAGAGAGAGGGGGAAGCAGGCTCCCTGCCGAGCAGAGAGCCAGATGTGGGGCTTGATCCCACGACCCTGAGATCATAACCTGAGCCGAAGGCAGAGGCTTTAACCCACTGAGCCACCCAGGCATCCCCCATACTGAACTCCTGATGCTTCCTCAAATATCCTTTGTTCTGTTTCCTTTGTGCTTTTTTTCTTGCTGGTATCACTGCATACAATGACTACTCTCCTATATGCTCAACTCTTACTTATTCTATTTATCCTTCAAAATCAAAATCAGGTGTTAGTTTTCCTCCTTCAGTCTCACCACTGAATACATTAGGTATCCTTGTCTGTCCTTCTATATTGTACATCTGAAGGCAGATGCTTAGGGACTGAGCCACCCAGATGCCCCAACAGTGCCATTTCTTAAATGAGTGTATGAGTGAATGAGCAGATGACTAATGAGAAAATATTACAGAGTGACTGTGGAAATTGTACTTCAATGGTTCAAGATGTTATGGACACTTCCTTACATTATTCAGGTTAAAAAAAAAAGATGATGTAGTCTTGACATTTATATAAACGCAGTGAAGCAGAATTGCATTCCCCAAATCATACAGTCATGGAATCTTTCAGATTTCCTGAATGCTATTTGTTTTCAAATGCATATTCTTTTTTCTTTAATTATGAAGGTGGAACAAGAAGCTTTTTTTTTCCCCTCTTCATTTTGTAAAGAAGACCTATCATTTATGTCGTCTCTTTGACCTTGAAGATGATATAAAACTGAAAGCCGGCAGAATGCCCCAAATTCCATATGTGGGTGCCATATAAACCTTAGTTGATGTGACTGTGGAATGTGGGTTGAAAGATCTGTATACTGCATTAATGTTGAGGCATATAAACATCTGTTACTGATGTAAATTAATTAAATTAAATTAATTTTCATTTTGGTGTTGGAGGTAGACAAATCTCCCTATATTTTTATGAACAAGAAAAGGAGGAAAAAAATTAGTTTAAATGGCTAGAATTTAGTTCCATAAAAGATATTGGGAATTTGTTGACCTTCTATTCATGTGATCAATTCAGACAACCAGAATCTATTGGACTAATGATCTATATTGATAAAATTAACCCAGAAAATTACTAGATCCCTGTTTCAATGTGTTCTGCATAAAAATGTCAATAGAAAGCTCAATTAAAACAAATTTTCACATAATTAACAAAATAGGCCTTCATCAATTATTTATGGGATTTTGGGAGATTAAGTGTCTTAGTCCTTTTGGGCTGCTATAATAAAATGCCATAGACTGAGTGGCTTATAAATAACAGAAATTTGTTTCTCACAGTTTTGGTGGCTGAAAGTCCAAATCATGGTGCCAGCATGATAGGGTTAAGGTCCTTTTCTGGGTACACATTTCTTATTATATCCTTGCATGGTGAGGAGAGCTCCATGAGATCTCTTTTATAAGGGCACTAATTTCATTCATGAAAGCTCCATCCTCATGACCTAGTCACTTTCCCAAGGTCCCACACATTAATATTATCACCTTCAGGGAGTTATTATCTCAATGCATGAATTTTGAGGGAACACACACATTCAGACCATAGCAGTAATCAACAGTTTCTGAAATTAAGAAAGCTTATAAATCGAACCACTATGCATCTCTTATTAGACAACAACACAGGACTATACTAAATATGTGATCTATGTTCTCTGATTTTGATGATAACAGTTTTGAATAAAAAGATACACATTTCCATAATAAGTCATAAAGAAAAATAGATTGTTGAGTTTTCAACCTGAATTTCTTAAAAAAAAAAAAAAAAGACCAAAAGCTATAATCATAGGAGGGATTTTATATAGTGGAGTCCTTTTGGTTGATGCACATAGTTTTGGTAAGTGATATTTTGATAAACTTGAGACTTGGAGGAGACTAAGACTCTTTGTTAGGCAGTTTAAATTTAAATCTTAAGCTTGACTTAAATAGGCCTGATAGCTAGGGCCCTTTTAATCTGCCTAAGTCTTGAACCAATTGAGAAAACAA
The DNA here is from genome assembly GCF_022355385.1 of Mustela nigripes. Taxonomy (NCBI): domain Eukaryota; kingdom Metazoa; phylum Chordata; class Mammalia; order Carnivora; family Mustelidae; genus Mustela; species Mustela nigripes. The sequence continues at coordinate 203,536,975 of NC_081558.1, read as the reverse complement.
AAGATTCAAAAGATTCAAACCAATTTATCACATTTATTTATTTACTTATTTATTTATTCAACATATAATGTATTATTTGTTTCAGGGGTACAGTTCTGTGATTCATCAGTTTTACACAATTCACAGCACTCACCATAGCAAATATCCTCCCCAGTGTCCATCACCCAGCCTCCCCATCTCTCCCTTTCTTTTCCACTCCAGCAATTTCAGTTTGTTTCCTGAGATTAAGAATCTCTTATGGTTTGTCTCCCTCTCTGGCTTAAAGTCTTGTTTCATTTTTTTCCCTCCCTTTCCCTATGATCCTCTGTCTTGTTTCTCAAATTCCTCATGTCTGTGAGATCACATGATAATTGTCATTCTCTGATCGACTTATTTCACTTAACATAATATCCTCTAGTTCCATCCACATTGTTGCAAATGGCAAGATTTCGTTTTTTTTCATGGCTGCATGATATTCCATTGTATACGTATATATCACATCTTCTCTATCCATTCATCTGTGATGGACATCTGGACTCTTTCCATAGTTTGGCTATTGTGGACACTGCTGCTATAAACATTGGGGTGCACATACCCCTTCAGATTACTACATTTGTATCTTAGGGGTAAATACCCAGTAGTGCAATTGCTGGGTCATAGGGTAGCTCTACATTCAACTTTTTGAGGAACCTCCAGAGTTTTCCAGAGTGGCTGCACCAGCTTGCATTCCCACCAGCAGTGGAGGAGGGATTCCCTTTCTCACCAACCTCTCACCATCCTCACCAACACCTGTCATTTCCTGACTTGCTTATTTTAGCCATTTTGACTGGTGTGAGGTGGTATCTCACTGTGGTTTGGATTTGTATTTCCCTGATGTCGAGTGATGTTGAACACTTTTTCATGTGTCCGTTGGCCATTTGGATGTCTTCTTTGCAGAAATGTCTTTTCTTGTCTTCTTCCCATTTCTTGATTGGATTATTTGTTCTTTGGGTACTGATTTTGATAAGATTTTGGATACTAGCCCTTCATCTGATATGTCATTTGCAAATATCTTCTCCCATACTGTCTGATGTCCTTTGGTTTTGTTGACTGTTTCCTTTGCTGTGTGACAGCTTTTTATCTCGATGAAGTCCTAATAGTTTATTTTTGCTCTTGCTTCCCTTGCCTTTGGTGATGTTTCTAGAGAGAAGCTGCTATGGCTGAGTGAGGTCAAAGAAGTTGCTGCCTGCGTTCTCCTCAAAGATGTCGATGGATTCCTCTCTCTCGCTGAGGTCTTTCATTCATTTTGTGTCTATTTTTGTGTGTGGTCTAAGGAAGCAAAATAGTTATGACCCTTAAAAAAAAAAAAAAACTACTAAATCTCTTTTTGGAGAATGTGATTGCCAACCACAGTAGGATCCCAAGTTCTTCAACAGAAAAGGATTGATCCTTCAAAACATTGAGCAAAAAGGCACAAATAAGAATGCATGCTTCTTGCAGGCCTCCCAGTTTCAAGATGGAGGGAGCAACAGAAAGCTGGGAAACATGGGTCTAGTTTCACCTTCCAAACTCAGTGCTCAGATTAAGCCTGCTGCTCCCTAAGGACTGAATTAAAGCATAACAGAGCTGCCTGGCTTATGTGCATTAATGGTATTCCCTTTGCATAGAAGAATAGGGAAGCAGGGGCATCTGGGTGGCTCTGTGTTTGAGTTTCTGACTCTTGATTTTAGCTCAGGTCATGAGATGGAACTCCAAGATGAGCCTGCGATGGGTGTGGAGCTGCTTAAGATTTTCTTCCTCTCCCCCTGTCTTTCCCCTCCATCCTGCTCCAGCATGCTCTCTCCATCTTCCTACCCCACCCCAAAGTGTAGAAATAGTCAACCATGCTTTAATGGTCTATTTTTAGTTAAATTTACTCACAAATTAGATGATGATACAGAAAATAAGATGAGTTGTGTTAATGCTTTGTTTTTGGCCATGTTAAATTTCTCTGTGCTGATTGCAATCAATAACTGATGACTTCTAAGGTCTAGTTCCCAAATTATTCTTCTGCAAACACACTCAACTGCAACAGATGAAACACATTTCCCCAAGTCCCTACTCTGTGTTATGCCTGAAGGGGGTGGCATCATTATCGTAATTATTCTCTATAACTGTGGGCACATATAAACTAAGATTATGTTTTTACAGAAAACGTCCAGATGGAAACTAAAATCCTGGATATACTGATATGTTTATATATGCAGATACTTGGTATTTTTGTGAACCCAATATTCAGATATTTGTCAGATTTTGTCAGGTTTAATGTCTGTGCATATCATGGAAAGATGATTATATCTATCATATGCCTGAAAAGACTAATTATTTTGACAAAAAATGATCATCTCCAATATTCTATGTAAGTTTTCTCCATATTTAGTAAACTGAATATTTTTGTTTATGAGACACTTATAGAGTTCTGAAAATTGAATATATAAGGAATTTCACTGTGCAAATAACATTTAAGACTGCTTCACTCTATGTGTTCTTTGTGGATTTAGAAGCCAGGAGATTTGAAATTTGAAAGTTTGAAGTGAGTGGCTCATAAGGACCAAAGGTTCATCACTGGAGTAACTTGCAATATGTGAAAAATGCTTTTGTGAGATTAAAAAATGATTTCTAAAGATGAAACACTAATCTGTAGTCACAAAGGTTTGTTAAGAATTGTCCTATTGTTTCTACTGAATAAATAATTCTGGGATTGATGTTTTAGCTTACTCATGTTTCAGCCATCTTTGAATAAACTTTTATGAACCGCCTTTCTAGATACATTTTATTTCCTAGGTGCACAGGGTTTATAAGAAAAACCAAAGGAATATGCATGAAAAAAGTTGCAGACTACATCTTAAAACGAAGTACTTGCTTTTAATTTCTTTTTTCCTTTACCACTACCCTCATAGGTTTCATTATTTAACAGACCCAGAAAAAATATTGCTTATATGAATTAGCAGTAACTTTTTTTTTTCTCTTACCGTAGCTTTAAGCAACGCATGTTTAATCAAAACCAGAGACTAATTCAGACCTGTGTTGTGGTCTTTTGACTTCCTGAAGAAGTATGAATAAAACCACTAAGCCACATCATAAAATACTTTATTTGCTTTGAGGTATCAATTATTATTGTTATGAGTGAAATACATTCAGAAGAATGGATATGTTAAAAGGCAACTTTATCTCGTGTTCCTTCACTGTGTGTGAATTTCTTGTTGCTCTATAAAACACGGAACTTTCACAGAGTGAGCTAATGTAGCTTAATGGCAAAATGAGACATCTAAGTTTAAGGTAAATAACAGAAAAGCCAAGTAGATAGAAATCTGGGAGCCGTGGTCAAGAGTGATCTTCATGTTCTTGATTCGCTTCTATTTTTTGTTTAATTTTTATTTTTATTAAGTTTTTAAATTTTAATTCCAGTATAGTTAACATATGATGTAATGCTAGTTTCAGGTGCACAGTATTGGGCTGATTCATTTCAAAAGAGATGTATCAGGGGGTCTCTCAGGTTCATCAGAATGTATAATCTACCTGTATTCAAGGTCAATGTGGAAACAAAGGGCAGGACCTATTGTTGTTTATATCTATTCCATATATGTTCACAACTTCTAACCTTCCTTTTGTTGAAGAGATTGGGCCTACCAATCTGCCTGACTCACATAAGATTTGAAAGTTTGATATAAGGGAGAAGCCACTATTTTTTTTTAATGATTTTATTTATTTATTTTAGAGATCAAGAGGAAGAGAGAGAGCATGAGGAGGAACAGACTCCTCACTGAGAGCAGAGCCTGGTGTAGAGCCTGATCCCATGACCCTGACATCAGGACCTGAGCTGAAATTAAGAGTCAGATGCTTAACTGACTGAACCACCTAGGCAGCCCTGGGAGAAGCCAGTCTTCTGTAGCTTTTTACTATCACTGCAGGCCAGCAAGTCCACAGAAATAGGAAGTTTTCTTAATTCAGGTTTCCATTGTGCAGTTTCCAGCTCCCAGGAGGTCAAAAAGCAGAGATAGAGGTGGTGGCATCTTGATCTGGCCTTCAGTTTCAGAATTATGGCTGTGCATTCTCCAGCCTCTGGGATGTGGAGAGGCTGCTGGAGCAAGTCATTTGGGGTTCTTCCTTCTGGCAGAGGTCCAGGGCCAGCTTTAGTGGGTCAGTTTCTATTGTTGTCAAAGTCATTCCAGGATACCAAGACTAGAAGTTGTTCCTTCAGCCTTTCCAATGATTTTATAAGCACCAAGTTCCCTATTTTAAATCTGTCCCTGCTTAAAATATTTAGAGAAGTCTTTCTGTCCTGCACTGAGTTCCTCCTAATGCATTAGGCAAGCAAATAAAGATGTGAATGGTTGGAGCACAAACTTCTATTTCACTTTTAACAGTGATCAATATTAACACTTTGGGGTTATACCTCCACTTCACCCTCATCAAATAATGAAAGACCCAATGTGCCCAGATTCCAATTTACAATCAGATAAGTTAGAAAGTAAATTTTCACAGTACAATGCATTTTTTTTTTTCATTTCATAATACTGTGAACTGTTAAGAAAAAATAAGGGCCAGTTTATATTTGATTAGGATATAAATCATAGATGCCCTTAAAATCATCTTAAAAACCCCATCTAAAATTTCAAGGCCCAATATATTGTGGTGAGGGAAGAATTCAGCTGTACTTAAAAAAAAAAAAAAGAATAGTATTCAATGAATCCAATAATAATAACAGTGCGGTGGTGGTGGTAGTGGTGTGTGTGTGTGTGTGTGTGTGTGTGTGTGTGTGGTTTTTTTTTCCCCATGTCTGGATATACTAGAGGTTTATGGAGTCTGGGTGAGCAGACAGTTCTATAGACATAAACTCTCCAATGGAAAACCCCTTGGAGCCTGTTCAAGGCAAATGCTGTCTGAGCTCGGTTAAAATGATGGCTCCAAATGATAGCCAGCCATGAAAGAAAGCACTAGCTTGGATATCGAGAACCCAGACTCGCTCAGGGAAGGTCTCATGAGGATCACTGGACCTAAAATAAAACGAATATGCTCTGTCTTCTGGTTTGGTTTCTATGGGAATTTGTGTTTATGGGGGGAAGCATGAAACTGTTTCATCCTGGCCAGAATATCTGGACAGTTCAATCAGTTCAGCCATTCAGAGTTTAGCTGACTGAACTTTTTGTCTTTATGGCTTGTGCCAAGTGTTGATAAGATTGGCCAGGTGAAGAGCATCATCAGGCCTGAGTCTGTGTGCTTTGTGCAGGGTGATAGTGCAGAAATATGGCTTGTGTTTGGTTGATGGGAAGAAATGGTATGAGCAATGGAATTGAGTGAACCAGATGGGCCATGGGTAAATCTGAATATTTCTGAATCCCAACTTTTGTAGTTATTTATTTATTTATTTATTTAAGATTTTATTTATTTGAGAGAGAGAGAGGGAGAGGGTGCATGAGTGGGGGAAGGGGCAGAGGGAGAAGCAGACTCCTTGCTGAGCAGAGAGCCTGATGCAAGGCTTGCTCCCTGGCTCCTGGGATCATGACCTGAGCTGAAGGCAGACACTTAACTGTCTGAACCACCTAGATGCCCCTTTTTGTAGTTATTTAATGATAAATTCATTATTCTTTCCCTCCCCCCCCCACCCCCCATCCCCACCTCCTGCTCCTCTCCTAGGAGTTCAGGCAGATGATTCACTGGATTGGTATAGCTGTCTTCATCATGCTTACGCTATTATCACAGAAGTGAGGGAGGGATGTACAATAGTAAGATTTTCTTTCTCAAAGTAGTGGTCTGTAATGCATTTCTGGAGCTTATCAAGTCAATTCAGTCTACTTAAAAATATTTGTTGTACCCTGAATCTGTGTAGCTTTGGGTGCCTGATACTAGGCATAAATATAGGGACAACAGGTGTGTCTACTTCGAGGCCTCAAGTGGTGGTTCTTGATCATGACTACACAGTAAGATCACACAGACAACTTTAAAAAAATACCCCTGCTGGGACTCCCCTGGACCACTTAAATCAGAATATCTAGGGGCTTGGACTTAGGGGCTACTGTGCTTTTAAAGTTCTCCAAATGTTCCTAATATGCTATGGACTAGAAATACATACACACAGAATATGATGAATGTGAACATTTGTGGTTAAAATTAGGCTGGTATAGAGCTTTTCAGTAAACTAATATTTATTTTTTATAATTTTTGGAAAATATTTGTTTCACTTAGAAAAAAAGAGAGCATGAGGAGGAGTAGGAGCAGAGGGAGAGGGAGAGAGGAACTCAAGTAGACTCTGTGCTAAGTGTGGAGCCTGATGTGGGGCTTGATCTCATGATCTGAGCCATAATCAAGAGTTGGACACTTAACTGACAGAGCCATTCAGGTGCTCCTAACATTTCTCTTTAAAATCATTTCTTTTTACAGCACACAGAGTCTATTGTGTTCCCTAAGACTAAGTCTCTGTTAGCATTTGCCGCCATGACAATTTGTGGCTAGCCTTTCCTAACACATGTAGTCACATTTATAATTACATGTCATTATCTCTCTTTTTAGAGCATAAATTCAGTGGCAGTAAAGAGCATATTGCTCTGTTACCTAACACAGTGCCAGGCACATTGTAGAAGCTCAACAAATAATTTTTAAAGGAATGAATGAATGAATGAATGAATGAATGGCTTTGCCAAAAGTACATTGTGGCACTCACAGAAGCCATTATTCATTATTAATGATGTTTTCAGATATATTCTAGGTAATGGATCTTTCCTGGAAAATGCTATTGAGAGGGGTGTCTGGGTGGCTCAGTGGGTTAAACCTCTGCCTTCGGCTCACGTCATGATCTCAGGGTCCTGGAATGGAGCCCCGCATTGGACTCTCTGTTCAGCAGGGAGCCTGCTTCCTTCTCTCTCTCTGCTTCCCTCTCTGCCTATTTGTGATCTCTCTCTCTGTCAAATAAATAAATAAAATCTTTAGAAAAATGCTATCTAGAGTATAAGTAACAGATCTGGGCTCAGGACTACTGAAAATCCATCACGGACTCTAAGTATTACTTTTCCATCATACTTCAGGGAGGCTGGCCTCTCTCCTGCAACATGGAAATGAAAATATTTTTGTAACTGGAGTTTTATTTTTTCTGCTTATTCAGTGTTCATTCCTCTATAGTTTTTCATTATCGTAGTAGAAAATACTACCTCTACTATTTGCCAAGTCAATGTCTTTTTCTTAATGAAAATTTAATTGTTCCCTTGTCAAACTGTCTTCTTATTCTCTTTTTGGCACCATTCTAAAATTTTATTTGTCTTAAAAGTTCAGCATTTCTTTCTTGTTGGTCACCAGGAGACAGTATTTTGTGACCTGTGTGCCTCTATGGCTAAAGGCAAAAAGCTTAGCTAATTCAGAAGCAGGAAATCATTAGCAAATTCACACATTATCCCTTTGTTTAGATTTCAAATCCAAGGGCTACAGGTTAACATGAACTTTATCTTTTGATCAAAGATAAACATTTTTTCCACTTAAAAAAATGTGCTTAGAGTTTGGCTCAGTGGTCAAAATATAAAGCTTCCCAAATCCCACAACTTTCTTTTTAAAAACCAAATAAACATCTCTGTTGAAGATAGAGTAGGCTATTAGCTAAAGAAACAAAGTGTTTGGATTTTAAACAGAGAATAATCATTTCCAGGTACAAACACATATATGTATATATATGTATGACAATAGAAAAATTAGATCCATAACAATTCATAATGCATACGTAGATCTGTAAAGGTCTACAAATAAGGAAACCCAAATTTACTAAAGATATAAATGTTCAAGCTGGCTCAATAGTGGTGTGGCTTTAGCAAGTAGAATACTGATTTAAAAGTAGATAATCTACTAATTTAAAACGGGTCCCCAAACAGAGGTCATTATGACTGACTGGGTAGACATCTGCTCTGGAAACAGGAGTTGAAATAAGGTTGACATCCAGGGACCCCACTAGTGTCCTATGACTCACTGTGAAATCAAAGATGTGGACGATATTTCAAAAGGAAGGATAAAACATTCTCTAGCATAAAAAATAGCCACTTTTATGACGTACAGCTCCCCTAGTAGCTAATCTTTTAGGAAGACAACAAAAGTGAAATTGTTAGTTGCCAACTCTTCTTAAATGTTTATAACATGATAAGAAGGAATTGGGTTATCTAGAAAATTTCCTCGTAAAATGCTGGCTTTTTGAGTGTTTGCTCATCAAAAATAGCTTATCATAGGGGAGAAAAACCTAGACTTTGGAACTGAACTACCAAGTTCAAGTCTTTCCTCTGCTTCTTACTGGCTTTGAGCCTAGAAACAAACAAAGCTTTTTTGAGGCTTTGGTTTCCCCTTCTGCAAAATGGGGCTAATGATCATATTCATCTCAGAGGGTTTTTCTGAGGATTAAATTAGTTAATATTTACAAAGTGCTCTGAATTAGTATTTACAAAGACTCAAAAGGGTCGAGGCCCATAATAAGAGCAGTATGTGTATTTTATTAGAGAAATAAACTGCTGGAGATTCACAGGATATATCTCCCTGCCTCAGAGAAACATCTGAAAATCCTCTTGATTTTGGATGGAACCAGCTATGTGGCTGGGCCAGGGCAGCTCAGAGAGCACACAGATGCCTTTCATAGTTTCCCAGAAAAAATATTTCCTGGAAGCAAGAGCACCAAGGCTTGTGCTCTAGTGTGACATCAATAAAAAGCTAAGTCTTGATAAGGAGCATCCCATAGCTGTGGCAGAAGCAAAGATAAAAGTAAGGGCTCTATCAAAAATGCCTTAAAACCTATGCTCTTTCTACAGCCTAGAGTAGAGTGCTGACCACACCCTTGCTTCTTGAGAGTCATCTCAATGGTCTCAATGAAAGGTCTCTCTTCCTCACACACATAGCCAGGCACTCTCCTCTGGCTCTGCGACAGCTTGCATTTCATACCTCTTGAAGCCAGACTCATCATACTTCTTCAGGGTCATCCGGTGTCAAGAGATGTGAACTCCAAACAGCCCTCTTCCGAGCTCCATTTGTTTTCCTCCCTGACTTCCTGAGCTGTGGTTCCAAGCCATCAGCAGTTCAGTTCCCCACTTTCTTTGTTTCTGCTTCCACCAAAAAATAATGGCTCTTGGAAGTGAAATTTTGTTAACTTAATGGGCCCTCTTCTTGATCCTCATCAACCCCTTCCCCTTTGTCAACTTTGTCTTAACAAAGATGTTTGCATCCCTACCCCAATTAATACCATCCCTTTTTTTTTTTTTCTTTTGTTCTTTTTCTGTATCTCCTTGGGGGAACTTGGGCTTCAAAACTTATTTCTTTTCTGTATCTTCTACGCCTTGTTCTTCACTGATGTTATTTTCAGCTTTGATAAAGTTATCTTTTTTCACCTTTAAGATGAGACTCATCCTAGACTCATTTTCCCCATGTAGTTATCATCTAGATGGCTCTATTTCTTCTCTCCTATTGACATTACTAACCTTTGCTTGTTAGCCTCACACCCCATCATTCTGTTGAAAATTTACTAGCAACCCTCAACAAGGTTGCTTGTCCTTCATCAAGTCCTGTTAACATGCTCCCTAAATATCTTCTCCACTGGCTCTGGTGAAGCATCAGCTCATCGACTAGAGGCATCTCTTGCCTCAACTGCTACACCATTCTCGCCATCTTATTCTTCACTAGTTAGTTCTTTATGTCTGAAATCTTCCTGACCACTAAACATGAAATGGCCTTTTGGTTATCCATAGGGTAGAGTAAAATTTACTAAGCTGAACTCCGATAACCTGAGTACATTCATCTTTCAATATTCAGTCCCCTAGCACCTCCACAAAAACTCCTTCACACATTCTTTCACGCATGTGCATCTACACACACACTGCTGAGTTATTCAGATCAGTTGAGTAGACTCTCTTCTCTATTCCTTACATGCTGTTTTCTCTGCCCAGAGTGTCCTTCCCCTCTGCCCAGCAAATGCACACTTATCATTCAACTCTTTTTTATTTTTATTTTTTAAGATTGTTCTTCTTCTCTGGTGACCTTTCCCCTCAGTTCTTACGTGGCTCTGGGTGGTGTCTCCTCCTACAGTCATGCAGCATCCATCCAAACTCCAACAGAGCATCTATCTCATCACGTTGTAACTTTTGTTCACATGTGTGTGTGCTCCTCACTCTAAGCTCCATGACAGACCCCGAGCTTTCATCTTGGTTTCCTCAGCTTTGGTCAGAACAGCTAGGAAAGAGCAAGACTGGCAGATCCATCAGCAATGTTTTAGAGACGGCATAAACTTTTGTTAGGGGGAAAGAAAAAAAGAACCATGGAAATTCTGTTATGTAAAAGGTCAAAGAGTGATTACTCCCACACCATTTCTCCCATATACATGGCTGGGGCAGGGAAAAAAGCCTAACGTGGTAGAGGAATTCAAACTACATTATAGGGGAAAAGGTAGAAGAGATGTGGTTTCTTAACAAAAGACAAGGATTGTGGTGGTCCCAGAGCTGGTGGTGGTTGCTGTGGGCGGAAGCATGCGGATAAATCCAGTTTGTAGAAATATGCTAATGCCAACAAAGCCATTTGTTCTATGAAGCATGGGGATCAAGGGAAGAAGAAGGGGTCAAATGAATATTTTTCTAGAGCGCCATCAAAGGAACCTTAAGAAAACATAAAAATAACATTAATTCATTCAACAGATATTTTTGAACACCTACCATGTTCTAGGTTATTGTTAGATATAGAAGGGATGCAGTGTGAACAACACTAATAAGCAAATTAAAACCAAAATCAACCAACCAACCAAAAAAAAAAAAAAAAAAAAAAAAGAAGAAGAAGAAGAAAAAGAAAAACAACACTCAACAAATAAAGATTGCCTCTACCTTTATGATACTTGAAACTTGGTGAGGGAAGACTGAAATCAAATAAATATCATATCAAAGCATATGCTTGGATAAATGGAAAAGAGGTATGTGGCATCAGGAAAGTATAGGCCCAGAGGACTTTATCTGCAGCTGATGAACACAAAACTCCATTACAAAGATAGGTTCTCATATAAACCAAAGCAAAAGGAAACGAAAGAGGCTGAGCATGTTACATAGCTTGTAGGTCTGGGCTGTAATTTCCATCAGGCCCACCCTGAATTCTTTCAGCCCCTGGGCGTATGGAATGAAGGAGTCTATTTCAAGGGGAGTGTTGCTAGGAGTTACAAGTACTTGTGAAGGTGAGAAAATGCTTTCTGGATCATTTATCGCGTCTTTGCTGCAGTGGATCATGCTCTAACACTAGCTGTGGGAATGTAGATCATCAGGATGAAAAGTCACTGAGGCCAGTTAAGAGAGACTTACTTAAACCAAGGCCTACATCTTCTATGAGAGAAGCAATGCTGCTGCTGGAGGCTGGCAAAACCTTGTGTGACTTCCTTCTTCCAGCCGATGAAAGCATTTCATAGGTCACCAATTCTAACACTAGTACTTAGGAGCGCACACCTAAAAACAATTCTTACTGAGGGAAAACACAACCAGAAGGTAGGTGACTTATGGCATGGTGGGACTGACATTCTGTCATTGTTTTGGAATTTTGCTTGGCAACTAGAAATAAATATGTAGAGAAACTAGATTACGGGAACAGTGATAGCAGAGACGTCAAAAATGGATGGATTGAGAGACTATAATAACGTCGAACATTTATTGAATAGTTACATGTCCAGGAGTTTGAAAATTTCAAACTTACTAATCATATGCGTGATTTACCTTCATTTCCTGTGCAGCCATCCTCACCCCCAATGGGTGCATCTAATAAATTCCACAAACATGATCTCTGAACATTTCAGCAGAGATTTGATGATTGCAAAGAGCACAAAGTGAGACGTTCGTACTTGGATTTTTATAACCCATCCCACTCCAACTTACCTTTTAGAGTAAAATAGGAATATTTTAGCATAAAACCATTACAGTGAAAATTAAAACATGCAAAACAGACATTACACCTTCTTAGAGCATATTAAAGGGGTCCAGAAATGTTGCTGGCCCTGTTAGACTGGAGTTGGAAATATAAGATGAGTAAGTTCTGGAGATCTAATACCCAGCATGGTGGCTCTAGTTCACAATAATATATTGTCTCCTTGAAATCTGGTAAGAAAGTAGGTCTCTTCAGAGATCTGTGGTAAGTCTTCTTACCACACACACAAAATGGTAACTATGTGAGATGATGGATATGTTCATTAGCTTGATTGTTGTATTTTATAGTATATACATATATCAAAACATTGCACTGTATACCTTAAATATATATGATTTTTCTCTGTCAGTCATATCTCACTAGATCTAGAAAAAACATAAATACACAAAAATACTGGAAAATTTGAAGAATTGATGCATGTTAGTCAGCATGAAGGGTTTTTAAATTTAAATACTCTGAATGGTCCCGAATGGAAAGAATCAGTAGTGTAATTCCTCAGCATTGCTGGTCTTCATGAGAACCAGCATGGCAAAAGATAAAGAAGTCACACTGCTTCATTTTGTGTTGGAATAGTCATTATTTCTATGAAAGAACAATTTTTTAGTTGGATGAATGCTAGGTTAATCAAACACAGAAATCCTTGGTTGATGGTAGGCACAAAGGGAAAGTTAGTGAACATGATCTTTAAATTTCCATTCTCTCTCCAGGATCAAATGTGGAATTGGTATTTTTTCTTCCATTCTAAGTCACTGGCGACCTAATACTCATGATCTCCCCACCTCCACTTTTTTTTTTTAAACACTCTTCTTGTTAATATGCTTCTCAGCCAGGAAAAATGACATTAGGAAAAACACTTTGTACAGGTTATGGGAAGGGCAAAAATGAAAGTGTCAAAGGGAAGTATACTTCATGAAAAATAGTTATTTCATATCTCTTTGATGACAAAAATATCACCCACTTTTGGAAGACTTTTATATTTAATTTTACTCCCCACCACATTTAAGAGAGCTGAGAATACAGATATCCTTGATGGATAGACTTAACTACAAATTACTGCTACCCAGATCTGGGAAATTTGCTCTCTATTTAATGAATGCATTTTTAGATACTGAAAAAGAAAAGGAGGAATAGCTCAGCTTTTTGTTTGCCCCCAGCAAGTATATGTTTTCCTTTGTTTCTCAAATGAGAAGTATATTTTAAAAACATTTGCAGTCATTTCTCACCTAGGATGTCTGAATTATGTTCATGTATTTGCAGACTAAAAGTGTGTAATATATGTTGACACATAAGCTTTATGTCTTTTATTTCCAAATAAAAGAACTTAAGGAGAAATCAAATCTGTTTTTTTCTTTCAAATTTTATTTGCTCCAGTGTGCAAAAAAAAAATTAAGAACCGTTTCAAAGGACAGTTGTACTTAAACCATTTGGTACTAGTTATATTGGTGCTTATTAAAGTAAAGCTCAGTTTCCAAGTTATTCCTAAGTATTTTAAAATCCAGATTGGAGATGGGAACAGATTTCTAATGATTTGTTTAGTCTGGTAATTATCATCAACCTTTAATATGGGCTGAACCAACTCTCTGTGATTGGCGCTCTTATCATCTGCTACATTGTTATTAAGCAGACATGTTCTCATAGGAAACACCAGGACACGTTACCCTGGGCCTTTGAATTAGGATGTCTGCTCAACAGTTTAGTCATGTAACTGGATTTGAAGTTGCTTGGCAGAAACCAGCTTTTCAACTGGTTCCTCCTTTTTGGAGTAGATGATGGAGCAGGATTCTTGTGGTGAGACATGGACACTGAGAGCATCCCAGAAGCTGTTTCCTTTTCTGAAAAATACCAAGACCTTGAGGAATAAAGTTGTGTCAGTTTGGGGGGCTTCTTTATTGCTACATAGTCCTCTCTATATCCAGTCAATCCTCTGGAACTGCTGACATCTTTAGGAAGTCTGTGTGCCCCAGCTCTCGGTGCCCTATTTCAACCAAACAGCCATGAATGCCTAATCTGGGCAAAGCATTCTTCTAAAATCATCCAAAAGACATGACTGTGACCTCAGCTAGCAGTTGAGGGAGAAGCAGTGGGCAAAAGAACATTCAAAACAACTAGAATAACTAATCTCTATCCAGTAAGCACCACCTGCTAAGTGGAGCCCAAAAAATCGGTGAGGATTGACAGTGGAGAAGAACTTTAATAGCCTGAGTAGAAGACCTTCAAGGCAGAGTGAACATTTGGTTTTAGTTCTCTACCAATAGACCCCACGTTACGGTTACACTTTTGGTATTGTTATTTAACTAGCCATTTAGTTAGATAATTAGTCAGATATTTGTACATATGAGGGTTAATTATTATTGAGTAATGAGGGAAATGACCCCAACATTCAAGGAGCTAGCCACCTATCCAGGAGAAAAAAAAAAAAAAATCTCTGCCTTTATGGGAAATTCACAGCTTTAAGTTGGGAGGTCCCCATTGTGGGATGAGATACTGTTTCAAGTATGGAAACTACTGAACTTAGATCAGTTGAAATAGTCATGCTGAGGAAACTATAACACACACAAGACTAGAAATTCATGACAGAGCAAGCCTTGCTTGCTTTCTTCATTTTTTTTTCCACTGGGCAAAAAGGTTTTGATTGTGGATCATGAATCAAAAACTATGCCAAGAATTGGAAGTGAAAAATGATTATCTTTTTAAAGAATCCCTGACTTGAAAGGTGAGACTGGCCTCCCAAATCAATTTTAACCTTGAGAGAAAATAAGCACTTGCCTTCAAATAAGGGAACGGGGTGTGCATGTTAAGAAATTTGTGGTGACTCTAACAGATATTGAAGAGTCACATGGGTTGAGGTAGGTCATTCCAGGTGGAGGGAAGTACATGTAACAAAATCTGTGCCATATGAAAGACATGAATCACTCAACGTATTCATTGTGTGTGTGTGTTTGTGTGTGTGTATGTGTGTGTTTTGAGAGAAAGAGAATTCCCATGGTGGGATTTGGGCAGTGAGAGTCAGGGAATGAGGGAAAGAGAATAGCCCTCCTCAGGGCTCAATCTCAGGACTCTGAAATCATGACCTGAGCCAAAAGCAAGAGTTGGACACTTAACTGACTGAGCCACCCAGGTGCCCCTCACTCAACACATCTGTGCATGAAGGGCTAATGAGTGAACGCTGCACACTAGTGTGGGAATGAACCACAGAAAGACCTTAGGATAGAGCAGCCAAGAAGCAATATTTGTTAAGGTATATAATTACAGCGTGGAGAACAGGTACATTCGAAGGCAGAAACTATGTGGAGAAAAGGTCTGAGGGATAGATCTTAAGAGTTAAGTAATATGCACAGATATTGCTAGGGTAGAAAACCGGGAACAAGGACCCAAAGGAAGCCAAGAGAAAGATTGTTCAGATAATGAAAGACAAGGCAAAGGACTTTTAACAGAGTATTGAGCATCTTGAAAATGTCCTGTAGGGTAAAAACTGGGAGGTCACCTGATACGACAATAATAAAGTTGTTGGTGACCTTTATAAGCATGAACTTGGCACACTGTTGGAAATGGAAAGCAAATTACAGGGGGTGAAGAGGGAAGTAGGTGGAGAGGAAATAGATGTAATGGGCATAGAAAATTCATTTGAGGAATCTGGCAGAGCTCTTGCCTGGCAGTGAATGGTCAGAGAGAGAACAGAGTTGATAGCTAAATGAGGAAACATGTTATCATTTGCTCTTATACATAAGCCAAGTGTTTGGCAGAAATCACCTAATCTCAGTCCCCGAATGTGTATTTGGCATTTCCTCCACTGCACCCAGCTCCCTAAATTATTTTTGCTCCCTTCTCTTTTCATCTGAAGGGTATCACCCACTTAATTTAATACCATGTTGTGTATGAGGTAAATGTCCAGGAAATCTAATTGATTGAAAAGTTACCTCTTTGTTTCATTGTTTGGAATTCTTATGAATTTAAGACAATTCCAAGAGATAGAAAGATAAAAAGGATTAATGGCATCTTGGAAAGAATAAACATTGAAGATCTCTCACAAAGGTGAAAATCATATCTTGTCATATTGAAGACATAAATGAATTTTTTTTCCTGCTGTTTCTATGGGAGACCTACAACTACAAACTGCAATTTTGGGGTAAATTGTTAACTAAGCAAGGGAACAGAGGGGAACAACCACTTGCCCCCAACCTACCCAAAGAAATGAAATTCATATTTGGAATTATGAAGTGGTCTTGGAACAATAGTTTGAAGATTAAGACCAGGGAATGCAAAGACGTGGAAATTTCCATTCTATTCCTTCTAAAGAAACATCTAACACTAAACTAACACTAAAAAATTAGTAACAAGGGAATAAATATTGATTTTGTATTTGTTATATAACACATTATGCTGGGAACTCTTATGTGTGTTATTTTACTTCCTGCCTGCTACAATCTTGAGAGAAAGATATATTAGTATGGGTTTGAAGATGAGTAAATTGAAGTTCAGAGATACTGAAACAGGTCTCCAGGCATCATTGGGGTGCCTGAGTGGCTCAGTCAGTTCAATTAAGTGCTTGCCTTTGGCATAGGTCATGATCTCAGGGTCCTGGGATCAAGTCCTGTGTTGGGCTTCCTGCTCAGTGAGAAGCCTGTTTCTCCCACTGCTCCCGACTCATGCTCTCTCACTATCTCTTTTTCTCTCTCTCAAATAAATAAATAAAAACTTTTAAAAATTGACATTGTTGTTATATTGTATAATCATTTTGTCCCAGAGTTTATAGAAGGGATGGCTAAAATCTTAATTTTTCCAAAAACTGCTTCCTATAAATGCTGAAGAGCAAAAAAAAAAAAAAAAAAAAAAAAAGAAAGAAAAAAGAAAGACAAAAAACAGATTCTGCTCATTGTGAGACAACATGTCATGGAAATAGTAGAAATATCAACACCAAAAATGACAGAAATGTTAATGATGATGCTACTACATTTCATTTTATCTCATAGTACTTCAACTATTTTATAAATTGATTTTTCTCCCCCACATGTGCTCCTATTCAGCTGTGTGGAACTGAGTGCTGGAAAATCCAGAATCTTGTGGCACTATTTTAATAAGAATCTTCTGGTTTGGAAAATGCACTGAACTGTGTATGGTAGCAAAGGTTGGACATAACAAAACCTGTTTCTTTCAATTTTAACTGGACAACCCTGAACATGCAGAAATATCAGAAGACTGAAGACGGAAAGTAAGAGCTCCATCTTATAGTGAGAGTTGGCCCTGTGGGATTGGAATGTGGCTTGTGGGTCCCCAGCTCTGGAACACAGATGTCAAGCAGAGCTGGCCAGCTCTGGAAATTTTCAGAGATTTCTGGCTGGTTTGTTGGGGCCTGGCTGGCTGGCTTTAGGGAGGCTGTACTCTGGGTTCTCCCTGGTTCAGAAAATAGTGAGCATAGCCAGCTGGCTCCTACAGCTGGCCAAGTTGGCAGATGAACTGATTCCACATTTGGGGGACCAAGAGTCAGAGAGGCCCATGATCAGCAAATCCAGGATCAGGGAAGAAGATAAATTAAAGGATAGATTCATTGCAGTTACCAAGGGAGAGCTGAATAGCATAAAAGGATGTTCTGTTTTCGTAGAACTGACGCAGGTATCATAGGACGTGTATACTAATGACGTTGGTAATTAACTGGGTCTCCATAAAGAATAGATGGGCCTAAGGTCTTATAATATGGCCATTACAAAGATTCTAGAGGGGCCACCTAGTGAAGGTGCTTCCAGAACTTCAACCCATAGAAACTGCGACACAAAAGTGTTTGTTAATTAAGCCACTGAAGTTTTGGGGTAATTTGCTGTGAAGCAATACCATGACCTACCCATGTCCAGAGTAAAATATCTGTACCCATGCGTGCAATTCCTACAATAATGTGTTGTTTCTATAGACTGTTATGTTTAAAGAAGATAAAGAAGGAACTATCAGGGCTTTTGTTTAAAGCAGAAGTTTCTTAACTGGCTGTTGCTATAGTAATAAGGGAAACAGATATTCCTACTTTTATTTCTTCTGGAGAGATTCCATCTGTTTGGATGTGTGCCATGGATATCCATCTTCAAATAAAATTCAAAATTCATGTACTGAGGTCAGAAAATGCTTTTGGATTCCTCTCACCTACAGTGCAAAATTGTTTCCTAAAATCATGTAACTGTTGGCTGAATCCACTTTTAAATGCCTTACATGGTTTCTATTGATTTTTCTGTTTCACCTGACAGGTCGAGGACAGATAAGAACTTCCACTTCTGTGGGGGCAACTTTTGTTCCTCGTTTCATCTATGTACTGATGATTTTACCAGCAGGCCAGCTGGGCTTACTGTGGCTGAGCCCACCTTACTATGTAGAGGGTTCCTCTGTATTTATCTTTCTTCATCCATTTGGTCAGATCTGAGCACCAGGGCGGATACCACCTTCAACTCAATTTCATTCAGACTGTGACACAGTCTCTAAAATAAAACACATTTATCTGCATGAATTCTCTCCTATAGTTAAAACTTGTTTTATCCACAGGTTATTATTCATTTTAGAGGCAGTATTTTGGAGCTAAGTTTCTTCTCATGACTGGGGACACATAGCATGGTCAAATAGCATTCAGGGGATGCTACATTCAAAGAATGTTAAAGAACCCCTTGCTCATTTGAAATTCGCAAGTAAGAAAAATCACGACAGAAGATTCCTTACACTCAGCCGATTGCTTTTCTGTGTCAAATACTTTACCTGTAAGAACACAATAACTTTTTGAAATCCGTGTTATTGTTATGGTGTTTTACAGATGAGGGAACGGAGGCACAGAGAAGTGGAGCAGCTCTCCCAAAGTCGCATACCTCGTCAGTGGTAAACTGCTGTTTAAACCCAGTGTGGGCTGGCTCTTGTCCCTGGACCACTACCCTTTGCACCTCGCTGCCTTGAAAAAGAGGCTGTGACTATGTGCCCTTAAAAACAAGTGGAACCGGGGCGGCTGGGTGGCTCAGTGGGTTAAGCCGCTGTGTTCGGCTCAGGTCATGATCTCAGGGAACTGGGATCGAGCCCCAGATCGGGCTCTTTGCTCAGCGGGGAGCCTGCTTCTCTCTCTCTCTCTCTCTCTCTCTCTCTCTGTGCCTGCCTCTCTATCTACTTGTGATCTCTCTCTGTCAAATAAATAAATAAAATATTAAAAAAAAAAAAAAAGTGGAACCATACATTTATTCAGAATAAACCACATTTTCTGCCCTCTTCTTTTAAAAAAAATCTTTGTGTTGCCTTGTCACTCAGAGTCTCAGGAGCACCCTGTGGCTCTTGACCATGATTTTAGAACAGCCTCCCTAGGCCACCCTTCCCTGAAATGCAAAATTGCCATTGCATCAAACTGCAGATGAGGGCTTGAAAGATGCATACGAGTATTTTAGTGGCCATATGTGTGTGGGTGGGTAGGTTTGTGTAGTCATGTGTGTATGTGGACATATCTATGCATATCTGTATGTGTGTAGACACATTGTGTCCAGTTCAGAATGAAGTCTTATTTTTTTTTAGCCAGTGCAGTCTTTAATTGTGGCAGGATAACAATGCCCATGCCCAGTCCCTCACCAAAGGTATCCATGTCTGATTCCCTGACGCAAGTGAATATGTGAGATTTTGCAGACTGGATTAAATTAAGGATCCTGAGATGAGATTATTTTGGATTATGCTTTATGCTTGAGAGTCCAGATAAGAGGAAAGCAGAGAGAGTGGAGGATGCTATGGTTCTGGCTTTGAAGTTGGATGAAGGGACCATGATCCAAGGAACTGCAGGTAACTTCCAGAAGCTGGAGAAAGAGAGATTTTCTCTTAGAGTTTTCAGAAGAAACGAGCCCTACTGGAATCTTTATTTAACTCCAGGGAAACCCATTTTGGACCTTGGATTTCCAGAACTGTAGGATAATAAATTCGAGTTGCTATAAGCTATAAGTTGTTTGTAGTGATCTGTTATAGCAGCAATAGGAAACCAACACAACCATCTAAATAGGATAGTTTAAGATTGAATTACTCCATGTAGAAAATGAAGAAACCCAAATCTGTCTTATCCCCATCGTCTTGAACAATGCTTTGCTTTCCTCATGCTTACTTTTTTTCCTCTGAAATAAACTGTAATCATTACTTATGGGCAGTTGATACTTGCTATATCGATCTCATTTACTTATCTTGATTTCCTGACCGGGGATCTTGTTAGGAATTTTCCTGGAAATATAACATTTTATAGGCCAGGATGTAGTTCAAGAAGTGAAGTGATTGCCTTTTTTCTCTGTCTTCATTCCTGTTTTTTTTAAACATTTAATTTAAACTTCATTTGTATAAAGAGGACTCTCATACCAGAGTTATTACAGAATGTATAAAATACATTTTGAGAGGAAAAATAACACAAAACAGACACTCCTGATGCTTAAGAAAGAAAAATGGATTTGTTTCTGTCCACATTTTTTGTGTTCATAAAAACTATTCTCGAGCTCCCCATGCCTGTTCCCACCTTCCCATTGGCCTGTGAGTTTCTGCACATTTCTATATCCTAACTTCATTCTTTTGTTATGTGCTGTTTATTTAGATGTCTGAACAATGATGTTATCCAAGTTATATGCAAAATGGTCCACTATAGGATATGTCATAAGTAAGAACTTCAATTTTCCATGGAATCTGAGGTACTGAAAGATGGCATTCTGATCTTCCAACAGGATTATTAAAACAAACAAACAAAAAAAGTCTTTGCCTCTGCAAAATTAACTTGGTTTTTGTAATTTGCTCAGAGACAGTTCTAACCTGTACACAAAAATTTGCTGGTATTGAAAATGAGTTGGCATTTTCCTTAATAAAAATTGATTTACTCATGCTTATATATTTTATACACACACATTTTGCTTTCTGAAAGTCATTGCTTGTCTAAAAATGAGAGATCTTTTTTCCTCTTCAACTAGCTATGACCAGCTTACAGTATATATTACTGTGATGAGCAGCTTAGATGTTTAGATGTCCCATTTTTTAATATTAATTTGGTGAACCGTGGTTAGGATCTTCTCCTAGAAAAAGACAGGCCAGTAGAGTTCTTTCAGGGACAACCTGCTCACCTTGATTACTACAGTGCAGATGCAGGTGAAGCAGTTTAATCAACCAGAAATGAAGATCTTGTTCAGCATTTGTGGAAAACTTATGCAAGAATAATAACATGGTGACCTTTTGTGGATGAAGCTTAAACTGTGCATTGAATATAGCCATTGTATCCTACTGCTTGTATAGGTGGGGGTCCAGGAGGAATGACCCAGCCGGCCCTGAAATGCAAAGAATAGTTTCTAAGCCATATGGAAGAGAGATGGCTGGAAGAGAATGGCTGGCTCTCCACCCTCTAAGATTGTGGGTAAAGCTGCTGGTTCTCTAAGTGATTCAAGAGGCAGAAAATCAAGTCCAAGAGGATCTTCTCTTTAAAGCACAACAACCCCCTTCCCTGTACTTCTTTCCTCCCATTAGAATCCAGTGAATATCCTGGCCCCTCTAATCTATTAACAACTGTTCTACCTATTGGAATGAGCTAGCAAAAGCTCAATGGTAGAGTAAGTAGGATTTTCCTTGCCCCTCCAGGCTAAGAGAGAGACAAGAGGAAGGGGCCCTGGTCTTGTTCCATAGTCAAGACTGTTTTATATGCTATGTGTGCACATAGAGGGCTGAGGGGGAAGACCTCAATGACCTTCATTAATTTTTCTGGATTAAGCAGTAGAAGCAAACCTACCCTTTAGTTGAACAACCATAGGACAAGAAGCATTAAGACTGAGCCATTAAGTTGAGGCCTTGAGAATGTCCATAAAAGGAAGAAATACACTCAAATTTCTATTTTGAAGACCATATATAATAATCTGGTCTGCAGAGACTGAGTTTGTGGTATTTACCAAGTTTTACTTTCATACGATATACCATGTCTATCTATATCTAGCCATCAGTCTTCTATCATCATCTGTCATCTACCTATGTCACTAAATAAATAGCCATACAATCAAACTTTTAATCTTAAATTCAAATGGAGATGGTTTGGATTTTCTCTTAGCACTTGGCTATACAAACAACAACCATTCAGGCATTTAGAAAAGTGTATCAATCCCTGGAAAATCCCAAACAGTTTCTTTCTTTCTTTTTTTTTTAAAGTTTTTATTTATTTGAGAGCGAGTGTGAGAGAGAGAGAGACAGAGAGAGAGCACAGGAGTGTGTGTGAGCAGGAGGAGGAGCAGCGGGAGAGGGACAAGCAGACTCTAAGCTGAGTGTGGACTCTTACATGGGGCTCCACCCCACAACCCCAGTCAGGACCTGACCTGAGAACTGGGTGATACATGCTATTAATGCATTGTTAAAGACTACATCAGAAACTAATGATGTACTACTATATGTTGGGTAACTGAACATAATAATAATAATAATAATAACAATAATAACAAAGAAGAGTTGGATGCTCAACTGACTGAGCCACTCAGGCACCCCTCACATAGTCTTGATTTGAGAATTTGAATGTCACCCTTGGCTTTCTCTCTTTTTTAAACACAGGCAAATTACAGTTGAGGATGTGTCATCTATAATGTAATTTTAACCCATTGAGATAATTGAGATAAATACTTTACTGTTAATATTAAGATGTCTTAATTTTTCCCTGAGTTGAGAAAATAACCCAGTCGTCTCTTCATACATTTAAATATTAGGACTGAATTCAACTTATATTTTGCACAAGTTCATTTGTACCTTCTATTTAGTTTGTATATTTGCACATTCTGTCATTCTACAAATGAGGTAAAAAAATATTAATCTGACAATAGAGAAATGAATGCTGTAATGGCCAACTTGCAACCCTTGCAAACTCCTTGCAAAGGAGTTTGCCTCCTTTATTTACTTAATTCTGGTGAAATAATTTTTGAGAATTTTATTAAGGCATAGTATTAACCACAAAGGTATTAAGCAAAACATGTTCTTACCCAGACCACTGCCTTGATGAAAGTTTTTTGGCTTTGTGGAGGACCCCACAGAAACCTGAATAGCCTGGGTTGGTTTTATTTGACTGCTGGGCCTTGGTGTTTTTAATTTTCAGAGTGTTTAAACTTAAACTGCAAAAAGAGACAGAAATCATTATGCATATAATGTTTTGGAACCCCTCTCACTTATACACTATACACACACACACACACACACACACTTTATATACACACACACACACACACACACACACACACACACACACACACACATATATATATATATATATATATAATTCACTTTAGTGTATTTTAAGCACATTTTAAAATTTAACAGGATTGTAAGACAACATCTCATTATTGTATATGGAATGACTTAGTGCCTGCTTTGGGAAGTTTGTGTTTATCCAGTGGTGGGTTGAACTAAGTCAGAAATACAACATTGGAGTAAAATTTTAGTTTCCTTTTTGCCATCTAGATGCTGAATTCTCTTGTTGAGTAAGATAACAGACTCCAAACACACAAGAACACTATTTAAAAACTTCAAGGATTTTTTTCCCCACAACAATGCAAGTAATAATAACACAAATTCTAAAGGCTAATACTAAATAGTAATACGGATTATTAAATAATAAAACAATAATAATACAAATTCTGATCTAAAGCCAGAGATGCACAATGTCAATAAGAAAAAAACTTTAACTAAAGTCAGAACTAGTAAAATCCAATTATAAATTTTCTAAAAAAATACAGTTTTACCTGGTAGATCTAAACATGCCCTAGTGTGTATGAAATATATGTTGTAGTTTTTGGAAGTTTTATAATCAAGTTTTTTATTATTAAGTTTTTAAAATAGATAAAGTCTATGTTTAATATGTAAATTGTTTTTTCCTATGGAAAAGGAAAGAGATGAAATAAGTCAAATTTATCACAGCATACAACTAGTACTACACATCTTCCAAATAAAATATCACATCTTGTGTTTCCACCATAGATTTTATGATATTGATTAATACTGTAGTTAGAAATATATGCCAAGTATTTCACTGTCTGTAATTCACAAAGCTCTGTAAGTTGAGAAGTTGTTTCTGTTCATGCATCGAACTCATGGCCAAGTTTTAAGGCAGAAAACCAGAGAATGAGCTGGATGGATTGTTTCATTTGTAGTAACAGGTATGTCCTGCAGTGATGAGACTCAGCCCTGCTCTCCTGCACCTTGTGGGGTGGCTTGTCATAGGATGTAGCCTACCTGGGAACCCTGGCCATGAGAAGCTCAGGCTGTCCTGTTCTCATAGCTATGATGTCTTGTGGCTACAGTACTCCATAGCCAAAAAGGTAATCAGCAAGTAGAAGACTCAAAGTGTACTAAACTGACCTTCTATGCAAAGAAGATATTTCCTTCTCCAAATGGTTAAATACTTTATTTACATTCCTGATTTTAGTATATCTTTCATATATCTATGCAGTATTTGCCCTCCATTATTAAAGGGAATCTAATTTCTAGTGGTTTAGTCATTTTAATTTGTTTCTTACTTTCAGATAATAGGGTATAATCAGTTGAGTTTCTTATAGGTGTTCCATAAACACAGCCCATCTCTTATGGCTTTGAGGTATCTCCCTTGTTAAAAATCTGTGACTACCTGCTTCCTCTGTCCTAGTCAGGTCTTTGTATCCCTCAGTCGCTCTGTATTCTTCTCTCTGTGTCTTCATTCCTGTCTTCCCACTTCAACTCCTTAGCCTTCTTGCACATTGGATCCCGTCTTCTGTCTCTATAACCTTTGTTCTCATTCCCATTGATTCCAGTTGCCCCCAAATCCATCAACAGCACACACTGATGTTAGATCAGCCATCCTTCACCAAGTTGTGAGAATGAAAACTCCCTGAATTTGCTTTTCACTCTACCCAGCTCTCCCTGGATTGTCCTGCTTTTATCCCGATGACCAGCATACCCTAGCCAGGTAGACTGGTCTTTTGTATGCGAGTCTTGGGGACAGTTAACTTGGATCCAACTTAAACACCAGAGTTTGGGTTTTGTTTGTTTGTTTTGTTTTGTTTTGCTTTGCTTTTTTTAGTCTTCCCTTTCTGGAGCCTGTTTTTAGTGAACAATGGTGAAGACATGACAATCCATTGCCTTTTATCTCCATGAAAATTTTCATAAGTAGAGGTGGTTACTTATTTTAACTTGATAATAACTTCCTCCATATTTGGAGGAAGCTAGAATTCCAGGAGTCTATATTTCTAGAGTCCTTCTGCTTTTGCCTATTTATTTATTTGAAATATAAAATTGGAAATAAAATTCTTCTCTTATTTTAAATCAGTAGATGAAACCTGTTTGTCAACCAGTTGCTGCTGTTACTGGAATAGAGATTATTCTCACTCCTCTAGCTAGGAAACATCCCTCTAGATCAAACCTTGGCTTGGTGACAGCACATGTTTCTACTACAAACTAAGATATTAACCAGAAGGGTTTGAATAAAAAGAAAGGAAGAAGGAATGAGAGAAAGAGAGAGGGTGAAAAAGAAAGAAAGAAAGAAAGAAAGAAAGAAAGAAAGAAAGAAAGAAAGAAAAGGAAGAAAGGAAGAATAAGGAAGGAAGGAAGGAAGGAAACAGTACTCAAATTATTAGGAATGTGTTCAGTGTAACACAAAAGGCATGTAATACAAACATGTAAAAGTTTTGAAGAATGACAAGTACTCGTTTGCCCATTAGGTAAGAACTGAAAGAGATAGGCTTAACTTGTAACCTGGAGTCATGGAAAACTATATAATTAAAACCAGTTGAACAACAGAACCCTAGCTGAAGGTAAATTTGCAAACCCAGCCACTGAGGAATTAAAGGTTAGATGCAAACTGTCTGTAGAGACTTTTCAGAGAGAGCACACTTTCTGTGTGAGGCAGTTGGCAGGATGACTTCATCTTAAGTGGTTTGGTGATTTTTTTGTTTGTTTGTTTGTATTCATACAGAATGTATCTTCCTTACCTTTTAGATTTATCTTAATAGAGGGAGTTTCTCTTCCCCCAAATATTCTCATGGCCAATTGAAGTTTCTTTAGACAGTTTCTTGCTTCCAGTTCTCTAGATGACCTATCCAGTATCATTCTAAAGTTTTCCTCTTTGTATTTTCTGTAAGAGGCTTTTTTAAAACCAAAGTGAAAGATTAAGTATCAGAGAGAATATTATTACACCAGAGACTTACTATTTATGGTTGATCATGCAGGAGTCAGATACCTGGATCTGAATTCTAGATTTCTGTTTTTCAAGTTGTATGAATAAGGCCAAACTTCTTCAGGTCTACATTTGTCCATCTGTAAAATGGCAATAAAAATAACAGTATTTACTTATATCAATTTGAAACTGAAGCAGAAGGAAAAAAACCTACCTCAATTACTTAAAAATAAGAACAGTAATTATCTCTTGTCATAGGAAGGCCTAAGGCAGGGATGCCAGTTTTAATGATAATAGAAGGGTCCTAGGTTCTCGCCACTGTTCTGCCGTCATTGTCTCCCCTTAGACCCCACATCTAGAAATTGCAGTGTTTAAATAATCAAGTGGAGAAGATCTTTTTCTGGATTATTCCTTTTATTCATGCTATAAGCTGAATTGTCTCTCCCTAAAATCCATATGTTGAAATCCTGACCCCCAACACCTCAGAATGTAGCAATATTTGGAGATATTAATTAAAGAGGTAATTAGGTTACAATGAGGTCATTGGGGTGAGCCCTAATCCAATCTGATTGGTGTCCTTATAAGAAGAGGAGATTAGGACATAGACACACACAGAGGAGAAAGGCCAGGTGAGGACACAAGGAGAAGCTGGATTTCTATAAGACAAGGAGAGTGGCCTCAAAAGAAACCAACCCTGCTACGCATTGATTTTCTTGGACTTTTAGAGACAAGAAATGTGAGAAAAAAGGTTTCTGTTGTTTAAGCCATCTACTCTTTGATGCTTTGTTACGGCAGCCCAAGGAAAGTAAGATAATGTGTGAGGTGAGGAGACCTTTTTCCAGAAACCTCTTTATCAAGATTTGCCTCAAACATCATTTGTTACAGTGGTGCTATGTGTTCATTTCTAATTCATTTGGTTGTAAGGATGGATGGGATGTAAGTAAGTAAGTAAGTATGGATGGGATGGTCATAACTGACTTAACAAGGTCTCAACTCTTTGCAAGATAGTGAACACCTAGGGGAGAAAAAAGGAGTCTCTTGTTTGTTTGTTTGTTTGTTTTTAGAAAGGAAGAAAAAGAAATTCTAGGAAGGAAGAATTGACATGCAGTGATCTCTATACCTTATGAACTGTTTTGAGGATTAAACTAGAAAATGTGTGAAACATTTAGTGTGGTGTCTGGCACATTAGATGATGATGGTGAAGATTATTGAACTTCATTTCATTGGAGTTCACAGGAACAAAGCCTGGCAATTCTTGAGAGGAGACTGTATTGCTATTTTTAATAGCACTCTTTTTGAGTCAGAATATATTTCATACAAAATTCTTTTGTACTGGAAGAAATACTAATGCTAATATAATCCTAACAAGAATATCAGTAATTTTATTTTTTTAGTTCAAGAGAGGATTACATAATAATTGACATTTTTTAATATACAAGACCATGCTATTAAGAAATAGTTTTTCAGTGAAATACAAACTCTGTTGAGGGGGCGAAAGGTGACCTATTTTAAATTATGTCTACATTCTATTTCCCTGAATCTGGGAAAAGGGTTATCTTATTTGAGAAAAGGGTTTTAGCAAATGTAATTAAGGTAAGGATCTTTAGATGAAGAAATCATTTTGAATTCTCCAAGTGTTCAGCAAATCCAATAACAAAATTCTTCTGCTTCTTTTTTTTTTTTTTTTAAAGATTTTATCTATTTGACAGGAAGGGATAGAGAGAGAGCGTGCACAGGCAGGGGGAGGGCCAGAGGGAAAGGGAGAAGCAGACTCCCCACTAAATAGGGAGCCTGATATGGGACTCCATCCCAGGATCCTGGGATCATGACTGCAGCCGAAGGCAATTGCTTAACAAACTGAGCCACTCAGGTGCCTGCAATGACAAATTCTTCTAAGACACATGGAGAAATAGACAGACACACAGGGAGAAGTTGATGTGAGGACAGGACAGAAGAGAGTTGTGGCCATAAGCCAGGGAATGCTGATAGTAGCTAGAGGCTGGAAGATACAAGGAGGGATTACCCCCAGAGATTCCAAAGGGTGTGAAGACTTGCCAACACCTTGATCTGAGACTTCTGGACTCCAGAACTGTGAGTGAATAAATATCTGTTGTTTGAGGCCACAAAGTTTGTCACAGTTGTGAGGGCAACCTAGGAAACTAATACAAATCCCATGCCTATTGACTTCAACTATTTTGATATATTTAGTCCTTATGATTCCTTAGTTATTATGATTTTTTAAAAACAATTTCCTGTTTTGATTTATCTAAGAAGAAAGCAAAAGATGGAATCAAGTTGAGATACTATATAAATCTGAATGTCTAATTTAGACCATTTTGCATCTTCTCCAAGGGCTGCCCTTCTAAAAGATGAGGCTTTCTTCTAGATGCCAAATATTTTATGAGGGTCACATGCTAGATATTCACTTTTAGTGTCCATAAGTGAGAAAATTCATTTTTATCCCAAGGTACTTTGTAGATAGCAATAATAATAAGTTTGTTTTGCTAACTTTGAGGCTCTCCAAGTATCTGTACCCCATTGAGCCACTTGGAATTACCCATCATACGCCTCCATTTCTGAGAGGGAGAAGGACAGAGAGAGAAAGAGGAGAATGAATATGGGGATGCTCTTTGAAAGACAGCTCTAGGGTTATGGTTAGGAAGAATTTCTTCCATTATTGGCTATCCTTTCTAACTTTCAAGTAAGTTTTCCATTTTATCACATATAGCAAACAAAAATGAAAATCTTTAAATAATTGGGCAATTCTTATATGTGATTTCTTTTATCTATGTGCCTAAAAAATTATGAATAGGGGCACCTAGGTGGCTCAGTGGGTTGAAGCCTCTGCCTTCGGCTCAGGTCATGGTTTTAGGGTCCTGGGATCGAGCCCCACATCGGGCTCTCTGATCACCAGGGAGCCTGCTTCCCCCTCTCTCTCTACCTGCCTCTCTGTCTACCTGTGATCTCTGTCTGTCAAATAAATAAATAAACTCTTTAAAAGAAAACTATGAATAATTGACACATTGTTACAATAAAACTCAACATTTGAGAAAAAAAAAGCTAAACTTTTAAAGATTTTTTTAAATTAATTTATTTGACAGAGAGAGATCACAAGTAAACAGAGAGGCAGGCGGGGGGGGGGGGGGAAGCAGGCTCCTTGCCTAGCAGAGAGCCCGATGAGGGGCTCAATCCCAGGATCCTGGGATCATGACTTGAGCTGAAAGTAGAAGTTTAGCCCACTGAGCCACCCAGGCACCCCAAAAAGCTAAACTTTTAAATCAGACTAGGCACATACTGACAAATACTGTTACTACTAAAAAAATAAAAGATACCCTGGTTTGGAGACACACAAAAAAGCAGAAAGAAAAAAGAATGTTTAGAATTATAATATTGAATTATACAAAAACTTTGGGTTTTTAACTTTTATTTTACCTAGTTGATTTTTGTCTTTTGTTGGTTTAAAATGATTCCATTGGGGGAAACAGTGGTGTGTTATTATTTGAAATTTTGTTTGACTTTGTTCTTGGTATTCATGCCCATGTTCTACAGGCTATGAGCAGAATGTGTCCTTAATTAAATACCAAGTTCAACCTAAGCACAATATTATAAAGACCACCTAGAAATGTAAGGATAGTTTGTAATGATTAGTTCTAGGGCCCCAAACACCCACATGGTAGAAACCTCAGGAGATTCTTACTATTAAAATGGTCTTTTCACTTACTTTCTAGAGGGAAAAAAAAGGAACATAAAAATAATTAATTCTTGAAGGCACTAAACTCAAGACAATTCATGTATTAAAGCCTTTATTTCATTACTTTCACTTGGTTTTGTTCAGGAGTATATTCTGGGCCCCAGCAGTGTTGCAGAGTTTATTGTAGTTGCAAAGGAAGAGGTGGGTCTGAGAATGCTAATCATCCAAGCAGTTAACCTCACAACCTTCCTCAGTTGCAAAGGAAACAGGGAAACTTGAACTCTTCTGCAAAATTGATGTGCTGAGCTGGGCATTTGTGTTTTAATTGTAAGGACTTGCTTTGCAGAATTGGTTTTATCTTTTCTATCCCCACATCTCTTTGATTCTGTTTCTATGTCCTGGTCTCCAGTGGGGTTGTTATAAGAGTGATCTGGTGGGTACCATTTCTAATTGTTTCACTTGACTTACTTGCTTATTTGCAACAATGCATCTTAGGAGAAAATGGATAGAACAATTTGTTATGACTTGGATTTCAATTTTAGTTTGCATGCATATTTACATGGTGAGTGTTGTGAAAATCCTATTGTGAAGCAGATGGAATTTTTCTCTAGTTCTTTCTCAACATCTAATCTGCCTCTTTAACCCGAGTTAAAGTAAGGTCTTTATGTAGCTTGCTCTCCATCTTCTTAACAGCAAGTGCAGTTCTCATCCCTAATATATATTCATGCTAGGGAAACTGCCATGGAGAATTCAAAGAAACAGGAGGGTAGTGATCTGTTGGGTGATAAGAAGTGTGTACTTCCATGAACTCGAAGTCAAAGTGTGATAAACTGTGTAATAGGTACAATTAAAGAAAGAGGAAAGTGACTTATTTTCAACTAGAGTAAACATGGATTAAACTGCATCTTCAAAAATAGATAAGAATTTATTTCAGGAAATATGGAGGTAAGAGAGCTGGAGGAGGGTGCTGAAGAGTCCAAAGGGTTAATGGTGAATATCTGTGGTGGGAAAGATATGATCCAGAAAAAAGGACAAAAATAGTATGGCTGATTTAGAGAGTTTAGCTTGAAAAGCACATCTAGGACCTGTCACAGAGGACCTTGAGTACTTCAAACAAGTGAAATGTGTTAGTTTTCCTTTATAGGATTCATGTAGCCATCACTCAGACTGGGGTGCATATTGTGATGCACTGACCACCTGCATCAGAATCACATGGGAATGCTCATTGAATATACAGATTATCTACTTTATTGGTTTATCTGTGGGATATGGTACTCTGAAAGTGATTCTTATACACAAGGAAATTTAAGAACTACAGGAATAGAGGAGAACATGGGAAGTTGAAAGACAAGTTGGGAAGTAAATAAATTTTGGGGGAGAGATTAAATAAAAACACAAATTCTTTTAGAGTCAAGACACAGGTGGGTTTAATACCATCTCTACCACTTTGGACTGTGTATGGTCCAAGACAAATTTCTCTGAGCCTTAGTTTCCTCATCTATAACATAGTATTATGTTGCTTACTAACAGAACTTTAAAACATTCAAAATATGTGAGAATATTGTACTGAGCATAAAAACCAGGTGCTTAAAATATGATTCCCTATTAATCAAATTTGGATGATAAATGCATGGATGTAGATCTTTAATCTCAAATAATTAAGAAGAGCTTGGAGATCTTTCCTGCAACCTTGGCTTAAATTATTACCATGAGCAATCGGCAAAGTTTATCTCTTTAGGTCTGATCTTTCTTCCAAAATCTGTACTGCTTACTTACTATCTCTTAGAGGACTCAAAAACCCCTCTAAGCTAACATTCTCCAAAGTCAACTCATGGTTTTTTCTCACAAATCTGTTGTGTTCCAGTGGTTCCTATTCTCGTAAAAGTGGCCACTACCCATGAAGGTACACACACTGGAAACCTAGAAATCATCCTTGACAGATTCCGCTCTTCACTCCCCATATTAAGTAATCTCCTCCATTTTTTATATTCTCTCTACTGGGCCATTTATGCCAATATACAAACATTTTGGAATCTCTCTCGTTAAAAAAAAACAAAACAAAACAGTCTCCTTTAGGGGGTACTTGGGTGACTCAGTTATTAAGCAGCTGCATTTGGTTAAGGTCTTCATCTTGGTTCAGGTCATGATTACAGGATCCCTGCTCAGTGGGGAGCCTATTTCTCCCTCTCCCACTCCTACTGCTTGTGTTACCTCTCTTGCTGTCTCTCTGTCAAATAAATAAATAAAGTTTTTAAAAATATCCTCCTTTGTTTTGCTTTTGTGTCCAATTATTAACCCATTTCTCCAATTTTTTTTAAAGAACAAAGCCATTTGCAGGTTTATGTACTCATTGACTTTACTTATTATTTTCCCTTTCCCATGTCTATTTCAGTTAGATTTTTCTCCCCAAACTTTCATCTAAACTTCTCTGATCAAAGTTCCAAAGACCTTCATGTTGTCAAATCCAATGGCCAATTCTCAGTCTTGAATGCAATCTACAGTTGATCACTTACTCTTTAGGAAGGATTTCCTGCGTTCAGCTTCTGGAGCACCATTCCCTTTTTTGTCCTACCTCACTGGTTACTCTTAATTTTATTTGTGTATTCCCTTCCTCTTCCTGATTTCTCTATGTTGAAGTGTCTCAAACCTCATTGCTCTGTTTTGTTTTTGTTTTTTCCTATATCTTCCATTACCCCCAGATAGTATCTAGTCCCATAGCTCTGTAGACCTCTGGTGGCTCCCATATTTGTACTTCCAGCATAGGTGTCACCCCTAAAGTTCAAGACTGATTTACTCCACTACCTAGTCAGTATCTCTTCTTAGATACTGAATGCATAAAAGTGTCCAAAACCAAATAATTGTTAGCCTTTCTAAATTTACTCTTATTTAGCCTTCCACATCTCAATAAATGGCACATTTTTTCATGTGGTTAAATTGCTTGTTTTAGTCCAGGGGAAATTCATTGAAACTTTCATTTAATGTATATCTAGTTTTACTTAACTCACAATTATAAGAATATTAATCATATTTTTTCGAACAGCAGCAGATAAACAGAAAAGTAAAATTAGAAGAGGGTCTTCAGAGGAAGGCTTATAAAGAAATCCAGGAAAAAAAAAATTGCTGTATCCTGAAGAGGAAGAGGGTTGATTTAATATGAAGAAAAGGTTTAAGAGTTGATGTTCATTATTATGTTGTTACCATTAATAAAAAGATAATTTATGATTTGTAAACACTGTCTGTGGAAGTGCTGAAGTCACTTCATAAAGCTTTCCATCAGAATGGCTATGAAATAAAAACTGGGTTAACAAAGATTAAGGTTTAAAAAGCATTTAATTTCAGCATTTTATTCCTGGACAATATCTTCAAAATGAAAATGTTAGCTTTTCTTCATTTTACATTCTATTATTTGTGACTATCTACAAGATAAACATAGTATAAGTGGCTTAAAAAAATCAACCCAACACCATTTTTTATCTTCCATGGTTTTTGGTAGCTTTTTCCATGCCTCTTTCTGTGACATGGAATCGTAGTTCAGCAAAGTGGGCTTAAGAGTCCTGTTGTCTTTTACGTTTCCTTTCTCAGAATTCTTCCCTATACAATATCAACTTCTTTTGTAAATGTTAAATTTTTCTTGTGTTCTGGATTTGTAAACTGTGATAATTATTTGGAATGATCTAGACTCTCAGCCAGTGTTAAGTTATTCTATATCTATTGGCCAAGCTAACAAACTTTCTACGTTTCTTTTGAATGCTACTGAGCATCAAATGAAAATGTGCATCAGAGCTCCTCAGTGGCTCAGTCAGTTAAACAACTGACTTCTGCTCAGGTCTTGACCTCAGGGTCATGAGATCAAGTACCATGTTGAGCTCTGTGGCTCATCAGGGAGTTTGCTGTAGAGTCTCTCTCTCCCTCTGCCCTTCCCCCTACAGACACAATAAATAAATAAATAAATAAATAAATAAATAAATAATCTTTTTAAAAAAAAGAAAAAGAAAATATACATCAGCCTGATGAGTTTTATGGTGAAAGTCAGTCTTACTAATCTGTGTGTTAATCAGATGATGATCTTTTACTTTTCTTTATATGCCATCTGGCATGTTTACAATACATTTAAAATTAACCATTCTATATAATCTCATTTACCATTATTTATTGAGCACCTAATGACGTTGTGCCAAGAACAATGGGGGGTATAAAAAAATGGGATCCATGGTGTTTGTTATTTGGGTGCATGAGTCTAGTAGAGTAGAGAATGTACACAAACAACAAACAGAGTCACCAAGACCATTGTAGGAGGTGAAATACTTGAATATAGTGATGTAGTCAACAGAGGAAACCCCATGGTATGACAAGGTGCAGTGAAATGACTTCAAAATTACCTCTTTAAATCATGGCCACAAAGTCCTCTTACCCGGAACCAAGACATTTTCTCCAATTGCTGAGATTGGGAAAGAGCTTCTTTTTATTCTAATAAATTGTGGAATTCAAAAGTTTCAATAAAAGAACCAGAAAATAAGGAAAAGCTTAAAAAATAATTCTTCACTTTCTCTCAGTACAAGAAAGTATGAATAATCAATTCACTGAATGTCTTTGGGTCTTTCTATGTCTTTTTAAATGTCATTATTCATTATATTAATTCTTATAATTTGGACAGTGGATTTAATTTTTGAAACAGCCAAAAAGCATTGTTTTTAAAAGATTTTATTTATTTATTTGACAGACAGAGATCACAAGTAGGCAGAGAGGCAGGCAGAGAGAGAGGAGGAAGTAGGCTCCATGCTGAGCAGAGAGCCCAACACAGGACTCAATCCCAGGACCCTGGGATCGTGACCTGCACCAAAGGCAGAGGCTTTAACCCACTGAGCCACCCAGGCGCCCCGCAGCCAAAATGTATTTTATCCAGAATAGTGAATAAGTTGAGAGTGGAGATAAAAATGTAGTGTGTTGGGAGCCTGGGTGGCTCAGTGGGTTAAGCCGCTGCCTTCAGCTCAGGTCATGATCTCAGGATCCTGGGATCGAGTCCCGCATCGGGCTCTCTGCTCAGCAGGGAGCCTGCTTCCTCCTCTCTCTCTCTCTACCTGCCTCTCTGCCTACTTGTGATCTCTCTCTCTGTCAAATAAATGAATAAAATCTTTAAAAAAAAAAATGTAGTGTGGTTATGAAGCACTGAGACTTATTTTAAGGTAGTTTAGTCCAAAGAGCATTTCATTCTTGGAATTATGAAATCTACTGTTTTTTTTTTTTTTTTAAAGCTGGTTATAAGCCAGACTTTATGTATTGTTCTTACCTAATTCTTATAACAATTTTGGAAGTTATTCCCATTACCTCCATCTGACAAGTGAAAAAACTAACAGAATACATCATCAGTAAGAGGAATAAGTAGATTCCAACCCAAATCTGTTCTTGTTCTAAAGCCCATCCTTTTAATTTTTATGATATAGTGCCTCTGAACTACAGTTAGGGAACCTTAAAAAAAAATCCTTGTTCTTATTTTTTAATGAGTTTTATGACTTTGGGCAAGTCACTTAAACACTCTAATCCTTAATTTCTTAGTTTTTTGAAACAAGAAAATTAACACCTACCTTAAATTTACTTGATGAGATTATGGTGAGGATTAAATGAGATAATTACAAAAAAGGGGGGGCTATGTAAAATGTCAAAAAGATTCATAAAAATGTAAGATAATGTGATAAAAACTAAAAATAAAGCATTTATTTACAATATTTTGAGTAATGACGTCACTCATGGCATACAATGACATAGCCTTTGGTAGTATCTTCTTTGAAATAGACAGGTTAGATGTAGACTATTTGGATATGCCTACAAAAAAAAAAAAGTAATTCTTATTATGTAGCCTACAGTTATCACTTAGGATACATATGTTCACCAAAAGAACTTGCAAATTTAATGCAAAATAGAGTTGACCTGGTTATTTGTCTTCAAGTAGATTAAACACACAGGTAGCTCATTTTTTTTTTTTTAAATTATCCATGCACTTACATTAGCATCATGTAGAATCAGGTTCATAGATAAGTATACACACAGCAAACACACACACACAGATACATACACACACATATATTAATGAACACACGGACAAATGGCCAATGATTGTGGAAAGAACATTTGGGGAGGTTGTCCTTAGGACTGTGATTTATCCAGGAAAGGTCGACCTCCTACAAAGAACAGTGATTTGTAAGCCTATAAAAAGCATACCGGACTTAATTTCGACAGTTGGATGTTAACCCCACTTAATATTCTGTGACTTGAACTATTCATTTCACATTTAATCTCTGTGAAAACACCTTAATAATGCTTGCTATTCCTGCGTCACAGGGTTTAGAAGTAACTAGTTCCTAGGAAAGAGGTACTGTACCTTATCCTTTTTGGCACCCTTAAAACCTAGTTCATTAACTGCAAAGATGGATGATTGAGAAGTGGAAATAAAAGCAATTCATAAACTATATGTATATTGATATTTTACCTTATTAATTAAAAGAACATTTTTTCAGGTATCTACTATGCTGCCTGTTTTTATATGACTCTGGAGCAGTGGATAATATTAAATGATTTCAACTCCTCCAAATGCAACCCTATAGTCATCTTGATATGATGCATTTAGATGGTACATACGTCACTTGCTTCTTGTGCTCAGACTGGCTCAAATGTCAGCACCATCAATTCATGAGTGAGATTAAATTAGTACAATATGAATACTACAGCAGAAGTGCAAGTGGTTTTCACTAAGTTATTACTCTTTTTAAATGAGGCCTATCATTATGTCATGTGTTGATGTAAAATTCCTCTAATGTCTGAATGGTGGGCTTGTCTGGAGCATGATTGTTTATTCCCTAATGATTTTACGACTGGTCTAGTCAAATATTGGTAGGGCTTATCCTTGAACTAATTGCTCTGATGAGCACTAAATCGCATTTTCTGAAAAATACAAATTGTGTAAAATGAGATCATGATTGTTAACTAAGTTTGTCTTAACTAAGGAATTATGTTAAATTATGTTGCAAATGTATTGTTTTTTTCTTTTTCTTTTTTTTTATTATTTTATTTTTTTTAGCATTATAGTGTTTGCCACAGGAAAGGAAAACTTCCAGATCTCCGAATTTTGAAAGGACAGACTGAAAAATGATCAGAAAGTTCAAAGTGTCTGACTCAACGGAGTTTATGTTGTGTTCTGAATAACCACCAGTTAACTCCAAACATCACTCTCTAAAACATAAACTTTTCTGCAGAGTCCATGTAGAAGTGTCAACTTTTAAGGAGATTTAGCAACAGAACCTTATTCTGATGCCCGAGGTCCAGGGAAGGCACTAACCTTATTTTTATCATAGACCTTCACAGACTTGGTGGAAAACTGTATCTTGGTTAGGATATAAGGTGCAGGGCTGGAACACAAAACAGATGCTTTTTTTTTTTTTTTTTAATTTTTTATTTTTTATAAACATATATTTTTATCCCCAGGGGTACAGGTCTGTGAATTACCAGGTTTACACACTTCACAGCACTCACCAAAGCACATACCCTCCCCAATGTCCATAATCCCACCCCCTTCTCCCAAACCCCCTCCCCCCGGCAACCCTCGGTTTGTTTTGTGAGATTAAGAGTCACTTATGGTTTGTCTCCCTCCCAATCCCATCTTGTTTCATTTATTCTTCTTCTACCCACTTAAGCCTCCATGTTGCATCACCACTTCCTCATATCAGGGAGATCATATGATAGTTGTCTTTCTCTGCTTGACTTATTTCGCTAAGCATGATACGCTCTAGTTCCATCCATGTTGTTGCAAATGGCAAGATTTCATTTCTTTTGATGGCTGCATAGTATTCCATTGTGTATACATACCACATCTTCTTGATCCATTCATCTGTTGATGGACATCTAGGTTCTTTCCATAGTTTGGCTATTGTGGACATTGCTGCTATAAACATTCGGGTGCATGTGTCCCTTTGGATCACTACATTTGTATCTTTAGGGTAAATACCCAATAGTGCAATTGCTGGGTCATAGGGCAGTTCTATTTTCAACATTTTGAGGAACCTCCATGCTGTTTTCCAGAGTGGCTGCACCAGCTTGCATTCCCAGCAACAGTGTAGGAGGGTTCCCCTTTCTCCGCATCCTCGCCAGCATCTGTCATTTCCTGACTTGTTGATTTTAGCCATTCTGACTGGTGTGAGGTGATATCTCATTGTGGTTTTGATTTGTATTTCCCTGATGCCGAGTGATATGGAGCACTTTTTCATGTGTCTGTTGGCCATCTGGATGTCTTCTTTGTAGAAATGTCTGTTCATGTCCTCTGCCCATTTCTTGAAACCATAAGATACCTAGGAATAAACCTAACCAAAGAGGCACAGAATCTATACTCAGAAAACTATAAAGTACTCATGAAAGAAATTGAGGAAGACACAAAGAAATGGAAAAATGTTCCATGCTCCTGGATTGGAAGAATAAATATTGTGAAAATGTCTATGCTACCTAAAGCAATCTACACATTTAATGCAATTCCTATCAAAGTACCATCCATCTTTTTCAAAGAAATGGAACAAATAATTCTAAAATTTATATGGAACCAGAAAAGACCTCGAATAGCCAAAGGGATATTGAAAAAGAAAGCCAATGTTGGTGGCATCACAATTCCGGACTTCAAGCTCTATTACAAAGCTGTCATCATCAAGACAGCATGGTACTGGCACAAAAACAGACACATAGATCAATGGAACAGAATAGAGAGCCCAGAAATAGACCCTCAAATCTATGGTCAACTAATCTTCGACAAAGCAGGAAAGAATGTCCAATGGAAAAAAGACAGCCTTTTCAATAAATGGTGCTGGGAAAATTGGACAGCCACATGCAGAAAAATGAAATTGGACCATTACCTTACACCACACACAAAAATAGACTCAAAATGGATGAAGGACCTCAATGTACGAAAGGAATCCATCAAAATCCTGGAGGAGAACACGGGCAGCAACCTCTTTGACCTCTGCCGCAGCAACATCTTCCTAACAACGCAAAAGGCAAGGGAAGCAAGGGAAAAAATGAACTACTGGGATTTCATCAAGATCAAAAGCTTTTGCACAGCAAAGGAAACAGTTAA